>NC_142027.1:97235571-97548404 GCF_982192425.1 Myodes glareolus | reverse complement strand
GCTCGTGCAAGACCGGTGCACCGTGGCTGCACAAGAGATGTCCAGCCCACCAGCTCCGAACTGCCAGAGGCACTTGGCCTCTCCCTGAGGAACTGTTCTCACTCTGTGGAGGAAAAAGCCCAGTCCCACCCTTCCTTTACCTCTTGCAAGCCTTTGTTCGCAACTCCCTCTTGGGTAAGCCTACCTTGTTTCCAGGCCCATGGCCTCAAGGAGGCTCTTCTCGCCTGAGCTTTACCCAGCACTTTAAGGAGACTGGATCCTGCCCACTCCTTCACCACCCCTGGCCTTGTTCATGCCCATCTTCAGACCTACAGGGGCTTCTGTGGAGCCCTCTGGAGTCAGTGCCCACAAGCTGTGTCCCTGGGCCACTAGGGTCCTGGGCATCAGCTAGGCCAGAGAAGGTCTCCACCACAGGTGTTCCCAGGCAAGGCAAGGACAATGAACCCCCACAACCTGGCCAGAAATGAGGCGCTGGGCTGAGTCTCTCCCTCCCTAACTATCTGCCATCTCAGAACCACAGGTAGCAAACCCTGCCCTCCCAAAGACTGTTATCAGCTGATAAAGACAGTCCTATGACCTGAGGGCCTGGGGATCCCTGGGAAGTCATCTCCTAGACTTTGGGTCTTTGTAGCTGTCTTGGGGTAGGGAGTGCCTTAGCCAGGGGGGCGGGGACAGGCTAAGCTGGTGGTGGAGATGCTGGGACCAACAGGGACTCGAGTATCTATGCCACTGCCCCTGGAGTTGCTGGATGGACTGAGAGCCCATAGGAGGGTGGGAGTGGAACAGGCTTCAGGGTTAGGAGAGCTCTGAAGAGGTCTGACACCCCATCACCACCCACCCACCTCGAGCCACCGTGTCAGGCCATGGCTCTGGTAGCAGTGAAAATGGAGTGCATTAGAGCCACCATCTGTCTTGGCCGTGATGGGCTCTCTCTCCTGACATCCAGGAGGTATGTAGATGGAATATCTTTATGGAAAGAGTTTTTCTTTGGCCAATTTCGACCAGGAAGCCAGACACTTGTCACACCTGTCCCTGTGTCAGCCTCTGCCTGACATAAATTGGGGCCGAGGCAGGGAGATGAAAGACAGCTTGGACACGGCCCAGTGTGCAGGGACCACGTGTCAGGCCGCAGAACACACAGAGCCACGAAGATGTCCTGCTGGGACCGGGAGCACTGAGCCTCCTCTGCCTCCTCCCTTCCCTGTCCAAAGGCCAGCCTGCCCTGGCACCCCCTGCCTCCCACGGAGCAGGGAGACATCTGCTCCAACACAGTCAACCCCCTGCCCTGTCTGCAGCTCCAGTCCTACTGGAAGGGGAGGACCCACACAGAGGGCAGGCCTCAGGGCCTCCATCGGCTCTGCTGGCACCCACATTATACCTTTTCTCCTTGGAACCCGGGACAGCTTGGGCAAAAAAGATGTTACAAAGATCTCAAGGTCTCTACTGCCCAGCACAGGGCTGGCCTGTACCTGGGGGCGCCAGGAAAAATTTGGTGAGCGAAAGGAGGAGAGGCCAATGCCACCGAAGGCCTTCCTGCAATGGGAACCTATCATGTGGGCAGCCCAGGGTCTATGAGCTTTACCAAGAGCAGGGAAGGGAAGGGCAGGGCTAGGGCCCTCCCAGAGGTATACCCAGGACCACAGTTTTCATGGTCATGCAGGTAGGCAAGGGACAGCCTCAGTGGGGAACACCATCACGCTACTTCCTCAGACAATGCTGAGTTGATGTCTACAACCCTCAAGGGAATCTGAGAGGAAAGCCCTGCCAGGCTCCCAAGCCATCCTCATGGGGGCGGGGGCACCAGCCCATTCTGCAGTGTCTAAGGATGGGGGTGCGGAACACATCTCAGCCAGGCCAGGTGAAGAGTGAGAGACTTTCAGGGGAACGTGACAGAGAACCATGAAAGGGATCTAGCTGCTGCTCGGGGCAGTGTGGAGGCGGAAGTAGCCACGAGCACTTCAAGTGGCACATCCCGGGTGACCTTGGGCTGGACTGTAGCCCTCTCTGGACGACCTTTCTGGAGGCTGGCCAGGCTCAGGACAGCAGCTACCCTGTCTTCTATAGAACTCTGTTTGCAATCACAGTTTTGGGGTCTACTGCCTGGCCTTCTTCCAAGGACCAAGTAGGAATGCAAGCAGTCCCTCTCACAGCCCGCCAGAGTGGAGGTAAGAAAGCTTCCAAAGGAGGTGCGGCTCTCCGGTCAGCCAAGCTCCTGGGGCCAGGCTCCTGCCCAAGGGCCGAGCCGTGCCTCACATTTCTCAAAGGTATGAAGACATGTCCCTACCCCAAGCCCCGACAGAGAGCCTAGCGTCTCTCTGCATTCCCCAGCTGCTGGGCCTGCCTGGGGCGAGTGTACCCCACCCTCACCCCATCATGCCCTCTCATCCCAGTGACCATGCTCCCCTCAAGCCAACCGGCGAGGACTCTCTTGGCAGACAGGCGCTGCAAGATACGGGTTCTCCCTGTACCCTCGGTGCTACACATGGGCTTCTAATCAGGAGCTCACTAGGCCCACACTATTCCCACTTTCGTCTAGGGATGGTGCAAGGGTAGGTGGGACCAATCCAGAATCAGAAGAAGTACAGGAATTGGGGACTTGGGTCTCCCACCAAGGGCTCCAACGCCATCACCAACCTGTTTCCACAGCCAGTTCCCTCGGTTTATGCTGGAGGCACGGGACTGTCGAAGCCTGCGGGAGGAGTCCCATCTTCTGGATGGCCAGGAACTGGCCGGCATGGCAAAATCAAACTCCTTGTGGCCAGCTGGCTTTCACCAGCATGTCCACCTTCACACTGTCCACATGCCAACAGGGAGGCTCAGCAGGCAGCATCCGCCTTTGGGTTCTGGAGACCTCACCTGCAGCCATCTTGGCCAAGTAGCCTGCCCTTGACTGCCAGTCCTAAGGGCCATCAGCTTGGGCATTTCCCAACAGACACAGGAGCAAGCAAAGAAGCCAGGAAGAATGTTTCTCTTTGCTGATAGCTGGCAGTCTACTGGATCCCCCCTCTACAGCTATTTGCTGGTGTGGCTGCCCACTGCTTATGCTCCCTAAACCCTCATGCCAGGGTGGGGCTGCTTGGAGCATGTGAAGATGGGGAGGCAGGCACCCAAAACCCAGATGACAGAGGGTTTCCCCTCAAGGGTGGAAGAGATGGCTCCCACACAAGATCTTCCAGCCCACCCTGAGAACAAATGAGCAAGACTTTGAGGGCAGCCAGGGGAGATTTTAAGTAGGCTCAGAGGCTACACAGCGAACAGACAGCCTGGGTGGAAGGGAGAGCATCTGTGCCTACGGGCCAGGGAGGGGTGGGGTGGAAGGGAGGGCATCTGTGCCTACGGGCCAGGGAGCGGGTGGCTCTAAGATGGGCTTGCAGTGAGGCCTAGAGAGAATGGGCAAGGGTCAGGCTGGATACTGAGGAGGAGGCACAGACTCTGGGCTTGGATGTTGGGTATGGATGATGTGACACCATTTGGCTGTATCCGGGAAACCTAGGATGCTCAGTGGAACACAGCTGAGGAACTGAGGTATCACTTGGGAGGCAACTGGGTATTAGCAAAGGTGAGCAGCCTCGCTGGTGTGAGCAAGTGCCCAGGTGCCTGCCCACCTCTGCATCACCTAGGAGATGCTCAAGCTGGTGACCCTAAGATGGGTACAGGCTGAGCGGTCTTGGGCACTAAGGACTTCAATTAGCCACACTAGGCTGGTACTTGGCAAGGAGGCAGTTATTGTGCATTAACTACTGCCAAGCTGAGGGGGGCCCCGACACGGTGGATTCCCAGATGCCGTCACCTCTTTCTCCTGTTTTCCACCCATATTTCCCTCTTCCTTGTGCACCTACAGTATGCAGGGCCTGCTCCTGGCCCAGCTGCCGAGTGACGCCACAAGCCAGCTCCACCGTTACCACTCACGGCACCCATGCCAGCCACCATCTTCCCCAGAGAACAGCACCCCTAATATTGAGGCGGACTCTGTGTTTTCCCAGTCCTTGGGGCACTAGGCTGGAAGCACCACCTCTGGTAAACAGCCACAGATACAGATGACACCTCAGTGACCAGCAAAGAGCAGCAAGGGCCAAGGTCACACAACAAGCCTGCACCGCAGGCGCTGATCCTATAGCTGCCTGGACTCGGGGGTGGGGATGGGACACACTCCTGGCAGGTTCCCAAGCTGGCCCCAGCTGGGCCCTGGCAGGAGGGTGAATAAAGTCAACATCTTAGCAAGGTCACAATAGCTGGGACAAATTGAGGACACAGTGTATTGCAGGCAGGTCAGGGACAATCTGAGAGGGCTCCCAGGAGGCAGCGAGCACCCTAGAGCCTCACTCTGGTCTGAGACCCCGAGTGTTCTAACATGCTCAGCCCTACCCCCTACCTCAGTGAGCCCCTCACCCAGCTTCAGCCTTTGCCTGACATTTCCCGTGACATTTGCTGCAAAGAAATAGAGTCATAAATCCAAAGGTTAAATTTGCACATTGCCTTACAATGCCAGAAGAAACCTGTCCTTCCATCCACCAGGTGCCCCATGGGTGGAGCTTGGTGTGGGACGGCCTACCCATCCCCCTGACCCCTCCACCCTTGCAAGGAACCCCATCACTATTTCCCAAAATGGCATCTTGCGTACACCAGGCCATGGAGTTTATTGCACAGTTTGCCCAGTTGGAGACGCCTGCCCCGTCTGAAACCAAGGCCTTAAGATGCCCCATGGCAAAGGTGTTGCACAGGTGGCTTCTCCCAGCCTATCCCAGATTCAACCTTAACACCTTTGTTTGAAGTCCTACAACATTCCATGAAACTTTAATTCTCAGGAGGGACAAAGAGCACTCTCGGGCAAGTTGTTCTCAGCGAGGCTGTGTCAGCTCGCAACACTTCTGCATCCCACTCTGCCACTTCCATGTGCCAGCGTGCTGAATGGGGCTTACTGCCTGCCAAGCCCACTTGGGTCAACACAGTGAGGCTCATTTCTGCCTGCTCAGCACCTCCCCCAAAGACACTTGGGAAGGTGTGCCAACAACCCCCACTGCTTGACTCCACTTGCTGGGGTCTGGCTGCCCTGGGGGAAGATTGTGGGGATGCATGGGGACAACCTCAGTTGCCTCAATAGCAGAGAAGGTACCAGAAGCTGTGTGAACAGGGCTGGAGAGAGGTGGCCCCAAAGGGCCAGCTGAAGAGATAGCCACCCTTACAGCTGGACTCCTGGTTTACTTACCATGTCACCCACCTGACACGTAGAAAAAGACTCAGGGGTGGGGCGGGGCAGAATTAGGCCCTGGCTGGAAGTTAGCCCAAGTGTGTAGGAAGGGGCACACATTGTGGCCCTGATGGGGGCTTCTCAGGATATATAAGGCGAGTTGCATGGCTGAAGGCAATGCAAAAGGCCAAGGCAGGTTTAAATGAGTACATTTTGGTGCCTTCTCAGGAAGGGATTCCACACTCACCATTTCAGCATGATTCACAAGAATAGTTCTCGATGTGCAAAGTGTTTAAAATACAGTGACAAAAGAAGAAACTGCAGTACCAAACACCGGGTGTGATGGGACCTAGCTAGGCCCACGCACTCCGGGGACAGGCAGGGAGATGGGGGAGCATGTCCCCCTACACCCGCTATTTGGCTTCCACTGATGGCTGTGTGGTCACCTGGCCTTCAATACATTTAATCCTGGAATCAATGAGGTAAGGATTCGCCCCCTTTATCGTCTGATCGGAGTAGGATCTGCAGGCCACAAATGAACGAGTGAGTGACGGAGAGTGGTGAGCAATGCAGCATCTGGGATCTGGCCACGTGGATGGCACAGGTGACCTTGGCTGCATGTAGCCAGGCCACAGGGCAGGCATACTGAAGGGTGCAGAGGGTGCCAGGCTCTAAAGAGACAGGCAGAACAGCCACACTGGTTCTTATGGATCTGAGGGTCCAGGCCCTGGCTGGCTGCTGAGAGTCAGGCAGCTCTGCCTGGGGTTGAAAGTCAGGGCTCACAGAATGGGGGAGACTAGTATGAACATCACTGACCAGGCACAAGGCAGTGCCAGGAGCCTTAGTAACTCCATGACAGGGTCAGGTCCTTCTCATAGACTTCTCCCATCACGCGTGCACACACAGCAACGTCTTCCTTTTCTTGACCTCTTTCATGGATGCACAGCCTGAGGCCCCGGGAGACTTTCTAGCCAAAGCCCTCAGAAGGGCTTCCTCCGCCTCTTTCCCCAGCCGAACCCCTCCTCTCCCAAGGAGGGCATGGTGCCAGAAGGCTGGCAAGCAAAGATCCTAGAAGCCAGGGCTGGATGGCAAGGGGGAGGCATGATCCCACAAACCCTGCCCCTCCCAGACAGCTTACCACTTGTTACAAACAGCAGCAAGCCTGGGCTTCTTCACAGCCAATGAGCCAGGCTGAGCCCTCCAAGAGAGCAGGCTAAGACCGCCTTCCAGGGCCCTGGGCCAATCTCGGAGTTCTCCTCTTGCTGTCCCCTTGCTAGATGACCCCTACTAGCATGTCTCTAACCCTGTCACCACATGTCAGCTCAGCAGGGCTACCAGGGCCTGTTGGCACAGGGCAGAGCCCCAGGTTTACCACCATCACGCCGTCTGCTCACAACCTCCCTCAATATCCCAACATATCTTCCAGGAGGAAGGAGGGGCTTAAATTGGCAGGAGTCCCAGGAAAACCCCTGACTAGGAGTTGAAAAAACATATTTGGGGAATTTTAAAGCAGAGATGCTGGGGGCCCAAAACTCCTAAAAAAAGCAAGGTTTGGTGGCCGAGACCAGCATTTCCAGTACTCGGGAAGCTGAGGTGATTCCAGCTTAAGGCCAGCCTAGGCTCTATGGTTACACCTGCCTCAAAACAAAACAATAAAAACTCCTTGGAGCAGGACATGGTGGCACATTCCGTTAATCCCAGAAATCAGGTGGATCTCTGAGATCAATGCCATCCTTTCTACATAGAGTCCAGGCCAACCAGGGCCACAGTGAGACCCTGTCTCAAACCAGGACAGGTCCCACGCCCAGGAGTAACTAACCAACACAAAATGGACTTTTTTTTAGCTCTTTTTTTTTTTTTGTCATACTGATTTTTCTCTTTCTTTCGTTCATTTTGATTTTCATTTTTTGGTTTTCGTTGTTTTCCTGAGTTTTGTTTTATTTTGCTTGAAAAAGAGAGAACATGAAGGTGGGTTGGTGCGGAGGGCCTGGGAGGACTGGGGAAGGGGAAATAATATTATAAAAATATATGGCATGAAAAATTAAAACAAACAAAGCCACCTCCTTGGGAAATGTGTTTAGACCCCACTGGGCATCAGCTTGGAAATGCATGCCCCCCAACAACCTCAGATTACCCGTAGCTGAGAGAGGGAGAAAGCTCTTTAAGAAGACACATCGGCAGGCCCAACGAGCTCCTCTTTGCCAGGAGGGACCTTGTGCAGACCACACCTGGTTGAGGTCCTGTCATGGAAGGACACCTTCCTCCCCTGGGCTGGAGTAGGACAAGAGATGGCAAGGCAGGTCTGGGCTTAACAAAGGCAGTGGCCGGTTGTTACCCACACACCTGAGCTAGGTGAGCACTGCAGAGCGGAGCACCAGAAGGTCACCAGGCTGGACCAACAATGTGCTAAAGGCAGAGCCTCCCGGAGGCCTTGCTGGGTCAAATTGCCCCAGTTGGCGGAGCTGCAGAGGCAGCCAAGTGTGCCCTGGCTCACACCCCTCTATTGTGGTGTTGACCTCGAGCTAGGAAAAGGATCTTTTCTACCCAGGTAGATTCCAGCCCACCATAGGCCACCACTGCCCCCGCCCTGGCTGGTGGGAGAGCGGAAGACCCAGAACCTCACAGCTTGGGCTGGGGCCACTGAACAAAACCCTTAAACGCATTCCTGAGGTCCAGATTTGGGCAGGGGAGAGCCACAGCCCTCCTAGGTACACAGGGGCACCCACACCCAGAGGCAAACTGAAATATGAAGATGCGCTTACAGGCATACACATGTGGTCATGCACACAATCACATATGGGCAGATACACATCATTTTACATACACGTTATTGCACAAACAGACCCATGTGCTGTGAAGGAGACTCCGGGACTTGCCCCACTGTCTGTGAGTCCAACTGCCCAGAGCCTCCCTACTCAGAACCTCAGCATATCTACATGTGAGTGGGTCCTGCTAAGGGGGCCCAGCATGTGCTAAGCATGAAGATCACAGCAGGCAGACTGCTTAAATGCATATGTAGGTAGGAATGAGGACCCTTAGAATCCCCTCCCTATGTGTACCCATAGTGTTTATGCATGTGCACACTAGGACAGATTTAGTATGAGTGTGCACTGGAGGTGTGCAAGACTATATGTAGCCCACACAGACACGTGCAAAGAAACGTGTGTGCAGCCTGCGGCACCACGGACATAGCAGGGTAGATAGGGTGGGCACCTGGGGAGGAAATGTGTTCACTCTACTCCAGATACTCCAGGTAAGGCATGCCCAACCTACACGAAGCCCATCCTCCCTTGCCCCTACTGAGGGGACTTCGCACCCAGATGGGAGGAGGGATCCCACAGGATTACCAGGGAGGGAGTGCTTTAAGCACCAACGCCCCTCAATGGAGCCTCTCACTCAGGAGCCCTCCCGATCTCAGAGGAGGAGGCATTGCTCTGTGTGTGTGTGTGTGTGTGTGTGTGTGTGTGTGTGTGTGTCCTCCTTGCTACCTGCCCCAAGAACAGAGCTGGGATTGCCCTGTCCCCCACGCCCTCTGCTGCCGCCGACACCTCTATTCATCTCTATTCCGTTTGACCCTAAAGAAACAGCTTCTGAGCAGAGTCCGCCGGGCAGGCGAGATACCCCATCTTGGTCCGGTGCCCACGTTTCTGTAAACCCCTCTTATTAACCCATTCGCCGCCCGCGCGCTCGCAGGTGGGACCCCGCCCTTCCAACCCGCAGCCTCCACCCGGCCCTGGTCCAACCTCTGGAACCTCCGACCCGCCATCCTTGGCCCCGCCATCGCCGTCAACTTTCCCGCAAAGCCGCAACTTTTGCGGCTGCCGCGGGCTCCGCCCTCTCGGGGCCCAGTAGCTAGCGGCCAGCGCGCGGCGTGGCACTGCGGTGGCCCTCAGGAGCGCCCAGCGACCTGTCCCCGGCTCCGGCAGCACGGGCCGTGCCCTCGCCCTCGGCGCCCCGCTGCAGCCCGGCTCTGGAGCCGCGCGGACACTCACCTCCGGAGGACGCCCTCTTCATCTTCGGGGTCGAGCGGGGCGCGTCGGGCACTGGAACCGGCTTTGGGGCGGGCGCCCGTCTGCGCGCGGCCGGGTCCGCATCCAGGCGCCGCCGCTCCGGCCAGGTCCCGGCCCGGCCGCGGGACGAGGCACGGGCGCTCCGCTCTACCGGGCCGGGCTGGGTTCGCGGGTTGCGGGCGCGCAGGGCGAGGGCGGCGGCGTGGACTGGCGGGGCGCTCGCAGCGCGGGCCGGGAGAGGATGAATGTTTTATGGGATCATGTGGTTTGACGCGCGGAATCCGCCCGGTCTCCCCGCCGGCCCGGGTGGGGCGGGGCTGGGGCGGGGCCTGGCGCCGGGCGGGGCGCTCACCTGGGCGCGCGGCGCGGGCGCGAACCGGTGGGTACCGGGTGCAGGCCCAGCCGGCGGGCGGCGGGAGGGGAGGCGAGGGTGCCTGGCGCGCTGTCCAGGTGGCAGGAGGCGCTCAGCCACCCGGTGCACGGGCCACGCGCGGCCCCAGACAAAGACGGCGCATTCCTGAAGAGGCGGCGGCCCCTGCAGGCGACCGCAGGCACCGCGTCCCGGAACGGGCCGTGGGCGCGGGCTTGAGGGCGTGGCGGTCCAGCCTGGCAGAGTCCCGAAGGGAGTCCTGAGCATCGGAGGGGCGCAGCAGGCCTTTGCGTGACCCGTCTCCTGCTTGCCCCTTAAATCCCTTTGCTTGAGGACTGTCCTCAGCGACTCGGTAAGAAAACTGAGAGGCGAGGCTAACAGTACAGCACTGTTCCCCTCCCCAGCTTTCTAGGCCTCTCTATCCCCATGTCCCAGGGAGGGCACTCGGACCATGTCTTACCCTGCCTCTGCACGGCTCCCAACTCTTTCCTTTTTGCGATGGAGATTACAGAGTCCGAAGACTCCTCTGGACCCACCCTCCACCAAGCCACCAAGCCAGACCAATATAAGACCAATAATCCTAGTGGTCTCCCTCCCCCAACACACACACACACACACACACACACACACACACACACACACACGCCCCATCTCCCGTTGCTGCGTGGGTGCTCTACCTGGAGTTCTTAAGTGCATTCTGGGGGACTTCCGCTGGCTGCCAGGTCATTGTCTGTGTCTCTCCTGCTCATGATCCAGCCTGGGAGCTGGGTAGGGCTCATGGTCTGCCGGCCTCGCTAGAGAAAGCAAACACCAAGTGTGCATGACATAGCCTTCAGGGTGGAGAGCGCTGAAGTTGCTGCAATGGACTGCCCTTCTGGTACATGCAGAGGCTACACTGCTCAGTCCTGCCTGGCTGCTGCCCTGTGTCCCCAACCACACCTTTGCCTGCCCTGTCCCAGTTGCCTTTGTCCCAGGCTTGAATTTTCAGGTCACTGAAAAGTGGGTTCAGTTTCCAGCCACCTGGGAGATGGGGTGGAGCCAGAGCGGGCATCCACAGCCACTTCTTCATTTCATTGGGTACTGGTCACTGAGTGCCATCAGGTTGGTCCTTGAAGTGGCTCTGTGAATTCTCGTCCCCCTCCCCATCACATGGGAGGTTTGCCACCCAAGGACACATGGATAACACAAGGCCAACCTCCGAGAGCCAGCAGAAAGCCATGGCCTATCATCCCGACCAACACCTTTCTTCCAGCCTCCCAAAGCAGGAGCTGAACTCTCCTTAAAGATCACCTCATGCCCTGTGACATGGCAGAGAATCTGAGGACCAGGCTAGAACCCTGGGTTACAGTCTGTGTACTGAGGCCTGGAGGACGCATGTCCCACTGAGTGTTATTATTGGTGGCCAGGCCGCCCGCTGGAGAGGTAAGGATTGTGACCCCCTCCTTCCATTGCTGGGGCATGGGATAGGTGTGGGAGGGGAAGGAGAGTCCTTGCTACCTTAGAGGCTTCTAGTGCCACGCGCCTCTCTAGCTCAAAGCTGGCTGTCCCTCAGTGCTCGGGGCTGGGGCCTGGACACTTGCTCACAGGTCGTGTGTGGTGTGAACTGGGCATCTGTAGTCTGTAGGCAGTGTTTCTATGATCTGCATACCCATTCTGCCAGTCGGCACTTTGGTGCTGTTCTCTGTCTCTGGGATACCTGGATGCCCGCTAAGGTGTCGGCCAGCTCTGAAGGGGAACTGATAGGGACCAAGGTGAGGGATGCTGACCATCTGCCTCTGGGAGGATGTGGCTCGCTTCTTAGGCATGGGGAAGTGGGAGGCTTGGAGAGGCATATTTATCAGGGTGTGGGCTGGTACTGGGTAATTCAAGGAACAGAGCCCTTCCCCAGTGGGCAGGTACTGCACCATCACCACCTAGGGCCCCAAGAATGAGGGAGGGCAGCTGACAGCTAGTGATGGGTTGGTGGGGGGCTTACTAGGACTGAAGTCCGGTTAAGACACAAAACAGCCTTAGCTGACCCCTGGGGGAAGAGTCAGAGGCCCAATTGGGGAAGCTGGGTCCCTTCCTGTCCTGCTGATGAGGTCTACAAGGATTGATTTCCAGGAAGTTTCAACAGGGGTGCTAAGATGATGGGCCCATTTGGACTGGAAGATGTGAATTCTTCCAGCCTTGTGCACATGTGACCCTGGGAATCAGCCGAGGATGTGGTGTCTGTAGACAGTTCTCCCTAAAGCTTTGGATGTATTAGTCATGCCCTCTCTGGACTGGACTTGCAGGGCCAGACTGGAGGTCTGCCTGAATTGCCCCCACCCGCAGGGCTAGCTTGCCCAGGCACTCCCTCCTGTAGTGCCCAGTACTGCTCATCTTCTCCCCTGGTCCCAGACTCCGCTCAGTGGTCTGTGTGTGGCATGAAAGCGCCCTGTCTGACTGCGTGACCTCAGCCTAGCCCTCTGCGTGTCGATAAAGCAGATGTTAATGCTTTGGGGTGTGGTCAGATCGCTGCCCATCCCTTCTTTGTCTGCTTCTCCTGTCCCCTGAGAGAAGTATGTGGGATCCTAGCAGAGATTACTGAGATGCCTCAAACCTCTAGGTCCACTCAGAGTCGAGCATAGAGCCAGCCAGGGCTGACAGGGGTGCGGTGCAGTCTTGGAAGGTAGTCACTGCTGTAAGGGCTTGAGGAGCCCATGAGCATAGGCCCTCCTGGGGCACCCTTCTAGGACACACCCACACAGCCTCAGACTGGTGGTGTTCTCTAGGAAAGGAGGAAGAAATAAGGGGACGTGGTTCTTACTGTATGGGCTCTGGGCACTCTGAGACGGTGCAAGGAGGAACCAGGAAGGCACCGAGAAGGTCAAGCTGTACAGCTGCACCTGCTGCCTAAGCATGCCAAGGCCACCAACCTGAGTGGGTGGCTGGGGATGAGATCTCAGTGCCAGGGAGCTGGGGGCCATCTGCTCTCACCACAGAAGGTGGCTTTATGCCCAAGGTCTGAGAGGAGTCTGTGCCAGGCCTGCAAAATGCATGGTACTATTGGTCCTGTGATCGGAACACCACTACCTATTTTTCCAGACAGGAAACAGGGCTGGAGAGTTTAGGAAGACAAACACTGCGACAGCCCCTCTTGAATCACCCACACCTCTGCTCCCTCAGGGGCTTCTTGCCATCACACACCTTGGGTTCCTGCCCTTCTGCCATCATCAGCTCTGAACCTCTGAGGAACCCCACCCTGCGTCCCTCTGCCCAACTTTGGTGCATATCAAGCCATAATTAATCAGCTTCCTCATCTCTTATTCATCAAAGGCACACACAGCAGCAACCGGGGCTGGTGCAGGGAAGGGGCCTGGCATGTCCCAGAATCCCACTGGGCCTGCCCATCTCCCAGCACTCCTGGACTCGGCTCTGAGCCAGGGCCTCCTATAGGGCACCGTCCTGGATTCTCCTATGCTGAGTACACCTTCTGAAATATGTGTGCGTCCCACCTCTGAGAGGTTGCTGGGGATATTGGGTAGGATGTGTGCACTGCAGGGTCAGTTCTCAGTGGTCACTGCGGGCCGTATTATATAGGTAGAGAGCCTGAGCAGGAAGAGAGGTGGAGCATCAGGCTAGGCAAGATACCAGTACTGACTCTTGGGCTCAAAGGTTGGGTCTGTCTCTTTTTCCGGCTCCCATAGGGATTAGTGAGTTCCCAGAACTTCCAGGCCTTAGGGATGCTTGCCCCTGGCGAATGCTGCTGAGCTGGTGACCTTGGAGTGGTCACAGCTAGCCTACTGGAGAGCTGGAGATGAATGCTATATCCCAGAGGGCCCAAAGTCTGGTATAGGGATAGTGTTCGGGAAAGCACAGTCGCATGGCTATCCCAAGTCATCACTGTGACTCCTTGCCCCTCCTCGGCCCCCGAGGGGAATGTGGATTCTTTTCTAGAACCACTCATCTAGCCATGATAGCTAGACTGGGAGCTGCTGTTCAGTTAGGAGCCCAGAGGGCAGTCAGAACTGGGCGGGAGGCACTGAGTGGACTCGTGCTCCCTGGGTGAGGAAGGCACAGCTCCCTCATCCAGAATAGCCATAGCTGGCAGTTGCACGAGCTGCGGGTAGAAGGCGTCTCAGAGCCCTTCCTGTGCCCTCAGTGAAGGGTTTCTGGTGGGCCAACTCCACGCCTGCCCATGCTCGGTACAGCTCTTCCCAGCACTGCCAGGGCCCAAAGCACGTGCTTGGGCAACTGCCACCCACAGAGCATGCAAATTTGCTTTATTTTCCAGAGCGGGACTCCAATGGTTAGCCTCAGAGAGCCCAACTGAGGACACATCTGGACTACCTTGACTCATCCTAGTGGTCCCGTCCAAAGGGCACTAAGGAGGGTCTTTCATCGCCTCTTCCCTATTGCCTGTAACATTTAGTCGTCTGGTGCTTTGTAGGTGGAAGCTGCTTGCAGCATGCAGAGGGAAATGCCACGTCAGTCCTTTAGGAGGTTTGTTCACACTTCTGCTGGATTTTGACTCTTCTCATCCCTTCAGGGTACAAATGAAGACCCTGAGCCCTCGCTCTGGATTGCTCAGGTAATACAGAGCAAAGAATCTGTTCGTGGGATGTGCTCAGCTGGAAGTTCAAGGGGACAGGACAGGGATCGCCTGGCCCCGGCCTAGCTGCACCCCGTATTTTGTTCCACTTTCCACAAGCAGCTCTGCATCCTGAGAGCCATGGGACAGCCCTGCTGCCAAGATTGTCCTAGACCAAGCCTTCCCTCTAATTACCGCCCTGGGCCACCAGGCCTGGCTTCCAGATGACACAGAGGCCCCAAAAGCTGGTTCTGGAGGTTAGGACACACTGAGTATAGAGAATGCGTTTTTTTCACATTCCCACTGAGGGACTCCTATGTCTCGGATGTGAAGATGGTTCAGAGAGGTGGAGGCAACAGGCAGGCCTCAGAGTCTAGGGTGGTTTTAGCCAGGATTCGTTAACAGTTCAAGATGGCCAAGGTTTGCTATCAGTTTTGTATGTAAGTCTCCCAGTTTGTGGTGGGCATCCAGGGTCTGCCCGTTCTACCCACCCTCATTCTCAACCCCACTTCCTGCCTTTCAGCCTTGGCCCATCCCATTCAGGTGCTGGCTTTACCCTGACTGGTCTCCCACCCTGGGACTGTGCTTGATGAGTCTGTGTGGCTGAAACTGGGTTAGTCAAGGCCCAGGCCCAGAGCCTTGAGCTGTTGGTGTCCTGGATCCCAGGATCCCAGCCACCACTCTCGGGTAGCAGAGTGTTAGGTTTCCGGAAGACTTCGCTCCCCAGGCTGCCGGGACAGCACCTGCTAGGGTCATCCCTCTGAGGGAAAAGGGGAAAGGCTAATGTGATGAACCAGGTGACGGAGCCCAGTGCTGGAGCTGACCCCCTGAAGTCCTGACGGATTGTCCCTGGAATGCATGAGCATCCATCCAGAGCAGTTCTGAAGGTCACAAGGCAAAGAAGAAACAGAGGAGCTAACACGAGGAAGGCTGGATGAAGGCAGTGAACATGAGCTATGAAAAAACATTTTTATAAAGTTAATTGGTTTTTAAGTTCTAACTCTGTCATGGAATTTTATTTTTGGTGGTGAAGAAGTGAATAAAAATATATTTGATAGTGAAAGTACAAGATCCAGTGTGAAGCTTCAGCGCCACTCCAAATGGCTACTCTTAACCGCACAGAACTTCATTCAGTTCTCGAGTCTTTGTGTTTGGTTAACTGTGGTATATAATTTTTTGTTTATTTGAGACAGGGTTTCTCTACATATCCCTAGCTGTCCTGAAACTCACAATATAGACCAGACTGGTCTCCAACTCACAGAGATCCACCTGCCTCTGCCTCCCGAGTGCTGAGATTAAAGGTGTGCACCACCACACCCAGTGCGACATTTTTCATAAAGTTTTGCTTGTTTGTTTTAAGAAATAGCTAGGAAGAGTGATTAAAAGTACTGACTGCTCTTTCAGAGGACCCAAGTTCAGTTTCCAGCATCCACATGACAGTTCACAACCATCTGTAACTCCAGTCTCAGGGGATCTGACACCTTTTTCTGGCCTCCAAGGTCACCAGGCACGTATGTGGTGCACAGACATACACGCAGGCAAAATGCCGTACACATAAACAATAATTTGTTAAAAGAGAAAGAAAAATTAAGAAGAAGGAGGGGGAGAGGGAACGGGGGAGAAGACAGGTGACCAACTCCTGAAACACGTTACATTCTAAGACCACGGCAATTAACACATCGTTCACATCAGACGGTAGGGAAGAAAATCCCAGAAAAGACGACGAGTATGAGAAGGAGATAGATAAAACCTAGGAAGGAAGGTGAGTCACTCAAAGGCTAACTCTAGATACACAGTCATAGAGGGTTTTAGGACAACTCAGTTAACAAACCAATTGGGAAGTGTGAGTCCCTACCTCCGTAATTCGAAACCTTGTCTCAAAAACAAAACAAAACAAGACACAAAGTCTGGCATAGTGGTGTAGAGGCAGAGGCAAGTGATTCTCTGTGAATTTGGGGCCAGCCTGGTCTACACGGTGAGTTCCAGGACAGCCAGAGCTACATAGTGAATTGCTGTCTCAAACAAACAAAAATCCACAAATAAATAACTATAATCGCAAATCACTCTTAAGAATTATAAAAACCTAGAAGCTGTACAATGAGGGATGGGTATATTCAACCTCATAAAAATAAAAAGTAGCTTCATGGGAGAAAGAAAATCAACAGATAAACGATAAAACACGAAAGTATCAGCAATTCATTTCACAAAGGACTGTTCTGGATTATATAGAGAAAAATGGGTATAGACATAAAAGAAACCCATCAATATATGTCAAACCTCACCCAAACTAAGCAAGAAGCATGCGTGTTCATGGTACAATAGGATGCAGCATCCACCTCTCTGAGCTCCAACTCTTCCCTGCACATGCAGGGGAGCAAGGGCGAGGCTCACCCAGCTGGGCTGTGCCTGGGTTGCGCCCTCTAGTGGTTGGCTAGGGACACTTGGAGGTTTGCTGGAGAGATGCGGGAGGGGCTGTCTACAAAAGGAGAAACACCTGCTGATCCAATGGCAGGATAGAAAGGTTTCCACCAGTGAGCTGGGGCTGTGAGGTGACTGGAGCAGGCTGTGGGAGAGTGTCCATTCACGACAAGAAACATTTAAACAGGAGACGCAGATACTTGGCCCTCGATGCTGCCACCAGTGAAGCTGCAGTGGCAGGGGACCCCTTGGCTGTCCCATCTGCTCAGAGGTCCATGCTAAGCGCTCACAGCTGCCTGCTCAGCCTCTTTGTCTTCATTAGCACCCGGTTAGCAATGGCCTATGTTAATTAATTAGCTCTTGCCCTGCTGTTCAGGAGCAGTGCCAGATTCAGCTGGGGCCTCGCCTGGTCCCAGCCCTGACTGTGAGCACCTCTGTCCTTCCTGACATAGCCCACGTGTGTCATCTGGGACCAGGAAATCCGAAGACTTCCAAAGACATGCCTGGTTAGTGTCTCTGTATTTTCAGCCTCCGTTTTTCTGAGAGTGAAATGAGGTGTATTATCTTTACAGGCTGTGACAAAGATACCTACCAACATGTGTGCGTGTGTTCATGTGCATGTGTGTGCCTGTGTGTTTGTGTGTGTACGTGTGTGAGTGTGTGCGCGCGTGTGTGGTGTGTGTGTGCCTGAGTGTGTGCGTGGTGTGTGGTGTGTGTGTGTGTGTGTGTTGAGATGAGATCTCACTTGGTAGCCCAGGCTGATTTTGAACTCCCAGCAGTCCTCCTTCCTCAGGCTCCCATGTGCCAAGATACAGCACGCACCATCATGTCTGACTCTGGCACTCCAGCTTTAGTAACAAGAAGAATCTTGAGGCCTGGTGTGTGGACTGTGTAGGGAGGGCCTTACAAATGGCCTTTATTCTTGTTTTGGAGGTGCTGGGGTTTGAACCCAGATGCTCTGGTGTGATAAGCAGTTTTGAGACCTGGTGCGTGGACTGTGTAGGGCCTCTACAAATGGCCTTTATTTTTGTTTTGGAGGTGCTGGGGTTTGAACCCAGATCCTCTGGTGTGATAAGCAAATGCTTTATTACTGAGTTATATTCCCAGCCCTACCAGAAGTTAAAAAGAGTGAAGATTCATTTTGGCTCAAGGTTTCAGAAGGTTCATCCTTCCTGGAAGGAGGGAATAGCGATGCAGAACAGGTCATTTTATGAAGGACAGGAGATGGAGAAAGGAGATACAGGAAGCAGGCAGGGTAAGATACAGCCCCCAAGATCATGCTCCCAGCCCCTACTTCCTCCCATCATGCCCCACCTCATACCTTTCACCGCCTCCCAGTAATCGTGAAACCAACCCACGGGCGTGTCTAGTCTGTGAATATCACAGCATGATGTCATCTACAAAGTTCACACAAAAATAGCAAAAACAGAACAACAAAATAAAACCTCGTAATGTCTTAACTAACTTTACAGATTTTGTTGGCCACATTCCTAGCTGTCCTAGGGTGTGTGCTGGCCCATCAACCACAGGTTAGACACACCTGAGTTAGGCTAGAGTCCTTGCGGTTGGATTCCCTCTGGAGATACTCAGACACACCCACACACCTCCACAAGTGTCATAGGTGACTAGGAAATCTTCCATTGATCCCTTAGGTGGTTTTCAATCCAAGGTGACAAGACTGATCCCCATAGAGAGAGACCTACTCCCTGTGAGGGAGAATCTTGAAAATGGAGCGGGCCAGAGGGGGGTTCAAGAGAGGGGGTCTCAGAGAAGGCAGGGGTTCTTAGCACTTAGAGCCGAGGGATGGCTGACCTGCGGTGGCTAAGACCATTTGTCCACCTGTAAGGGGACTAGGCCTGCTCATAGATTAATCCACGTGCTGTCCTGCTGGCTTCCACACGGCTGTAAGTTCCTGTGTGTCTGGAGCCTGGCTGAGGTCAGCCCTGACCCCATGGCTGACCTTATGCACAGACAGACTTTACCATGTAAAGACAAGATGCCTGACAGTCCTGAATGCTGGGTTGCTGCCGTCCTGAGTCCGAGACACTGAGCAGGACCCGTCATCAGTCCATGGCTCTGCCCATTCTGTGCCTTGATTTTCTAGGTAAAGGTCACCTTTCTGGCTGGGGTTGGTCTGGAGGCAGGAGGATGACTGTGCTTAGGAGGTGACAGCTAGGCATGATAATTTACGGTTCTCACTTACAGAAGTCACACCATCCTTGAGGGAGTAGCCCTGCCCCCCAACCCCACCCCATCTGGATGTAGGAAAAAGAGACACCATGGTGGGTCCCTCAGGTTCCTTAGAGGGGGTGCCTGCCCCAGAATCACAGCACAAGTAGGCCCCTCAGGGTGCCAAGGGTGGTGGTGCCACAGTAGCAATCCAGACTCATGTCATAGATGAAGAAACAAGCGTGGAAGGATGTCTCCAGTTCCTCTGGAGAAAGGGAAGCATCCTAAGCAGGCCTGACCCCCAGAGATGCCCCTGGAAAACCCAGAAAAAGGGTCACCGAGTGTCTGTGGGAGGCCCAGCCAGTCAAATATGTATCTGTCTCTGTTCTTGGGGAGTTTGGGACCAACAGTCAGATAGTGGAACAGAAAAAGAGAGAGAGAGAGAGAGAGTTTGGGTCAGAACTAAGCGAATCTGGAGAAGGGATGATTTTGTTGCTAGGATTCTCAGTGTTGGCTCATCAGAGATGGCAGGAGTGCGGTATTAACAGCAGGAGACTGGCTATGTGGCATATGGGAGCTCTCTGTACTGTCTTTGCTGCAAATCTAGAACTAGTCTCATAAAAAGCTTATTTTAAAATGATGACTTTATTACCAATACCAAGCACAGTCTACCCCAGTCTCTGCCTGGGACAGCTCTTGCCCCTACCTCAGGCAGTCGGTGACTATTGCCCCTGAGTCCTGTACTCCTCCTGTGGGAGCCACCAACCCTAGCCTGAAGTACTCCAAAGTACTCTCCTTGGTGGTGAGAGACCTGGTGAGTTTAATCCATGTGTCTGTCCTGCTGGGGTCCATGTCAGGTGACTTTCACATGCTGTCGCCTGTCCCTTTGTGTCTGGAACCTGGCTGAGGTCAGCCCCATTATGCACAGACATCAGATGCATGGTAGTGGCCTCATCTGAGCTCTTGGGAGGGCAGCCTCACATCCAGCCACATAGGTGAGGCTACAGTGTAGACTCCTGGCCTCAGTGGCTTCATTCTGATTCTTCAGCACAAAACAGAACATGGTGGGAGATGTCTGAAGACCACAAAGGCCAGGGTCAGACCCCGTCCCCTAACTGAACCCCTGCCTGGTCTTGCTACTCTTGGTTGGAGTGTCTTAGATAGACTAGCCACTCCCACAGGTGCGGGCAGCCATGTGGACAATGGGGGCATATCCAGGCTGACCCAAGGAGAGGCCAGTTAGGGCCCCATCTATGACAGGATTTCCTCTGCTAAGCTCAGTTAACATCTGGCAGCTTGTTTGTGGAAGTGCAAGAAGGAGGAAGGGCAGGCATGCTGCTCTGCTTCAGAATGGCTGTGGGCTGAACCTCGGGGATTGGCCTATTAGGGCTTAGGGGTAAGTCCCAGTCTCTGGGCCTTCAGACATGGCCATGTAGGCCTGCTGGAGCCTCACACAAGAGAAAACTGGGTCCATAGTTTGGGGCTCCAAGGATACTGCAGAGGCTGGGGAGTGGGCGGCCAATACACTTTTCTCCTGGGGAAGCCGGAGTCTGAGCTAGTCCAGAGGCCACACATCCACTCAGATCTCCTAAAGTCTGTAGCTCCTTGTTGACTTTCTATGTCTGCTCCTGTGCAGCTGGTCAGAGCACAGCCCGTCCTGGGTCTGGCTGCTCAGGTGTCTCGGAAAGGTGAGGACTGGGGCAGAGCTCAGATGCTGCAGGACAACTCCCTCTGGGTGAACTTACAGGAAGTCTTTGGCTCAGTGGGATGGCAGGCCTGCCTTGGGACCAGGGAACTCCTAGCTTGGAGCAAGACTCAAGATGTCCCTAAAGAGACTTATTGTTCCTGGGAGCAGCACAGAGCTCAGTTCCCAAAGACAGCCAAGGGCATTGGCAGGAGGACAGAGGCTTCCTTTCATCACCCCAGGGAGAAAACTGAGACTGGGTGGTCCCAGACCTGTCCTAAGAGCCACTGGGAAAAGGTGACACTTCTCTCTTCCTACCTTAGGACGTGAGGGAGGGGGCCAGCTGCAATCATAAATTCTGCCGTAGATTTTTCTAGTTCTAAGAGTTGAGATGATTAAAGGGTGGATCGTGGGGAGATAAAACCCATGAGTGGCACACAGGACGGAGAGGAAGTAGAGGAGCCACAAAGACCCTGCTAGGCTCTCGACCGGTGACTCAGAGACAGCGTCGACATGCGTGACGCATGGAGGGGGCTAGCAACCAGCTCAGTTGCCAGGTTAGATGTCCCTAGGCAGTGCAGCTGACCCAACCCCCCATATGTCAGCTATGTGGTTCTGGGGCCTGGAAGAAGGACACCAAGAGCCTTGGGGCCACATCCTGGAACTCAGAGTCCCAGAAGGATGCTGTTTGGGATAGGGATGGCACTTTGGACCCAGGGAAGGAAGGGTATCTCCGCCGGGCTGGCTGCCTGTCGGTGTCCCGTGTCACAGGCTGCAGGGTGACCAAAGAGCCAGGCCCCCTCACAGACTTGATGTTTCTGTTTCCCTCATTCTGCTCACTTTGGATGTCTCTGGAAAAGCACACCTGTTCCTAAGGTAGGGCTCAGAGTCAGCCACCCACACCAGAGTGAGAATCCTGGGTGTGAAATGATACACTTGCCTTGGCAGGGTGTGGCATTCAGCTGGACTGAGAGAGGAGGCAGCTGGGAACTCAGGCCATCATCCCAGCTACTCACTCCCTAGCCCACCAGGAGAGGTGGGAAGCCTTGAAGTACCAGGCTTGTGAATGGCCCATCTCCATGGCAACACATAGGCACAAAGGGCTGGGCTGGTGAGCAGGCAGTGGCTGCGCCAGGCTGGGAAGAGGAAGGAAATCTTGTCTATGGGAAGGGAGCATCAGAAAACTGGGCTGTACTCCAGCCCTGTTCTTCAGGTTGTAGTCCTATGCTATAGCCCAGGGTTCAGAGCCAAGCCCAGCAGGCACAGCGCTGACCCATGGACAGAGACAGGTATCCCAAGTGAAGGAACCTCCACCAGTCACCACACCAGTGTCCATGCACATAGACCAGGACAGGGGCCATGATGGTTACCTGTGTGACCAGCGGTGAGGAGATGAGACCCTCACACAACAGGCTAGTGCAGAAGTGGAACCTAGGAAAGACCTGAGTTTGGTTCCTAGCACACATTTGGGAAGATGATAAGGAATCTAACACCTTCTTCTGGCCTC
Organism: Myodes glareolus; assembly: GCF_982192425.1. Classification (NCBI taxonomy): domain Eukaryota; kingdom Metazoa; phylum Chordata; class Mammalia; order Rodentia; family Cricetidae; genus Myodes; species Myodes glareolus. Next base: position 97,526,503 of record NC_142027.1, on the reverse strand, counting down.
CACTAGCATCTATGCATATGTGGTATACATACACACACTCAGGTACACACACGTGCAAACACACACACACATGCACACACTTAAAAAAAGAAAATTCTAGAAAAATCTCAAACAAGAGACCACTGTGGGGGAGAGGGTTGGATCCAGGAGTTAGAGGGATGAGTGGGGCTGGGTATAACTAAAATTAAACAAACATTGTATGCATACATGAAGTTCTCAAATATTAATAAAATATTTTAAAAGAGACTGAAAAGAGCCAGACAGAGACAGAAAGAACCACCCGTGCAAAGGCACAGAGGCAGACAGGGCTGGGAATATCTGAGGATGGCTGGAACGGTGAGAGGCTCAAGGGCAAGGCTCGTCCACTGTAGGCATCCCGCCTCCTTTTGTCACCCTAGCTATGCACATAGGGGACCTTGAGCATTTGTGGCAAGGTCCCTCCTGTTGCAGGTGAGGCTACGACCCACCGATTTCTAACCTTTGGCCTCACCTTTCCCCCATACCCTATTCTCTGAGAATACACCTCCCCCCATATCCTATTCTCTGAGAATACACCTTCACCATGCCCTTCCCCCATACCATATTCTCTGAGAATACACCTCCCCCATGCCCTATTCTCTGAGAATACACCTTCCTCCATGCCCTTCCCCCATGCTCTATTCTCTGAGGCTCCACTATGTGGGAACTAACATTCCTGGTACCACGTATGAGGGGAGTTCTGACCCCAGATACAGGAGGCAATGAGAACTGCCACCATGAAATAGAAATTGCTTTTCAGGTTTGTTTGTTTGTTTGGTTTTTTTTGTGGGTTTGTTGTTGTTATTTTGCTTTGTTTTGTTTTTGAGACAGGGTTTCCCTCTGTAACACCCCTGGCTGTCCTGAATTCGCTCTATAGATAAGCTGGCCTTGAAGTCACAGGGATTCACCTGCCTTTGCTTCCCAGGTGCTGGAGTTAAAGGTGTGCGCCACCACTGCCTGGGCCTACATTTCAGTTTTTTAAAGGATCTAATTCAGATTGAAAGGAGGGAGGGAGGAATAGAGAGAAAGAGAGAGGGAGGGAGAGAGGGAGAAAAGGAAAGAGGGAAGGAGGAAGGGAGGGAGGGGAGGGAGGGAAGGCAGAAGAGAGAAAAAGGAGGGATGAAGGATGGAAGGGAGGGAGAGAGGGAGAGAAAGAGCCCTTTATCCACCTGCTGTCCACATTCCCATTCCCATCTCTTCTCCCCAAGCATGGTGCTTTGTGAAACCGATGCTCCAGCCGCATGGGCAATTCAAAGCCAGTGCTGTACTGAGCCGCCGGTTCATTCTGTCTTCTCTGCCACTAGGTGAGGCAGGAGGAAGGGTGTTGGAGGTCACCCACTCTCAAAGTTCTCCGACTTGTGAAAAACTCAGTCATGGGGCTGAAGGAGCAAATGAAATATGTCATCCTTTACACCTTAGGCCAGAGCTCTGGAGTCTCAGAAATCCTCAAGCCTTTGGGGGGCCTAGAGCCTGGAGTCTGAGCACCCCAGCTATCTCAGTGTGCTCACCAGACTGCACCCGGTACTGGTACTGTCCCTCATGCCTGGTGCCTCACCGAAGTGCAGGCCTCTGTCTCCAGGGCTAAGGCTGGGATCACTTTAGTCTTTGACATGATAATGTTGGGGTCTGAGGGAAAGCTCAGGGGCCCAGGGAGGGCTGGGAACACAGCGGGTAAGGGCTACCTACACAGAGGGAGCTGGCCAGGCATTCAGAATTCCTTCTGTTGGTCCCTGTTCAGGAATGGCCGTGGTCTCTCCATTCCATGAGACCCTTCCGCAGCGTCACACGTATTTTGAATGGACTCTGGCCACAGCCCACAACTTTGAGCTTCAAGCCCCCACAAGGCCCTGGCTCCTTGAGCACATGCTTCCTGTTGCTCACTGTGGAAGGCTTTGCCTGCTCTTCTCCCACCCCACCCAAGGCTCCCCCTTGCAGGGGACATCATTTTCCTTTCATCTCACTTCAACTCACTCTCAAAATGGGGAAGCCATGAAGCTTGGGGGCCAGTAGGGAGAGGCAGTTCAGCTAGCCTTCAGCTTACCATTGTGGAAGCCCAGACCCTGCTTGCTCAAGAAATTATTTGGAGCAGATTGTCCCAGACCTCAGCCCCCGGTGTTCCATCTACAGAAGCCTCTGGGGCTCTCTCTGAGCTGCAGTGGTGCCCAGCGGGGCCAAGAGCTCTGAGCTTCCTTCCCACCTTCCTGCGGACTCCTTGCTTCAAGCTGCTCTGGTTGCTGTAGGTAGTGGCTCTATGCATAGGCCAGGTAGGAAGTGGACAGAGATGCCCAGAGAGTGCCTTACACTCAAAAGAAGGTGCAGTTGGGTGGGGGTGGGGCTCCTTCCAGGACAGTGGGGTCCAGGAAGTCCAGCACATGCAAGAGTGGAGTTTGCACCACAAACTCCCAAGGGAAACAGGGTCAGGACCAGTGTCTTTAAGTCACCAGAAACTCAGCTAAGACCATGGTCCCCAGCATGCCTCCCGTTGCAGCACAGCGCCACTCAGGCCCCGCCCAGCCTACCCAGTGCACCATGTCATAGAGAACTGTGGGTGGTCCATGTAGGCTCCTAAATGCCGAGACAAGGGATCCTGAGAGTGGAGCGTGGGCAAGGCCGGCACCTACGGAAACTTTTATATCAAATGGCGCCTGGAGTAGCCGTCTGTCTTCAGATAGGGGCAGCACATCTGTAGAGGTCTTCCTGGTGTCTGGGCAGAGTTGAGAGCAAGGCAATCCAGGGCTTGATGACCTCCAGGGAGAAGTGGCCTTCTACCAGCTGCCTCTCCAGAAGGTCAGCTCTGGCAGCAGGTACGGGGACTTTGGCGGCAGGGACAAGGCTGCGCAGCCCTGCTCAGCCAGGTCCCTAACCCCAACCCACTTAGTCTTTCCTCCAGAGGCCCAGAGCTGAGGCAAGCTGCAGGAAGCCAATTCTCTCCTAGACAAAGCCACTGCAGATAATTGGAAAGACAGCTTTTGACTATAGAGCCAAGCTCTGGGGTTCCTCTGCTACACTGGGACCAGGAGACTTGGTGGCCCACGGAACTGTGGCCTAATTGGGGACCCCTTGTGCTACTGTCGGTTCGGAGTGGTGACGTTTTCCTAGCAATGGAGTTGGGGAAGCCAGGACTTTAGAAGAGAGATCTGGGCTCCTCACCCCTCTGCTGACTTCTTGCTTGGAAAACCACAATGTAGTTTACCAGGAGTTCACTTCAGGTGCCCTGCTCAGTAGAGGTGATATCGGCACCTCACCCTGCCAGGGGAGGGCAGTGGCTACACTCCTGCCCAGACTGCTGTCTCTGAGAGAAGCAAAAAAGAGGAAATACAGAAGTTGGTTTTGTTTTGTTTTGTTATGTTTTTCCCGTGGGGAGGGGAGCTGGAAAGATGGCTCAGCAGTCAAGAGCACTGACTGCTCTTCCAGAAGACCCAGGTTCTGTTCCCAGAGCCCACGGGATGACTCACAAGGATCCGATGTCCCCGCTTCTGACTTCTGCAGGCATCAGGCACACACTGGGCACAGACACTCACATATATAAAATAAATGTAGAAAACGTGTTTCTTATTAAAACAAGCGGATCCCTCCAGCCATAGTCACTTACACAGTGTCCCAGAATTGCCACACCCCACTCTACACCCTAGATGTGAGAAAGTCAGGCAGAGAGGAATGAGAGCCGCCACAGTTATGGCCACAGAGCAGGCGGACACTGTTACACTCTCCTCCCAGCCCTGGGTCAGGCGACAGCTACAGCTTGGGGAAAAGATATGCAGAAACCTCTGACTTCAAACTTTGGCCTTTGAAGCAAGCATCCCTATGCAGGTTTCCCTATCATGGGACATCTAGAGGGAGGCAAAGGCTGTGACAGGTAGACCCAGCTGGGATCCCCTCCGGCTGACTGCATTCCCAAACTGAAAGGCGTGGCCTGTGCTTAGCAGGGGCCTGTCTGGGGTGCGGAAGAGGGGAGGCGTAGAACCTATCAGGTGGGGTTGTGGCCATACCTGAGACTACCAGGCAAAATAGCAGTGGTTTTGGGAAGTTGCTTTCAGTGCCCCATGGGACAGGGGCCAAAAGTGGGATACGACACGCAGTGTGTCTCTAAGCAGCAGAGCTGAGTGGGGTAAAGGGACTCGTGGGAAGGGTCCCGGTAGGGTGGGTTTCAGGAGCGCCTGTTCAGGAGTCAACTCTGCTCTTCCAAGCTTTGTTTCCTTGGCCATGCTATCCTATGAGTCAGTTGCATCCCCTGGGCAGCCCCCAGCTGTCCATCAGCCACCCTGGACTCCAGCATCATTGTACCGACTCAGACCAGTGTGCCATAACCATCCTGGGCTGGCTTCTATAACAGGTAGAGTTATCCGGCCCAGACAGGTCTGGCCACAGCAGGTTGGGGAGCCAGGTGGAGTAGGGGGTAGGACAGGTCCTCGGTGCAGTACGTCTCTCCAGGAGGGTCCTGGTTAGTTTTTGTCAACTTGATAAAACTGGAGTCAATTGAGAAGAGGGAACCTCAGTTGAGAAAATGCCCCACTAGCCTGTTGGCAAACCTACAGGGTATTTTGTTTTGCTTTCTTTCTCTGTCTTTCTTTCTTTCCTTCTTTCTTTTTTGTTAATGATTTATCTAGGATGGCACAGCCCACCGAGGACAGTGCTCATCGTCCTGGGTGGTCTAAGAAACCAGGCTGAGCAAGCTGTGGGGAGCAAACCCATAAGCAGCATTCTTCCCCTGCATCAGCTCTTGCGTTCAGGTTCCTGCCTTCTGTTCCCGCCCCAGATTCCTTTGGTAGCGCACCATGATGTGGAAGGGTAAACAAAACAAGCCCTTTCCTCCCTGAGTTGCTTTTGGTCGTGGTGTTTCATCACAGCGATAGAAATCCTATCTAAGAAAAGAGGTTTGGGAATAGGACGGTTAGGGACTTCAGGGCAGGAGGTTGCCGGGAAAGGCAGAAACCGGCAGAGCTGTGGGAGTGGTGAGGCCAGCTCTAGCCAGGATGTGTGGGTCTGGATGAGGGAGTAGGACCGAGGAGTGGCCAGTCTGGAGCAAGGACTCGTCATCTGGTCACCAGAGAAAGATGGTCAGTGGCTTAAGGGAGGTCTCTGGCAATTCTGAGACCCCATCTTAGAGGCTAGCAGGAAGGAATAGAGCCTTCTATCTTGAAGGAGTGAGATCCACAGCCCTGGATAATGACAAGAGATTAACCCAGCTCAGGCCACAGTACTTATGATCCTGGGTCCAAGATAATAAGGGGGGGTACCTCTACAGGGACCCCAGAGCGAAGGTAGCTTGTAAGGGTGTTTACACCTACTTCAGTGTGTGGCCATAGGCTTGCACAGGACCACCACCCTGGAGGAGCCATGCTATTACAGATGTTGGGATGTGTTCCCACTGGCTCAATTGCCATCTGGGTCTTATGTTACAAGCTGCGGGGGTGGGGGGTGGGGGGCATATGTTTGGGAAGGTTAGGGGTGAGCTCTGGGGCTCATATGTTCCTGCGATGACCTGAGGGGGCTCAGAGGGCGGTGACAAGGTGCAGTTGGTATTGGGGTAGGTTGAGACGTGAGAATTGATACTCTCCTGCAGAGCTGGGCCAGAGTCTGAGGCTTCCCAGACAAGGGACAAAGTCCCAGGGTCAGAGACAAAGCTGCTCAGGGACACAGAAGCCAATGGTTCCGTGGCCTTCTGCTGCCCTCTGCTGGCCACCTCTGTCACTTCGGGTCTGGCCATCTGTGGGATTGGAAGCACTGTTAACTTTGCTAGACCAGGCAAGGATCTAACAGGGCTGATGTTATCTGAAGAGGTCAAGAGCGTAGGCCCATCCCTGTGCTCAGCCTGTCTAGGCCAGCAGGGCCGGTGGGCAACTTGACGGTCTCCAATGGCTGCAGAGGAAGAGGGCCCAGAGACTCAACTGTCATCTAAGGTTAGCTGTTGGTGGAAAGAACTTTATTCCTCTCTCCATTAGGGGTCACGGAGGCAGAATAGTTTCCAGAATGATGCGTTTACGAGACAGGAAATCCCTTGTTGTGGTTTCCATTGCAGTACTTCAGGAATCTAAGGTGATGCCATCTTCTTTGGCCTCTGCCCTTCAGCTGCAGCCTGAACCGGGACCTCCAGGGCGGAGGGAGGTCCTTTCATAGCGTGATTGCTTGGTGTGCCAGAGAGAGAGAAGCACTGGATATAAAAGGGAATTCCTGCCATCTTCTCATTCAGCACAGTTCAAGTTGAGCAGCCCCAGATGCAGGACTCAGGAGTGTGCTTAAAGCGAAGCAAACACCAGGGAAGTGACCAGGCTGAACTGGAGCTTTGCTCCAGGGTGTAGCCTCCTGGGCCCCTGGACACTCTTGTCACTCCTAGAGCTGGAGGTAGGGGACTCAAGGAGGCCACACCCAGAGCAGGGGCAGGATGGGACTGAGGGAGGGGGGGACTTAGGAGAGTGGATACCCAGAATAGGACAAAGGCCTCTGGAAGTTGTAGGGAGGCTGTTGGGAGGTTGGTTGTAGGGAGGCAGCAGGGAGGGAATAGGGAGGCCATAGAGCCCTGGAGAAGCTGGAACCTGGACACCAGGTAGGAGAGACGCTGCAGACCTGCTGGCACTCTGGCCTCCTCTGGTCCACTGCATACTAGAGAAAGCCCCATGTTCTCCGCACCCACTCCTGCTGTGAACTGAGCATGACTGAGACCTCCCTGGAGACTTCCATGGAGACCAGCCTGATGCAAGGGTGGCAATGCTCATGAATGGCGGGTACTGTCATAAAAATATGGGTGCTATCCTCCGCTGCCTTCTGGGGGACTGATGAGCCTCAAAGGATGCTCCCATCCCAACTATGCAGGGCTGTCCACCCAGCCCGGGTTGCTGCTGCCAACAGGGTGTCCTGCTGCCTGCATGGATCAGTGGCTGAGTCTGACTGAGGCTGAGTTGTTCTGCATGGGCAGGAGAGCACCGTGGGTCAACAGACCCTGTTGGGCAGAACCCCTCAGACCTCCAAGCCTGGCTCCCTGCCTGCCTCCCTCTTCCCTTCCTCCTTTCTGTCTGCCCCTCCCCCAGCTCCCATCAATCATGTCCCACCAGGACATCCATCTAGAACATGTGTCAGGGCATCTCCCAACTGTTGCTGCTCCACCCGCCCCCCACGAGCAGCTAGTGGGCACAGCTGCTAAAGTCTTCCAGTTTGCCCAAGGGCCCCTTGGCAAACGGAGAGCCATGTCCCTGATGTGGCCTGTCCAGCATCTGCCACTTGTAGCTGTCCCAGGCTTATTCTGGGATGTTTAGGCCCCTGTGGCGATGTGGAGAGACAATGAGCGGGAACACCAGTAATACAAAACCAGGACAAATGAGGTATTCAGCATATCAGAAGGGAAGGAGGACAGGCAGGTGACAGACAGGTAAGGCCTGAGGCGAATGCATCGAGGAGAGTACTTAGTGACCTTAGGGTCATGCAGAAGGTGGCCTCCATTGTGTGCATGTGGCTCTTTCTTTTAAAGGTGGATTGCACACACTCCACCCATATGGCCTGGGACAAAGGTCCTCCCTGTGTGCTCACAGACATGTGTACATGTGTGCTCAGGCAAAGAGACTGGATCGAAATGTACTCAGCATCCTCTCTGACAACATGATGGTGTCAGGGGCTTAGGGCAGCCATCCATGCTGTCCTTCTTCCTCTCCTCGGTGTCTACTGAAGCTTGCTGCCACTTGACAGCCAGCCGAAGAGGAGACAACGGTGTGTGGAGCAGACAGGCAGTGGGCTGGAGGGTGGGAGGTGCCCAGGACTGGGGGCTGGAGGATGAGAAGTGTCATGGCTGGGGGCTGGAGGATGAGAGGTGCCCAGGGCTGGGGGCTGGAGGATGGGAAGTGTCATGGCTGGGGGCTGGAGGATGGGAGGTATCCTGGGCTGGGGGCTGGAGGATGAGAGGTGCCCAGGACTGGGGACTGGAGGATGGGAGGTGTCCATGGCTGGGGGCTGGAGGATGGGAGGTGTCCATGGCTGGGGGCTGGAGGATGAGAGGGGTCCATGGCTGGGGGCTGGAGGATGAGAGATGTCCATGGCTGGGGGCTGGAGGATGGGAGGTGTCCAGGGTTGGGGACTGGAGAATGAGAGGCGTCCCAGGGTTGGAGCTGGAGCAAGGTTCTGCTTACTTGTCTTCTAAGGCTTTATTTGTAAGCAACACATAATTATCGTGCATATTTGGCTGCTTAGATATTGTACATAAAGGATGTTCAGGTATGTGGTATAATGGTCAAATCAGGATATTCAGCTTACCTATCACCTCACACAGTTACCGTGGCTTTGCAGCAAAAACATCCAGACTCCTTTCTTGCAGCTCTTTGGAAAGCTGCGCCATGGTCTTATTGACCATGGTAATCCTGCTGCGAAACAGAAGCCAGAACGTCTTCTAATCTGGACGCCACAAATACCCACTGACCACCTGTAGCCACGATTCTACTCTCGGCATCAAGGGGTCTGTTTCCTGGCCTCCACATGTAAGTAAGAACAGTGTTTGCCTCTCCACGTCTGGCTTATCTCAATAGACCATCCTCCAGGTTCATCCGAGTTGTTGCAAATGACAGGGTTTCAATTTTAATGTCCAGATAGTATTACAAACTACATGTACCTTATCCATTCATCTGGAATGGACAAGTAAGTTGACTATACACTTTGACTGCAGTCAACAGGAACGAGCTGGTGTCATTGCTTTCCGATCCAGATCTAGTAGTGGATGGATCTAGACTTTAAATTCTTGTGCAACCACAAAAGATACAGAGCGAAAGATCAAAACTGCAGGCACCACACTGTTTTATATATATATATATCAAAGTCACCGTAGCCAACACAACATGGTTCTGACCTCAAAATAAGCACATAGGCCAATGGGGCAGAATTGAGAGCCCAGAAATAGGCTAACATCTGCAGCCAAGGGTCTCAACGTGAAAAGAGACTTGGAGTCCGGGGCGCACTCTATTGCATGTTTGTGTTTGACATACCTACACAGGTACCTGTGGCCATAGGTGAGCCGCCTGACTGACTTCCTCAGTGCTGTGCAGCAGACTGGGCGTCCTGTTACATCCTTTGACACCTCCCACATGTCTAGAGCTACCGAGGCTTCCAATTCTCATGGGCTTGTCTGGGATGGGCACCCCACATTCAACAATCCAGGATCCCTGGGAAGGGCTTTTGTGTGAGAGACTTCCTGGGGAGACATGACACACACATTTAGCCCATTTAGTCACCCCAGAACAGGAACCCATGACAGACTAAAATAAGGTGGCACTGATATCCAACGTGGTGAACCAATGAGTTTTTATTGGGACTACTAATGGGGCTGTGCCTAGGAACTGGTGCCGACTCTAAAGCAGCCCTGTCACTGTAAAGCACACCCATGCCTGGTGATAACTCCCAAAGCCTACAACCCTGGAGCTCTCTGCACAGCTTGCAGGCCTGAACATCTCTTCTCTCCTCAGCTGGTCAGAGTCCCCTCCTCATCAGCTGCTCACTCCTATCACGTTAGAGGGGCCTTCCGGAATCTTTCTAATCTCCCAGAAATGGGACTTTTTGTCTAGCTGGAGTCTCGTGAGCCTCCCTCAGGAGGCATTTCAATTCTGTCTTAGTTACTGTTCCATTGCTGTGAAGAGACACTATGACCAAGGCAAGCATTATAAAGGAAAACATTTAATTGGGGCCTTGCTTACAGTTTCAGAGGGTTAGTGCATGATCATCACAGCGAGGAGCAAGGCAGCATGCAGGCAGTTCAGCTGGAGACTAAGTATGCAGACCTAAGAGCCTATGTAGGACGTTCTCATTCAACCTCCACAAAGTTCAATAACACTCCCATGCAACCAGGGCTCAGACAGCCCAACACTCCATTGCTCTGCTTCTGTTAGCTCTCCTGGCTGCAGTATTAGGAGGTCAGGAGTGACTCCCCTCCCTCCTGCCACCGTGCTTGCTGCTGCTGGGTGCAGGAGCAGGAGAGGCCTCTTGATTAACTCTGTGTCTCCCGTGGCAGCTCAACATTAGCCAGTCTTCTCAAGAGAGGGACACCCTCCCCCAGCTACCCACGCCAGCCCATGCCACTTCTTACCCTGTTCCTTCAAGACATTGCTCTCTCTAGCTCAGGGGAGCCCTGTAGGCTTAGATATGTGAATGTCTGGCTTTCAGCTGAAAGGCTGTTTAGAAAGTACTAGGAGGTGTGCCACTGGGGTGGGCTTTGAACTTCCAGAAATCCATGCCAGAAACAGGCTTGTGTTCTCTCTGCTTCCATTTTGTGCATCAGATGTGAGCTCGGCTGTTGCTCCAGGACCACGACTGCCTGCCTGCCACTGTGATCCCTGCCTGGATGAGCATGGGCCCACTTTGTGAAACTGTGAGCAAGACCCCAATTAAATGCTGTCTTTTATAAGTTGCCTTGGTAATGGTGTCTCTTCACAGCAATAGAACAGTGACTAAGACAGAAGCTGGTACCAGCGACTGGGGTACTGCTGTGAACATGCTGCTTGTTGGAGAAACATGGAAGACTTGGGGCCTTTGACTGGAAAAGCAGTTAAATGCTTCAAGTGGATCTTAATAGGCCATTCTAGTAGGATCTTGGAAGACAGTGTTGCTGAGAGCATTGTGAACTGTGGAGGCACAACTAAAGAGGTTTTAGAGGGGAAGCAATATTAGCTATTGACCTAGAGACCATTCTTGTGATATTTTGGCAAAGAATGTGGCTGCTTCCTGTCCTTGTCAAAAAATTCAGCCAGAGGCTAAATTGAAAAGTTTTGGACTAGTATCTTCAGCAGAGGAGATTTCGAGACAGCCTAGTACTGACCGTGTCACATGGCTACCAATCACTTACACAGATCTACAATGAAAACGAGCAGGCAGTGCAAAGAGAAATACAAACCTTACAGCCTGAGCAAAGAAGCACAGGAAATGTAATGTTGGAGCAAGTCCTGTGCTCAGGGAGACGAGACGGTTGAAGAAGAGTCTGCTGTGAAATAGAATAAAGGGAGTGAGACCCCACCCAGCTAATTCTGCAACTTGTGAAAAGAACAGGCCTAAGAATAATCTGTTCCTAAAGAGCACCAGCAAAGGAAAGCTGTGCAAATGTCACTCAAGCAGGGGCCTGACTCCTTCAGAGCAGGCAAAGAGTTTGTCAGCATCAGCTCCATGGTTTTGGATTGAGAGTCATGAAGGACATAGGAGCAGAGGGGTTGTGGAAAATTCCTCAAGATGTTGTAGATACCAGAGCCAGGATACCTGCCAAGGAGAGCTGCAGACAGGGCGTGGAACTAGCTCAAGAGAGGGAAGTAAGTGTGCTACAGTCAGCAAAGCTGGAGGGAGTTGGAGATGTGAAGAGCCTTCTAAGCCCTTGGGCATCAGATGTGGAGGGTTTAGAGTTTGCCCTGCTGGGTTGCAGCCTTGCTTTGGTCCAGTGTTTCCTCAGTGTGTCCCCTTTCCTCCATTTTGGAATAGTGACGTATAGTGTGTGCCATTGTGTGTTGGAAGTATGTAATTTACCTTTTGATTTTGCTTTTACAGGGGATTATAATTAAAAGATTGTCCTGAGTGTCAGAAGAGACTTTGAAACAGTGTCGAGATTGTGAAAGACTACGCAGTCCTTTGAAGTCGGACTGAATGCATTTTGCAGTGTGTTATGGCTCCAAGCCCGCGGGGGCCATGGAACGGAATGTGGTGGTTTGATTGAGAACTGTCCCCATGGCTCATATATTTGTATGTTCGGTCCCCAGTTGGTAGGCTGTTTGGGATTAGGAGGTATAGTCTTGCTGGAGGAGACATGCTGTTAGGTGGGCTTTGAGGTTTCAAACACCCCAGACCCAGTCCCTCTCTTTCTGCCTCTTTCTTTCGGATGAGATGTGAGCGCTCAGCTCCATCTCAGTCTCCAGCACCATACCTGCCTGCTGCCATGTTCCCTGCCATGATGATATGGACTGAGCCTCTAATGCTGTAAGAAAAAAAAAAGTTTCCTTTTATAAATTGCCTAGCCATAGCTTCTCTTCACACTAAGACAGAGTGTGATAGCCAGAGTTACACTTTAAGTTTTAATTAATTACTATGCTTAAGAAATCCATGAAACAAAAAATGCACAGGACCTGTAAGTCCCTTGCCCAAGGGCAAATAGTTCCTGAAATGCTGGAGGCTACTTTTGTTTTGTCTGTCCTGGAATTTGCTCCGTAGACACAGAGACCTGCCTGCCACTGCCTTCCTGGTGCTGGGATTATGGGAGATAATAAGCTACAATTTTCACTTCCCTAAACAAGCTTGTTTGACCCAAATATACCATACGAGCTTGATGACATGTGGGCGGGTTCACAGGCAGGACATACATCAGAATGTATGCTTGCCCCTGATTGGACCTGATGGGAAATATTTTAAGCCCCTGCAAGCTATGACTTAGGGCCATTTCCTGGGAAGCCAGGTAGGGACCTGGCCAGCCCATCCACCTGACCAGTATTTAATTAAAGCTTGCTTCAAATTTGGCTTTAGACTGTGGTAGTGGTCTTCTTTTTCAACTGATGGGGTTAATAATGGGAGGTGAAGAGAGGGCTCAGTGCTTAAGAAACCTGACTTAGTTCCCAGCGCCTCCATTGGGGGATGAGTCCAGCTCCAGAGACTCTGCTGTCCTCTTTCTGCCCCGTGGACTCCTATATGCACAGGGCATATGGACATGCATACGTACACATACGTGAACATAAAAGCAAATATTAAAACAATTCAAAGTATACAGAAGGATGTGAAATGACACTCCTGTTCTGGGCTAACCTGCTAGCAGACCCTGGTGACCTCACTAAGGCTACCTGTAGCCAATGTCCCACCCTAGGGAGAGCTAGATGGGTCTTGTGGGAGGCCAGCTCTGCTTTTCTGAGAGTTCTCCAGGTATCGTATGTCCCTCATGCAGAGGGACATGATGCCTCAGGTGGGCTTAATCAGACAGGAGTGAGCTAGATAAGGAGACAGGCCATCCTGAGCTGCTAACTCCAGTTCCTCATGTACACCACAGGATCCCAGGAGCCCATGTGAAATAATCTCAGACATCCTGAATGTGTGTGTGCGCGTGCGTGTGTGCACGCGTGTGTGTGTGCATGTGTGCGTGTGTGTGCACGTGCGCGTGTGCGCGTGTGTATGGTGGAGGTGATCCAGGGAGATTAAAATAATAGCATTTTGGAATGGTCTCACTCTTTCAGTTCTGCCTAGGACTTGTCAACTCTCTTGGTGAGGTCCCTGCCAACATCACAGTTCCAGGGTGCTGTGGGATAATGCTCTTGTACACTGTAAAGATTTGTCACTCATATTGGCTAATAAAATGTTGATTGGCCAGTAGCCAGATGGGAAGTATAGGTGGAGAGACCAGACTAGGAGAATTCTGGGAGAAGGAGAGTCAGCACCGCAGTCATTACGGTGCTATTCAGGGGTGCTCCTGCCGATAAAGGCATCTTGTACCTCAAGGCTTCCTCCTTCACACTCACAGAGAGACACATTTGTCCAGCTTCCACTCCACTCTCATTCTCACCCTCCCATTCTTGTCAGACCAGCTGCTTCATAGTCCTGCCTCCTGGGCCTGCGTACCTTTGGGAAGGAGCTGGTTATCCGAGGAGGCCCACGGACCTATCATATCCCAGACCCTGGGAAAAAGCAAGAGACTCTCATGATGGCACCTTTGCCTCTAATCTAGGCCATAAGGTCTCTCTGAGCCTCAGTTTTCCTATACAAATGGGGAAGCAACCATAGAGCCTATGTGGAAAGGCTGGGAATGTAGCTCACATCAGTCGATGGTGTATACAATTTTACAAGGGAAAAAACTGGAAGTTAAGAGACTTTCCCGAAGGTCTGGCAGGCACAGTGACTGCCGTGGTGACATATGACCGCATTCTCACAGACACAGGCCGTCCCAACCCAATCATATTTTACTACTGAAAAAAACGAACCAAATGACACAGCTAAATGGATTTGAAGCAGGGTTTCTGGATGGGTAAGGGGAAAATGTGTAACGCAGGATTTACATGCAGGGATAGTAAATACAGGACCAAATTTGGTGTGGGCTGATATCAAGAAAAGACAAGCCCCAAATTAAACAAATGTGAATGGATGCCCCTACCTGCAGACAGAGGCATCTACCAGGAGAAGGGGGTAGAGAGCAAGAAGCGGAAGGTTACACATTAGAATGAGCATAAGGAACCGGTAGACAAATATTTCAGCAATGTAGGCATACAAGGAATACAAGGCGGAAATATAACTCAGATGGAGCTCTACGATGGTTTGAATGAGAACAGCCCCTACACTCTCACGCTTGGATGGATGGTCCACAGTGGAACGGTTTGGGAAGGATTAGGGGTGTGGCTTTGTTAGAATAAGTGTAACCTTGTTAGAAGATATCTATATCTACATCTATATCTGTCTGTCTGTCTGTCTATCTAATCTATCTATCTATCTATCTATCTAATCTATCTATCTATCTATCTATCTATCTATCTATCTATCTATCTAATCTATCTTCATCTTACCTGTTTTCCTAGAGAACCCTGACTAACACAAGAGTGGTACCCCCCCCACACACCAGAGAAGCTGTCAACCTGTGAAAAGGAATAAGAGAAAAGATTACACAGAAAGGGAAAATATCAACAAAGGAAGGCTTATGCAACTGTAATTCAAGGAGGGGCCAGGCTTCAGCCCCAGCAGGCAGAACTTGGCAGCTTCAGTCATGTGGCTCTGGATTTAGAGTTAAGAAGGATACGGGAATAAAAGTGTTGTGAAATCTTCCTCTGAGGTTACGGAGAGCCACCGAGGCCAGACATGTAACAGGGGAGTCCCTGCACGGAGGCTTGAGAGGCCATTATGCAAAGCTGAGAAGGTGAAACCTGGATTGCACTGGAGACCCCACGTGGTTGGAGCTGCCAGAGCTGTGGGACCCCTGCCAAGGAAGCTGCTAACAGGGAGTGGAACCAGCCCCAGAGAGAAGCGTGTTGTAATAAACAAAGCTGGAAAGAAGTTGGCGATCTGAATAATGCTGAAGACACAGAGATGCAGAATTTAGAGTTTGCCCTGCTGGTTTCTGGTTCCGTTTAGTCCACTGTTTCCTCACACATCCCCTTGTCCCTTTAGGATTGGTCAACGTATATTGTGCCATTACATGTTAGAAGTATGCATTTTGCTTTCTTAGGTGGTTACAGTTAAGAGTTTGCCATGAGTTTTGGAAGAGACCCTGAACTTTTTTTAAAAAAAATATTTATTTATTATGTATACAATATTCTGTCTGCTTGTATGCCTACAGGCCAGAAGAGGGTAGCAGACCTCATTACAGATGGTTGTGAGCCACCTCGTGGTTGCTGGGAATTGAACTCGGGACCTTTGGAAGAAGAGCAGGCAATGCTCTTAATCACTGAGCCATCTCTCCAGTCCGAGACCTTGGACTTTTAAACAATTTTAAAGACTATGGGGACTTTTGAAGTTGGATCAAATGCATTTTCCATGATGAAATAGCTTCAAACCTAGGGGAGCTAGGGAATGGAATGCTGTGCTTTGAATGAGAGGGGCGCCCACGGTTTATATATTTGAATGCTTGATCCACAGTTAATGGAACTGTTTGAGAAGGCTTAGGAGGTATACTGCTGGAGGTGGACTTTGAGGTTTCAAAAACACACGCCAGGCAGTCTGTCTCTCTCTCTCCCCCTCCCTCTTTCTCTCTCTCCTACTGCTCCAGCGCCATACCTGTCTGCTTCCCACCATTATAATAATGGACTAAGCTTCTGAAATAACTGTAAACAAGCCCCGGGTCAGTGCTTTCTTTTATAAGAGTTGCCATGGTCATGGTGTCTCTTCACAGCAAGACAAGCTCCAATATCATATTCAAAGCTGGAGGAGAAATTGTTGTGGAATATTCCTTTACACTGTGTGAAGATGTGTCACTCTGATTGGTTTAGTAAAACGCCAAATGGCCAATAGCTATGCAGAAGGTATAGGTGGGATGTCTGGACAGAGAGAGCTCTGGGAAGAAGAAAGGGGGAAATCACCAGTCAGATGCAGAGAGAGCAAGAAATGCAGGAAGAGAGGTAAAAGCCATGAGTCACGTGGAAACACATAGATGAACAGAAATGGGTTAATTTAAGTTATAGGAGCTAATGGATCGAGCCTAAGCTAAGGCCAAGCTTTCATAACTATTAATAGGTCTCTGTGCCATGATCCGGGGACTGGTGGTGCAAAAAGTCTGCTACAAAAACCAGTACATTCCTGAGAATCAGCAGAGGGAGAACTAAGTCTGGGGATGTAGCCCAGTTGGTGGAGAGTTTGCTTAACGTGCATGAAATTCTAAGCTTGATTCATGGCAATGCATAGACTGGGCATGGCACAAGCCTGTAATTCTAGCATTTGGGAAGTGGACACAGCAGGATCAGAAGTTCAAGGTCCGCCTTTACTCCCAGCACTTGGGAGGCAAAGGCAGGTGGATCTCTGTGAGTTCAAAGACAGCCTGGTGGTGTACAGAATGAGTACCAGGACAACCAGGGCTATATAGAGAAACCCTGTCTCAAATAACCAAATCAAACCAAAACAAGGTAAAAACCATCTCCCCCAAACAAAAAACAGTCTCTGCCATGCCAGGAACTACCCTAGGCTCTCAATTTACTTGTTGATCTGTCCAGCAAATGTATTTTGAAGCAAACAGTGTGACTTGGACATGCACACGCGCACACGCGCACACACACACACACACACACACACACACACACGCATGCACACACACCAGTTTTATTGAGGCACAACTCACATGGCATACAATTCATTCATTATAGGGCACAGTTGAACCATTTTACGATACAGCTGACCATCTGTATCCTATTTTCTGGATCTGTGGACTCAACCAACCGAATACCAAATATAGCTGAAAAAAAATTGCATCTGTTATGAACAAGAAGGGGCTTTCCTTGTCATCGTTCCCTAAATGACATTGTGTACCAGGGACTCACACAGCATTTTCGTGGATGAGGTACGGTAATTCATCTAGAGGCAACTTAAGTATCTGGGAGGACACATATAGGTTATATGTAAATTCTATGACATTTCCATTATGGGATTTGAGTTTCCCTCCATCCTGGAATCCATGGAGGGCCTGGCACCGATCTCCTGAGACTGCTTCGAGATGACTGTGTTACACGGCTGCGGGAATGCCACTACTGTCTAGTCCCAGAATATTTCCATACCTAAAAGAAACTCTAGGCCCATGATTATCGGTCCCCTTCCTACCCAAGCCACGATTTCCATACAATTGCCCATCTATTCTTTGATTTTGATTATGTGGTCGCTGTCCCTATGAACTGGCCTGTTCTGGAGATTTCATATACATGGAATCATACAGCATATGGTCTTCTGAATCTGGCTCCTTTTAGTAAGTTTAAATTTTGCCAGGTGTCGTGGAATGTGGCTTTCATCCCAGTACTTGAGAAGGAGACGGAGGCGGATCTTGAAATTGAAGTCAGCCTGGTTTATATTGCAAGTTCTAGGCCAGCCAGGGCTGCATAGTAAGACCCTGTCTCAAAAATATCTAATTTTTGTTTTAAATACATTTGCTATGTAGCCAAGTTCATAAACTTGAGATCCTCCCGCCTCGGTCTCCCGAGTGCTGGGCTCGTAGGTGTGCGCCAGCATGCCGGGTACAGTGATATGTGACTGGTATGTGTCATAGGTGTGCGCCAGCATGCTGGGCACAGTGATATGTGACTGGTATGTGTCATAGGTGTGCGCCAGCATGCCGGGCACAGTGATATGTGACTGGTATGTGTCTAGAACGGATGGGCTCTCAGTGTGCTATGCTGAAGATGCCATAGTGATGTCCTTATCTCAGTGGGACAACAACATCCATTTCACTCCTCTCCATGACCCAACAATGTTCTATTGAATGGATGGATTGCATTTGATTTTCCCAGTCATTTGTCAGTGGACAGCTGTGCCACCACCACCCAGGACAAAATAGTTTTTTAACTTATAAAAACTATTATTTTCTTAGTAACTGTTCTTTTACAGTGAAGAGACACCATGACCAAGGCAATCATTATAAAGGAAAACATTTAATTGGGGCCTGGCTTACAGTTTTAGAGGGTTAGTCTGTGATCATCACAGTGGGAAGTGGACAGGCATGATGCTGGAGCAATAGCTGAGAGTTTTCCATCCTGCTCCACAGGCATCAAGTACACACACATACACACACACACACACACACGCACACATACACGCACGCACATGCACACACACACACACACACACACACACACACACACACACGGGGGGGGGGAAGGTGGATGTGGTGTGAATTCTAATTGGTTTTAATAATAAAAACCCCGAGTCTGATATAGGGGTAAATGCTGAACGATCAGAGAAGCAGAGCAGCCAGACACTAGTTCCTACCTCTATGAAATCCTCAGACCAAAGCGGGCAAGATCCTGTCTCTGTGAATCCTCAGACTGAATCCTGAGCTCTTGTCTTCTCCCGCCTTATATTCTTTCCTCTGCCCAGCCATATCCCTTCCTGTCTCTACCTCCCAAGTGCTGGGATAGAAGGTGTGCGCCACCACTGCCTGGCCTCTATGACTAACTAGTGTGGCTAGCTCTGCACTCTGATCTTCAGGCGAGATTTTTTTATTAAAGCACAAGCAAAATATCACAGAAGGAAGGAAAAGAGTGTGTGTGCGTGTGTGTGTGTGTGTGTACATGCTCGTGCATGCCTGAGAGACAGAGAGAGAGAGAGAGAGAGAGAGAGAGAGAGAGAGAGAGAGGGAATAAGATTGGCATGGGTTTTTCAAATTCCAGTGACACACCTCTTTCGACAAGGCCACATCCTAATCCTTCAATTTCTTCTCAGACGCTCCACTGTGGAGCAAGCATTCATCCATGTGTGTCTAGGGGACCATTCTCTCTCAAGCCATCACATTTGTCACACCTAACACTGTGGAAGCGTCATGGGGGGAGCTGCTTAGATGCTTCCTTCAGGGAATAAAGAGAAGAACAAGTCTGTACATGTCCAGGAAGGTTGCAAATTTTTCCTTAATATATTTCATCCTTGGAGCAAAGCCAAGCATAAAGCAGAAATGTGTGCACACATGCACACACAAAAAACAAAATTTGAAGGGTGGAGATGTGGTTTAGTTAGCAGAGTGCTAGCCTTGCATACACAAAGCCCTGGGTTTGACCTTCAACAAACCAAGGGTGGTGATGCACATCTAATCCTAGGTAGGAAGAGGCAGGAGGACCAAGGTCATCTCTGCCTACTCAGTGAGGTGTTTTTGTTTGTTTGCCTTTTTTTTTCTTCTAAGTCAGGGTTTGTCTGTGTAACAGTCCTTACTGTCCTGGAACTTGTTTGTCGACCAGGCTATCCTTAAACTCCCAGAGATTCACCTACCTCTACCTCCCAAATTCTGGGGCTAAAGGTGTGCACCACCACCACCCAGCCAGTAAATTTTAATAACAATAACAACAGCAATAGACCTGGCTTTAGAAACTGTCCATGATTACTGGAGAGTTACCAAACTTTAGCCCACCCCAGAAAATCAATTCAGGGAACTATTTCAGAATGGCCCCCTTTGGTCAGTGGTAGGTGTCTTGGGCTTGATCAGCCAGCTGTAGCTGAGGTTCCAATGAAGGAGCCCTGGCCATCTTGCTTGTAACACATGGCTTGGTCTCATTTTGTCATAAGTGGAGATAATGAGGAATTCCACCAGTCTCCCCATCATGGTGCAGTGAAGGTTGGCTTAGATGGAGGGCTAGGGACCCCTCTCCTCCACGCTCATAAAAGAGCATTGGAGTGGGGCTCCTGGTGGGCCAGTAAGACCAACAACAAATGGGCACATTCACAGTGTGGTTTCTTTTTCTGGGCACACATCTCTTAATCCACTGGTGTGCACCTGTATCTCTCCTGCCAAATGTGATCTGGGCAAAGTTGGGGCTCAGGAACTTGGGGTTCAATACTGGTTACCAGGTGCAGGAGCTTGGAATGTAGCCAAACCATTTGACACATGACATCAAAGGGTGCCTAAGTCCAACACAGGGACAGAGTTATCTGGAAGTCCGTGGGTCCAAGCCCTAGCTGTGCCCAAAGAAGGCCCCAACTATCTAAATCAGCCACTTGGCCTTCAGGTGCTGGGTGAAGGCCAAGTGTGGTCCAGGATGACTCAGAGACGATGGTAGGGGCTGGAGGATGAGCCAGACACCTAGAACCCATGATAAGATAGATATTCTATGTCACTCTATCCTTCCTTCTCTCAACAAAGCCACATAAAGTATCAGCTGGAATGCGGCAGGGAGTGAAGGAGAGAAGAGGGCCTTGGCTGCTGTGGAGGATGGCAGGGCCTCCAGAGTCTCAGGAGGAAGAAAGTGGGCTACACCGTGAGCATAGCAGGAGGGGTGGATGTCCCACAGACACATGCGACAGACTGCCCAGAAGCTCAGCGGGGTGGAGGGGTGAGGTGAGTGTGGGATAGACCTGAAGGAGGATGGATAGATAGTCATGGTGACCGTTCCAAGGGTCGCCTGCTCCCTATGGTTAAGTTTCTGAGCTGTTGTAGGGTCCTCCCGACTTCCTGCCTCCGGACTTTGATGCCTCTGACATGCTCTGCTTCTCCCCATTAAGTTCCAGCAGGAAAAATCTGGGTCCTGCCTTAGGAAGTCATCTTCAGCCAAGACAAGTGGGAATTGTGCTTTCCGGGGGCATCTGGGAATATCAGAAATGGTTTAGGCTATTTCAAGTGTGTGTGTGTGTGTGTGTGTGTGTGTGTAATTGCCATCTGAGGCCAAAGATGACGATAAACATTCTCCAAAACACTGAACAGTACCCAACATGAAGAACCACAAAGATAGACAAAAGAATCCAAGGCTCCAAAACTTTTCTGGAGAGGTATAGAAAAGGCGGGGCCATGCCCATAGGGGATATTGGGGGTCATATTCCTACCCACAACCGTACTAGATCTCTGTGGGAGGATGGGACGTCAGAAGGGAAACATGGGGTGTGTGACAGCAAAGTGTGTGCCAAGGTAGAGGCAGTTAGGGTCCCTAGGTGACATCTGCTGGTGGTGGTACTGGATGTGCGGAGGTGAAGGAGGAAGGAACCACTAGAGCTCCAAGGGTTCACAGAGGAGCCTGGGGTCCCTTGCTTGTCCCTTGTCAGAGGTGGGTCTAAAGGACAAAAAAGAAACAAAAAAGGGCATTTTTTTTTTTTAAATTTTTTTTTGAGACAGGGTTTCACTGTAACTTTGGAGCCTGTCCTGGAACCCACTCACTCTGTAGACCAGGTTGAGCCTCGAACTCACAGAGATCCGCCTGTCTCTGCCTCCTGAGTGTTAGGATTAAAGGCATACGCCACCACTAACCCACAGAGAAGGCAGCTTTTAAAACAGCACTTTAGGCAGGGAGGAACGATGGGAAGAGGACCTTCTGGGACCGAATTTTTGCAGGCTGGCCTCAGCTGTGAGTCCCCGCTGCTGGGGAACGGAGGATCCAGATGTGCCAGGGTGTCATGGCACTGACCAGTGGACTCTGGACCCACCTGGTAAGCCTAGGGACAAGAAAATCTCAGGGATAAACATCCTGGTTCCCAAGGGGCGGGTCTTTGGAGGGGCAGAGCTGAGGGTGGGCTCAGTAGAAGTAGAGTCTGCGGGCTGGGGAGGCGTGGTCAGCCACGGGAAGCAAGCCAAACCAATCAGCGCGCTCAGGGAAGGCCTCCGGAGTAGGAGGAGATGGATCCACTTGCAGAGTGGGACAAGGTTTCTTAAAATGGGAGCAGAGCCACGGGATGGTGGGTGGGGCTTCCGGGGATGGGGCGTGATTAGGGCGTGACCTTGGGGCGTGGCTGGCCGAAGGTACTTAAGCCTCCTGGGCGCCCGAATTGGCTCCGCCATGGCTCTTAGGCGTGTGTTTCTTCTGCGCTCGGTGGTACCACGTGCCGCCGGTCTCTCAACAGAGCCGCAGGCCCGTGAGCAGCCCGCCGCGAACCCAGGGGTTGTGCGGGCATGGGGCGCGGCCGAAGTTGTGCGGCGACCTGTGCCAGTCGTGGACTTCGACAACACGCAGGAGGCGTACCGCAGTCGGCGGAGCTGGGAACTGGTGCGCAACCTGCTAGTGCTGCGCCTGTGTGCGTCGCCGGTGCTGCTAGCACACCACGAGCAGGTGCGCGGGTGGGGTGGCCAGGCGGACAGCAGCCGCCGGGGGACATCGGTGCGGCCAGCGGGTTTCAGAGTTCGGAAGTGTCAGGCAGAGCCACTCAAGCATGGCCTGAAGCTGGGCAGGCAAGAAAGGGGGCCGTTTCACCTCGTGAAGTTTCTCACTTGTAGTCACTACCAACTAGAATGAAAGGCTAATAGTGTTTAAGATTGTACTGTGTGTAGTAATATAGCCGTCACCCGTGATAAATCTGGTATCCTCCATGCAGCTCCAAGTTTGTCATGCTTGAAGGGCTTATCTAGGCTAGGACCCCAGAATTCCATAAGTGTGACCAGCCACTCCCAAACACAGGTACTCCGGACAGTTTGGGGATATAGGTCAAACTCCCAACTTTTTCTCTTTTGTGTTTAAATTTATTATAAAAACAGTTGAAGAGCTTAGATTCAAAAACTTCTGATCCTTCTGCCTCCACCTCCCAAGTGCTCTGATTTCAGGCAGGAGGGCACCTCATCTCTACTTGTGTTCCAGACTGTGAACTGCCGGCTGCCGGCATCAACTGGAGTGTAGTGTAGAAGCAAACCTGCAACTTTAAACTGCAGCATGGTAGCTTTGAGAAATGTGAGAGCCTTTGGGAAAAGCGGAGCCAGTCTTCAAGGGTTAGTGATAAGTTATCTCAAGGTGGCCTGTGATGTTTGTAAGGATACAGATCTGGAAGATATCTCAAAGAGGGTAGTGAGACTGGATGAGCTGGAGCTACACTTACAACTTAGTTGAGGCCACAGCAGGGTAGAAGGTGAGTCATACCCCACAACCATGTTGAGACAATTGAAGTGCTGCCGGAATTCCTTGGAAGAACTTGATTGTAAGCATTGGAGCCTAGGAGTAAAAGAAAGGCTCTCATCTGAGTGTGGGAGGCCAGGTATGTTTGTGGTAGGCAGGGTCATAATGCACCGAAATAACGCCCAGTAGAGAAGAGGGGTACACCGGAAAAGGAGCTCTAGCAGGGGGAAGCAAGGGTCAAGGGCAGCTGGAAGGGATCTGCCAGTGGTGCCAGCACTTCAGCTAGGAGGGAGGATGCGGCGAGCTGGGCAGCAATGACCTGAAAAGAGTGGTTAACTACTGGGTCTCTGCAGAGCAGGGATTGGACCATCCCCTCAGGTATCTTAGGTGACTGCTTTTGCTTTGGGGACAGAATGAGCAGCAGTTTCTGCTTCAGCCTAGAGTCTCTATGAGCTGCCCAGCTGGGGGCCTGAGGGTTGGTTCTAAGGAGCATGAGTCTTGGGTGTCAATCAGGGTACTGTGGGTGACCAGGGGGAGGGTCTGTCACCTCCTCTGGTTCTCTGGTGCCTGCTCTGGGTAATGCTGGAGCCTTGGGGTGTGCTGTGGGTTCCTGGAGGAAGTAGCAAATCCCACCCCCACCCTGGCTCCACCTGGGAGCCTGCCTCTCTGAGATCTGTGCTGCTATCACTGCTACCACCTGTGGCTTCAGGGCCTGGTGTTGAAAGAAATGATTTGGAGCCAGGCCCTGAGCTCTGCTTCCCAGATCCTAGTCTTATAGGCCAGACTAAGAACAGTCGACCCAGGCCTCGCAGCTTTGACGCTCTAGCTGGGGCAGTGGGCAACGAGACTTGTTCTGAGGAGCTGTAAGTTAAGGAGCTGAGTTGGGACTGCTGCCTAGGATTGGAGCCCTGTTGGGGACCATGCAACAGCCTATTTGACATCTGTGTAGCCCTGGCTGTCTTGGAACTTGCTCTCTAGACCAGGCTGGCTTTGAACTCTGAGATCAGCTTGCCTCTGCCTCCTGAATGCTGGGATTAAAGGTGTGTGCCCCCACACCTGGCAGGCCATCTCTTTTTGGTTGTGAGCCCAAGATGAAGAGATTGGGTGCAAATTACAGTGGTTCTCTGGGGCCAGAGCAGAGACTTGGTTTTACTGATATTATTTCCTGGACATTGTTGGAGACTTTTCTTTGTGTGTGAGCATGAATGCATATGTGGGAGCCCAAGGATACACTTGGGCATGCTTTCTCAGGTGCTGTTCATTTCTTAAGTTTGCTTTAATATTTATTTATTGTGTGTATATATGTGAGCACTCATGTACCGCAGTACATATGTGAAAGCCAGGGGATGATTTTTTGGGAGTTGATTCTCTTCTTTTACCATCTAGGTCCTAGAGACTGAATTCAGGTCATCAGGCTTGGCAGCAAGTGCCTTTACCCAATGAACCATCTTTCTGGCCTTTCCCCTGCCTCCTTTATTTATTTTATATTATTTTTTGTCTGTTTTGTTTTTTTCGAGGCATGATTTCTTCATGTAGCCCTGGCTGCCCTGGAACTTGTTCTGTAGACCAGGCTGGCCTCGAACTCACAGACCCACCCATCTCTGCCTTCTAAGTGCTGGGATTAAAGGCATGTATTACCAGGCCAGGCTTCCCTGCCCTTTTAAAATGTGCGTTTGAGTCAGCTTCTCACTATGCAGCCCTGACTGTCTTTCAACTCACAACATGGGCCAGAGCTCTACCTCTCTCTGCCTCCTGAATGTTGGGACTGAAGGAGTTTGCCATCATGTCTGCCTGCCCTGGTTAAGACAGGTTTTTAGGTTAGGGTGGCTGACCAGTGAGCTCTGGGAAATTGGCTGTTTCTGCTTCCCTTGGGCTGGGATTACAAGCATATACCACCACATGTGGAGATCTGTTGCGTCCGCCTTGTCAGCAATGATGACGCAACACTGGACTCTTCTTAACTATAGTTTATTCAGGACCTTAGAATAATCTTCTCACCCTCTCGCTACCTCTCGCAACCTCTCATCCTGGGGCAAAGCCAGCCTACAGCTTAAATAACCTCTGGGTAGCCAACCCCAGCAAGCCACGTGGGGAACGCAGATAGGTCCAGCAACGCAGAAGCAAACCAGAGTTTTAGCGTTAGCCATATATGGAGTTGTTCACACCTGAGAGCACTTACCGTTGGGAAGGTGGAAGGCAGGAATCAGTGCCACCTGTAAGGCATGGCATCACGCGGCTCTCTACAGAGATCAAATTCAAGACGAGCACTTTATAACCAGCCATCTCTCCTACTGTTTTTTCCTTGCGAAATGAGGTCTTGTTTTATAGCCTAGGCTGGCCTTGAATTCCGGATCCTCTGCTGTTCAGCCTCAAGTGCTGCATTACAGAAGTGTGTTACCATGCCTGGCTTGCTTTATGTCTTCTGCAGTGAAAATAACTGTCTATTACTGGTACAAGTTTGTAAACTTTCAAAGGTTCTACTCACCTGGACAGTAGGTAGTGCTGTCCTGAGCTCAGGTGGTGAAACCCCAGGACATAAGTGACATTGAGACAGATTTGAAATGGTGGCTTGACTTTGGAGTTCACTTTAATGGTGCCAACCCTGTCTGTGTGTGTTCACCATTCTCAGTGACCAGGGTGAGACTGGTCACCTATGACTGTCATAGGTGGCCATTCTTTCATCTACCCCTCCCATGGAAAGCATCTCAGGATTTTTTTTTTATTAGAGATTATAGCTCTCTTGATAAAAGAACAGAATGCAGACATCCCAGGTCCTGCATGGAGGCTGCATGCTGTCTGATAACATCTCTGGGGCCCACATACAGTGGCGGGGCTGCAATGGGGTCGTGTTTGACTTGTGAATGTGTAGGCTACCAGCGGCTCCCCACATAGGAAAGGGCTTATGAGGACCCTCAGACTTTTCCTTCCTTGGAGATGAGTTAGGTGGACAGGGGTAGACACAGGCTCTTTTACAGTGTGTGTGTGTGCGGGGGTGCTGCTGAGCACTTGAGGTCTGCTTGTTATCATTTCTTGCTGCCTTAGCTCGTTCTTTGCTCTCCATTTCACCTTCTTGCCTTGCTGAGCACCCTCGTTCCTCATCCCTGTCCACAATACCGGCTGTCTGCCTTAATTATGCGAGGAGTGACCTGCTTCTCCTTCCCCTTGGGTGTCTCTCACGGTGTCTGCTTCCTTCTCTTTCTCTCTACATGTTTAAGGAATGCTTACAGTAATGTGAGATGGAGTGATATACGACAGAGAAAACGTAGCTGGTTGCATGCAGCCATCTTCCTTGGGGCACATCTGCCAGCGTAGCTAGTCATCCCTGGATGAGGCTGTGGACGGACTCCCATTTCTTGGTGTCCTGTAGGCAGACCTTTCTCCAACCGTTTGAATTTTGTGTGTAACCACTGCTCAGCAGCTATTGGAGGGCCTCACATCAAGCCCTGTTCTGCTGGGTTAGAACAAGAGGGCAAATCATTGTGAGAGATCATTCTAGAGAGTTACCTCTGTGTCACCCCCAAGACCACCAAATGTCACAGAGATGTCGATTGTTGTCCCCGGAGAGACTGGCTGGAACCCCCTTTCCCCACCAAGGGGTGATCAGGCAACCCTCTGTGCCCTGGGGTGATGCATGAGCCAGCCCCCTTGGGGAAGAGTCCTAAAGGGGAAGAATGTGCGCAGAGCGTCATAGAGCCGGCAGCTTGAGGTGATGCCTTGGTTCTCCCATGCCGCCCTGGATCAGGACTGGCTCGAAGTGTCTGTGAAAGCAGAAGCAGCCTGTTCTGAGTGGTCTCCATAAAATGTGCGCGGCGCCGTGTGGCACTGGGGTGAAACGGGGAGGAGTAAGCAGGGGTCTTCAGGGATGCAGTCAGACGGCTGGACAGCTGCTTCCCTTTGCCTTTCAGTTGCTCCATGTCTCCAGGAAGCTTCTGGGGCAGAGGATGTTCGACAAACTAATGAAGATGACCTTCTATGGCCACTTTGTGGCTGGCGAGGACCAGGAGTCTATCAGGCCTCTGATCCAGCACAACAAAGCCTTCGGTGTCGGCTCCATCCTGGACTATGGAATAGAGGAAGACCTGAGCCCTGAGGAGGCAGAGCGCAAGGAGATGGAGTAAGGCCTGCCTTTCCAGTGTGGCAAGGCACGGGTGTAGCCCTGAAGTGCACCAGGCTCTGGGTTTCAGCCTCAGCTAGGTGGTGGCCAAGACTGGGACGGCCTTTGACCTGATTGCCGGCAGCCCTCATGGGCTGTGCTTAGAGTTCTTGCTTCCTGAGGCAAGAGTACTGTGCTTGTGTGGGCCTAAACCAGAGGGTCTGCAAACCGGCTCTCAGCCATGCCCAGCTCATCACTTAGTACTGAGCATAGGATGTAGTTTCACATTTTGAGTGATTGAGAAATATCAGAACAAGAACTATATTTTGTGATACAAAATGATATAAAATTCAGATTGCCTTTGCAGTTTGCAAGGACAGAGTGGTGTAAGCATGTAGCCTCTAAGGCTGGGACTTAGCCACTCACAGAGACATTTGTGGTGTCCTGGCTTCCTGGTCTGCTACAGGCTCTTTCCAAGGATTCCTGACTGACTGACTGGACCTGCAAGCTCCAACTAGTCCTCAGATAGTTTGTTAATCTGCAGATGGCTGTGCCTGCAGGGTGTGTAGACTTTGGCAGACTGGGTCTAGGCAGGCACTCATGGTCAGGAGAATGGCAACAGGCAGCGGTGTAGTGTGACGGGCAGCCTGGAGTCTCTTGCTGGCACCGATTTGCTGCAGGGCCTTTCCCCAGGCCATGAGTAGAAAGCACAGCTCAGACTGCCCTCTTGGCAGAAGGACAGAGTGGCCTTATTCTGCCCCCTGGGGTGGCGGCTGGCTCACTGGAGGCCTGTGCAAAACCGGCCTTTCTCTGCAAAGCGCTGCTGCCTGTGACTCCTTGACAGGCCCTTGTTTGGATTTTGGGTCCCAGGCCTCTGGCTGCAGCTGCTCCACACATGTGAAGCTTAGGACAGGCCCTGTCAGGCCTTTGACTTTACCCTGCTCCTCCCCAGGTGGCCAACGGGAGGGGTTGAGTAAAGGCAGTCATGTGAGGCTGCTGGCCCAGAGAACAGAATGTCCGAGTCTGGCCTCGGTCCCTGCCTTGTGATTGGCCATTCTGAAGGCGGGGTGACCCAGCCCCAACATCCCCTGTGAATCTCACTGATGCCCGGGGATTTGGCTGTGGGCCTTTACCGAGGCTGCTGTTGAATAACCAAATGGATTCTGTGGCCTCAGCCTAGATAGGATGGGCACTGAGTGCTCCCACCCAAGGCGGCCTTGCTGTGAGACTGGGTGGCTGGCATGCACACCCTGCCTGTCTGCAGAATCTACTCTTGTCTGTGCCTGTCCATTGGCTGCTCAGCTTGTCATGGATGCTTGTCCCACAAGAGCTCTGCTTGGGCTCCAGGACATAGGAAATAGACATTTCCTGACCTAACAGTGCCCACCCCCCAGTGCTGGCAGGGATACAGACCCAGCCATGCTGCCTGTGTCTGTGCCTTCAAAGGACTGCCTGCCTTCTGCCTCACAGCCTTAGACGACGGGAGAAACGCCAGGCTGACCGTGGTCTGAGTGAAATGGGGAGCTGGCAGGCTCTACATGTCACCTCCCCGCAGGGAAAAGAACACACAGGGCCCACGAGTTGCACCTGATAGGGAGTGAGCGGCTGCACAGAACCCGGAGGCCCGTCCCCAGCTAATGAAAGAAGGCACTGAACACATGGAGACCAGACCACCTAAACTGTGGACTGTGGGCTATGCCACCAACCTTCCCATCAAGGGTCATTAAGGAGCCGAGTCTCCCTCCTTGACAGGGTTTCTGCTCAGGGAATCACGGGCCTTGCTCTGCACTGATAGCCCTCAGGGGACTTTTGTCTGGTTGTACCTGAGACTGCTCTTCTGGAACCCATATCCTCCAGGGACCTTGGCTCTCTGCCTTTGAGGGCAGGTGACACATGGGGACTGCCTGCCTCCTCGTTACAAACTCAGGACATTGTTACCAGATGACATTTCACCTTCTTTTCTTGTTACATATTGTCAGCATAAGGTAGATGGAGCAGTAGCTGTCTAGCTTATGTCCTCTGGGCTGTGGCCTCATGGGCTGAGGGTACCCCAGGCACCTAAGGATATGGCCTGCCCCTCCCCATAGTTTCTGGCTCAAATCAGATAAAGGCCCTGGGATAGGCGAGGAGGGCCCAGGGCAAGGCTTCTCGGCATGTTGCTTGGTGGCCCAGATTTGCTTGGAGAGCAGTGAGGTTCCTGGGTGACTCAGTTTCGTTGCCAGGAAGACCTGGAAGGCGCTGTTGCCTGTCTCTCTCCTTGCCTGATGAGCGCTAGGGAAGAGGCGTTCTCTGCCCTGCCATGTGCCTCAGCACCGTGCCCTGTGGAGGACTTGTCTCCGAGTATGATGGGGACCTGGCAGATTTTCAGTTAGGTGATTTTAAGGTCTCATTTGCACCTTCTAAGAAAACTTTTGATGGCTATTTGGAAAATAAGCCTAAGAGTCTTAGCGGGGGTTGGGCCATAGAGTGGGAGTAGCCGGGGTGTGTGGGGTTCTGTCCTGGAGACACAGATGTTAGGGCTGCAGGCCAGAGCAAGAGGGCATTGTTGCTGGGTACAAGGTGGCTCCCACCCCTGCTCCTCTCCTTGCCTGACCTCATCAGTAAGGAAGGCTCGACCTATAGGAAACTTGGACATCCTCTCCCTCACCCATCTGGTCATGCCCAGGAAGGGCTGGGTTAACCCAAGTTGGTCTGTTTCCTTGAGCCAGCCCTCTGTCAGGTTCATGGTGTGGTCCAAGGCTCAGCTGCCTTCTGGTGACCTGACCTCTGCTTCTGCCTCTGTCCTGCAGGTCGTGCACCTCTGAAGCAGAGAGAGACAGCAGTGGTGAGTTTAGGAATGGGTACTCTTCACGCTAACATAGTTTGCTGGCCCCGAAGACATCTGGACTTCAGGCCTGGGCCAGCCTTTGGGCAAGGGACAAGGCCAGAGACTGCCTCCTGTGGCCAGAGCTACAGTCCTGGCTTCCCCCCCCCCCCCCCCCGAGACAGGGTTTCTCTGTGTTGCCTTGGGGCCTGTCCTGGAACTAGCTCTTGTAGACTAGGCTGGCCTCAAACTCACAGAGATCTACCTGCTTCTGCCTCCTGAGTGCTGGGATTAAAAGCGTGTGCCACCACTCCTTGGCCAAGGCTCTTTGTATTCCAGG
This sequence comes from Myodes glareolus, assembly GCF_982192425.1. Classification (NCBI taxonomy): domain Eukaryota; kingdom Metazoa; phylum Chordata; class Mammalia; order Rodentia; family Cricetidae; genus Myodes; species Myodes glareolus. The sequence goes on along the minus strand of NC_142027.1, from coordinate 97,496,357 downwards.
AATGCTCAGTCTCCTTGGCCTTTGGTAGGCCGCAGTCCAAGTCTTTGCAATGGAGGCTCTATTTTCCTGGCCTGATTTACTGCATCGTGAGATTTAGCCAGGGGGACTCAAGTAAGAAGGGTAAGCAGGGGGTCAGGAGGGCAGCTTTAGGATGCTCAGCAAGGCCTATTTGGAGCCCATCTTGAGGGTCATAGCTCTGGGATGTCAGCCTATGCTAGGATGGGCAGGGAATTGAAGGTGAAGCTATGGCATCTCTAATCAGCCATGAATCACCTTCCCAGGCACAAATAAGAGGGAGAAGCAGTATCAGGTCCACCCTGCCTTTGGAGACCGCAGAGATGGTGTCATCAGTGCCCGCACCTACTTCTACGCCAATGAAGCCAAATGTGACAACTACATGGAGAACTTACTGAAATGCATCGAGGCCTCAGGTGGGGTCCCCTGATTGGCTAGCAGCAAGATAGAGCCTTGGGCTTGTGGAGGATGTTAGGGCTGGAGTGAGTGGTTGTGCTCGGACCTGCAGGGACTGAGATGTGTCCAGCTTCTTCCTAAGGGTTCTGGCAGCTCCTGGGGGCACCTGCTGACTAGTCCCCGCACTGTGCACATTCCTGCCCTGGGGCTGCATCTGCATATGGTGTCCTGATACTGAGTTCTGGAATCCCCACCCCTCAGGTTGAGGGTCAGTTTTGGGAGCTGATGACACATTTTCTGTGACTGCCAACTCCTCCATGGTATAAGAGGATTGAGGATGGGGAGGCCAGTTAAGCCATGGGGTCCCAGTGGTCCTTTTGGGGTGGCAGTGGGTCCCATACCTTTATTGCACTTTTCAGGGTGTGATAGTTGTGAGCAGTTGCCTCCTGGACCAGGGCGGCCTGTGTAGTCATTGCACTCTGGCATTTTGGTGAGGGGCATCTGCTTGTTCGCTGATTGTTCTTTCTGGAGTTGTGTGCCCCAGCCCCTACTCCACTGGCATTTCTGGCCCTGGACCCATACATGAATGGCCTATAGTGCTGAAGGCACTAGGAAGAAACTGAGCCAGGGATGGCACCAGCAATGTGCAGATCTCTCTGGCTTCTTTGCCCGGTGTCTTCTCAGTACAAAGGCTGTTTCGCCAGCCCTTCCCACCTCTGTAGCAGGGCCCTTGGAGCAGCCATGTGCAAGGGGGTTCAGGGGACTTGGTATCACTATGAGTAGGAACTGGCTGCAGGACTGGTCTTAAAGATCAGGTGCACCTGGTCCCTCTGACCCAGACATCCATCTCCTTGGAGACACTCATGACTCTTCCTTTGGCTTCTGACAGGTGGGGCCAGTGATGGTGGTTTCTCTGCCATTAAGCTCACAGCCCTGGGGAGACCACAGTTTCTGGTAAGTGGTGACACATTTGATCCGCAGAGGCTTTGAGACCCTTGGGCTACCATGTGCACTGAAAGGCTTCAGGCATGCTCAGATGGGTAGCTGTGCCGTGGGGCTACAGAGGTGGCCCCGGGGCTGGCTGGAGGAGCTGGGCACGTGCTGCAGTGGGGCTCACACCTGCACTGGCAGCTGCAGTTCTCAGACGTGCTGACCAGGTGGAGACGGTTCTTTCATCAAATGGCTGCAGAGCAGGGACAGGCCGGGCGTGCTGCCGTAGACACGAAGCTGGAGGTGGTGGTGCTCCAGGTGAGCGGCCCTTCTCCTTCTCCTGGAACTGTACAGTGGTCTAAGGTGGGGTCTTGGAGATACTGGAGCGTAGCTGGGGTAGTAGGGAGGAGGAGGAAGGGAAACCGGGCTGCGGTAGGAATTCTGAACAGCTCTGTGGTCTACAAAGAGTATGGTTGGGGCGGGGTAGGAAGTTGGCTCAGCAGATAGCGGATGTGGGAAATGTCAAAGATGGAAAAGGTACCACAGCCAGCTGGGAATAGAAATGGGGCCTGCAATGAGCTCCGCTGTCACAGATGATGTGATACTGTCAAACAGACGCATGGTGGGGATGGGTGCTAACGGATAGTGAGAGATGGCAGTACTGACTCTGCCTTCTCAATCCTCAAGGAAAGCATCGCAAAGATGGGCATCGCGTCCAGGGCTGAGATCGAGGGGTGGTTCACACCGGAGACGCTGGGGGTGTCTGGGTAAGAGCTTACATCCACCCGGTATAGTCATGGTCTCAGCTGAGCCCCAGTGACTTCTACTTCTGGTCACCTCCCAGGAAGGGATGAGCCATGGGAATGACAGTGGCAAGGGAACTGCTTCCTGAAATTACTGAACAGAAGTTTAGAGCAAGTTGGGAGTCCCTGGGATAGGCAGCAGGGACACAAGACTTCTTAGAAGACAACCTGGGTCCCAGAGCATCTTCCTGAGAGCAGCCCATGTCCCATCCTTAGGGACAGAGGCTGGGATTAATGTCACCAGGAGCCCCCGTCAAGTCAGGATGCTGGCTTGGGGTGCAGCTGCTGGCTCTCAGGTGGTCCTCGGGCGGCCCAGCACATTTGCTTCTCCAGCCTCCTGAGGCGAGGTCTGCATTCTGTCTGGCCTTGCATTCTTGACTCTTCCTTGAGCCTGACCTGGCCATGGAATTTCTGTATACTTTTTGTGTTTTGATTGCTACTGATGCTTTGCAAAAATAGTTATGCTTTGGTTTTAATTTTCTTTTTTTAATTGAGAGCAGTATTCAGTCTTTAAAAACAAACATGGGGTGGGTTTTGTGAAGGCTGAGTTTGGAAGTAGCCTCTTGAGGGATGGGCTGGTGTGTGTCGGATCCCCAAACAACCCCAGTACCTGGGGGTAAAGCCAGGTGATTGGACCCAGAATTCTGGCTGCCTGCTCTGCTGATGTACCTCATCCCTCAGCACTGTGGATTTGCTGGACTGGAACAGCCTCATTGACAGCAGGACCCAGCTCTCCAGGCACCTGGTGGTCCCCAATGTACAGGTACCCCCCAATTCCATGTGTCTGCTCACCCAGGGGGCTCACTGTGACTGAAGTGCCATTCTTTCTGACCCCACCACAAAGACAAACTCAGTGTCCACAGTTCTCAGTGGGACAAGGACCCTCATGGAACCTTTACATACAAGGAGAGGATGGGTGTCTTGAGAGGTCTTTCCCAGCCCACCTAGTCCTATGTGTCAGGTCACCACAAGTCTTTAGAGCCAAGCACGGTCCATCTGGGGTCTCCTGGTCAGTTGTACTCAGAGGGTGGCAGGGCAAGCAGGTCACAGAGGTGTCCTGCTCACATGTGTGGAAGGTGATGTTGGCTGTCATCTGGGCTTTTCCCCAAACATGGTGGCTAGGTTCAAAGTGAGTGTCCCCTGAGATGAAGGCCAGGCAGAAGTGCATCGAATTTTGCAGCCTGGCCTTAGCAGTCACACCAAGTTCATCTGGCAGAGTGAGTTGTTAGTGTGGCCTGTATTCAGGGGGAAAGAGGGGTGGAACCCCACCTGCTCTAGGCTCTGAAGGAATAGCAGTAGCAGCCCCTAAGACTAGGGGCCCACCCCAAACTTTGAGCCACTGTCCTGGAACCTCAGGGTGCAGTGTGTTCACAGAGTCTCCGCGCCAAGGTCACCGACAGACTCTGGCACACAGTGTTTGTGCTCAGTGAAGGGAGGCTGCTGGGGTCGGTGAAAGGATGGCTCATTAGTATTGCAGGAGCATCCTGGGCCGTGGCTGCAGACCTCTGTGCTGTCTGGGGTTTCTGGGTCCAGCCTGCCAGTTCTCATCATCAGTCCATTGCTGGCTGTCTGCGTCCTTGAAGGCCAAATTTTGGTCCCATGCTGCAAGTTGGGAAGTACCCCATAACATGGCTCCTCCTCTCGAGCCTTTTCTATCCCCAGGGAGCCTTCTGGTTGACTGGAGTCTAGCTTCCCTTCCTTTGCCTTTCTTTTCATGGCTCCCTATTGATCTCAGGATCGAAGGCCGGGCATAGAAATAAATTTCTTGGGGTACAGGCCTGGGACTGGTGCTGCTTTCTTGGGAAAGCTTTCCTCATGTATAGGCATGAGCTGGCTGGCACTCGGTTCAGGGCATTTTGTCATTGAATCTAACTGGTTTAAGGCAAGGTACTGGGAGGTGGTCTCTCTGGTCCCCGAGGGGGAAGGAGGGTGGGCAGAAGACAGCATTGCTGAGGGGTGACTGGCCTCAAGGTGGAGCACTGTGGCCCACAGTGGTCTGACTTCTGCTATACTCTCTCTCAGACAGGCCAGCTGGAGCCCCTGCTGTCACGGTTCACTGAGGAGGAGGAGCAGCAGATGAAGAGGATGCTGCAAAGAATGGACGTGCTGGCCAAGGTGTGAGCAGCTCCGTGTGTGTGTGTGTGTGTGTGTGTGTGTGTGTGTGTGTGTGTGTTTGTGGTGGGAGAGGATGGATGTGCTGGCCAGGGTGTGAGCAGCCCTACCTGTGTTGGGGGGTACAGAGCATTAAGGGTCCTAGTGCCTGAGCAGAGGAAGGGCATCATCAACCGTGAACCACAGATTCTTCCCTGTGCACCACTCAGAAAGCCAGAGAGGCAGGCGTGCGGCTGATGATAGATGCTGAGCAGAGCTACTTCCAGCCAGCCATCAGCCGCCTGACCCTGGAGATGCAGCGCAGGTTCAATGTGGATAAGCCACTCATCTTCAACACATTCCAGTGCTACCTCAAGGTACAGTCATTCGCCTCCTGCCTCTGCCTATCTCCAGTGCTTGACTGTAGACGCTCTCAAGGCAGTGTGACCCACCACCCTGCAGGGATATGCCTTTCTGTGGAGCCATGCAGTATCTGTTTGGCCCTGCTTTGTGGGATGGGCGGGCTACTAAAGCAGTTTGGCCCTGCTTTAAAGGAATGGGTGGGCTACTAATCCTAGACCAGGGTCAACTATGTAGGAAACAGGCCCTGCCCAGTGGCCATACCTGGGCTTGCAGGAGAGGTTGGGCTGGTGCCAGGTACAAAGGAGGAACAAGGCTGCCTGGACCCTGTCCAGGATCCAAGAGTGTATGTGTGGTCTGGCAAGATGACTGCGTGGACACACTAGCTCTGCAAGCCTGCCAACCTGAGCTTGATCCCCAGATCCATGGTGAACGGAGAGAGATAGTTTCTTCTCTAAGTTTCCTGACTTCCACATGTGCACCGTGGTGCCCCGCAAATCCCCTTCCCACAGTCATAACACAAAATGCAAGCAGCTCTTTCAGAGTGTACCGCGCTCCTCTGAAGAGTCATAGCTGACTCTCCTATTATTAGCACAGGGCCCTCTTGAATCTGGGGAAAAAAAAATCACTGTACTCTCCTGGAAGATTTGACAGGGCTAAAGAAGCAGACCTGGGAGTCCAGAAAAACCCCAAGCCCAACCTCTCAGCCCGAGGTGACTAAGTTACTGGGCACCCAGAGACATGGTGTGTATGGGGGCAGTCCCAGACAGGTGGCAGTTTGCTCCTAACTGGCCAACCTGACTCTGAAATACACAGTAACTCCAGGCATCTGGGTTGACACCCACAGGGCCATCTCAGGCTACAGAGAGGAGGCTGTAGATGGCCCCTCTGTCACCTTTCCTTGGGGATGGGGTTGGAGGCTCAGCTTCATCCACATCTGTCTTTGCAGATCCTTTGAGTGGCATGTCTCCCTGGCAGCCACTGGCTAGCCTGGGCACTTTAAGCTGAGATACAGAGGAAGTAGGCTGTCCTAGTGCTGCCACCAGAGTGGCTCCCTGTGATTTTTGAGCTTGGCCTTGCAGGAGGCCTATGACAACGTGACCATGGATATGGAACTGGCTCTCCGTGAGGGCTGGTGTTTTGGAGCCAAGCTGGTACGTGGCGCATACCTGGCCCAAGAGCGTGCCAGGGCTGTGGAGATCGGCTATGAGGACCCCATTAACCCTACATACGAAGCCACCAATGTCATGTACCACAGGTGAGAGGGCTTTCTGTGCTTTCTTGCAAGAGAACCTTGGCCCTGCGTGTGATGGCCACATTCAGGCAGAGCCGGTTTCCGGAGGGCAAAGGTGCTATTTCTGCGACTGTCATAGTTTTCCAAAGCATCAAATCTTTCGTCTCTTGAATATGGATAAGCACTGGCCTTTATGCCCCCAGTTGGCGTCTGCTGACTTAGAACAACTTCACAGCTCATGTGGTACAGTGCTTGCCTAACATGCCTGAAGCCCTGGGTTTGAACCCCAGCACCACAAAAATCAGGCATGATTTGTGGACACCTTTAATCTCAGCACTCAGGAGGAGAAGGCAGGAAGGGCAGTAGTTGAAAGTCATCCTTGGCCTCAAAGTGAGTTTTAGATCAGCGGGGATGCTTGAGATGAGAGAAGGGAGGGAGATAAGGGAAGAGAAAGAGATTCACCCAGGTGCCTGACTTGCCCCATGTGGCTGGCTCAGCCTTCTGCTTTCCAGCTCAGCTGGCAGTCAGCGACAGTGGCACACCTGTTCTTTCTGCCGTTGATCGCTGGGACTCTGTGTGCAGTTGTTCTGTACGCTATGGAGGATGAGCTATGCTAGCTGTACTTTCAGTTTTGGATGAGTTGACTAAGCATATAGCAAGCAAAAGTAAAAGAATAACTGGAGAGAAGCAGCAGAGATAGTAAACATCACCACATCCTGGCCTACAGTGACAAGCAGAGACAGCTGGAGTAGCCCAATCAAGAGAGCAAACAAAGGTACAGCAAACACACAGTCGCTCTCTGCAGGACCAGCTTTTCGCCGTTCCCACTGTAAACGTTTTCTATTATAAGATAAACGTTGTCAACTTCTTGTGGATTTTTAACTTCTAGCTGCTAAGGACATACTATTTTTAACACCCTTAGCCATTGCTCTTCCCTCTCATGGTGACAGAGCCAAGGGGCTAACCTGACATGAGGGGGTGGTTAGAGGACTTCAGACAGAAATATGCTTTGATCTGGAGTGTGGGGACAACTGTACGTCTACAGCCAGCATCTCAGTGGGTTCAAACAGCACATGACAGCTTACCTACATAACCTATATTACCAGTGCATGCAGTCCAGCTTCACCCCACCTAGGCTGTGCTTCCTTATTGCAAACCCGATGCTGTCTCCTTAGGCTCCAGCTCCTTCCTGTTAAATCTCAAGAGTCTGCCGCACATCCATGCAGTGCCACGTGCCAATGTTTACACTGCGCACTCTGTCCTCTGCCCCTCGCTTTTATTATTACTCTATTCCTTATGTCAACACAGTGACCAGGACAGGACACCTAAGGGTGTTGTGTTCAGACTCCATGGCCTCTCCTGGATATCGTATCGGACTCACTGAACATCCTACACCCTCTGCTGTACGCACGTGTAGTCACAGGACACAGCTGGGGCATGTTCCTAGAGATTGACCTATGGGGTCAAAGAGCATATGTGCTGTCCAGGCGGGTACCACCCTTGGTGGCGATACCACTGAGACTGGTGCTCAGGGATACCCACGCTACCTGAGGCCTCTGCTTCCTTTTATTTTCTGAAGAGCCAGGAGTCTGCTATAGGGCTACTGCCCAGAAGCAAAGCCACAGATTCAGATTAGGCCCCGCTATCTCTGGTGGGATGCTGTAGGCCCCGCTATCTCTGGTGGGATGCTGTAGGCCCCGCTAGCTCTGGTGGGATGCTGTTGGCCCTCCCTTTTCACAGAGTACTACTGCTGGGGAGATGTGCACAAACGTCTGTTCACCCAGCTAGGACACCAACGACGGACTGATACCATCCAAATCGAGTTTGGTCAACCAAAGGATTTATTGATATTGGTGTTACTTACAGGATTAGGGTGACTCAAAGGCAGTGGCATCAGTGAAAAGCCTGCCCCAGCAGAGGACAACTCAACGGAAGCTGCATCCCTGGGGCTCCCTGAACAGCTTGCAGGCAGCTCTGCGGAGTTGCTTACTGTTTTTTTAATCATGGGAGGGGCCTGCCAATCTGTCACTGTTTGTGTTTCCTGCACCGGTGCAGTGAGTTCCTAGGGTGAATGTCCTTATCTTCTGAATTCCAGGCGGGAATGTTTTACATACACTAGCTAGGGAAGGAGATGCTGCCCTCCTTTCTGAGACTCTGGCCCTGGTCCAGCTCCAACTGTGGCCGCCTCAGAGAAGCCAGCTTGCTGGGTGGCTCTAGGTCCTGCAAAGCCACTTTCCTTTGCAGAACCAAGAGGGGTTAGGGTGGTGGTTGGCCTGGAGCCAAGCTTAGGTAGGACTGTCCTTGTCCCAGGTGCCTTAACTATGTTCTCGAGAAGCTGAAGCACAGCCCCAAGGCAGAGGTGATGGTGGCTTCCCACAATGAGGACACAGTACGCTTCACCCTCTGCAGGTAGGTTCTGCCAGCCTGACTTGGAGGTTTCTCGATGGCTTGTGGGTGACAGGTGACACAGGGCTGAGGGAACGCAAGGGACCTGTTAGGTGCTGCAGAGTGTTTGGGGGGGTGGTGGTAATGTGGAATGAGTGTCTTCCTTGTCTTCCACTCAAGTGAAGTTGGCTGGGGAAGTGACTTCCAAGTGCTTGACATGCAAGCATGAGGACTGTAGTTTGATTCAGACTCCATGCAAGAGAGCTGGGTGTGGGGGTAAGGACTTGCAACTCCGGCACTAGGGAGGATTAGCCAAATTGTTAAGCCTTGGGATGATGAGACTCTCAAAAATCTGTGGATGGCTACTGAGGAACAATGTCCAATAGTCCTCTGGCCACATGGATGTACATACATGAACACTAAGCACACATACATGAAATGCAATGTAATCCACAATCATATCTGTAAATTTTCTAGTAGCCGTGTTAAAAATGAAGTCATCTCAATTTTCTTTCTGAGCCTTCAACATGATAGCTGTGACATATACATCTCCACTTTCCTTTCAGACCAAAGCAACAGCTGTGCAGCCAGCAAGGGAGAATGAGGCAGGGCTGGATATCAGTCACTGGGGCAAGGCTCAGAGTGCCACCGGGCACTGCAGGTGGAGAAGGGTGGCAGAGGCACCGGACTGGGAAAAGCAAGTCTGTTGCCTGGGCCTTCCCTGCGGGCAGGGAAGTTGTACTAGGAAGACCTAGGTAGCTAGAGCAGAGCTCACATCTCTGCCCCACCCCACAGGAGACTGGCTAGAATGTAGGTGAAGGGAGAAAGAGGGGCTCAGAGATGCATCCGTGTGCCCATGTCCTGGTTTGGGTCCTTACCAGCCTTGCCCCCTTCACAGGATGGAGGAGTTGGGCCTGCATCCTGATGATGGCCAGGTGTGCTTCGGACAGTTGCTGGGGATGTGTGATCAAATTAGCTTCCCACTAGGTGAGCTGGGTTGTCCTGGGCACATGCGGGGGCGCGAGAGGCACACCATGTTGTGCATGGGCACTCATAGCTCTTGTGTGTGTGCAGGCCAGGCAGGATTTCCTGTGTACAAGTATGTACCCTACGGCCCTGTGATGGAGGTGCTGCCCTACCTGTCCCGCCGTGCCCTGGAGAACAGCAGCATCATGAAGGGTGCTCAGCGAGAGAGGCAGCTGCTATGGCAGGAGCTCCACAGGCGGCTGCGCACTGGCAACCTCTTCCATCACCCGGCCTAGTCACTGCAGCGACCACCCTCACGCCTACTCCACTCAACCTGTTACCTCTGGGACCTTAGGCAAGGCACAGCTCTGGGTGGGCTTGGGTTCCTTAGCCCAACATACCGTTAGGGTTCATCTTTTAATGTCCAAGTCTTGGAGGTACTGAGGTGGGGACTACCCTCTGGGATTCCTGCACCTCCAGGAGCAGACACTCAGGTATGGGATCAGCCAGAGCCTGAGAGCTCCTCCACTAACTAGCGGCAACTGATACCTCTGCAGGCTACAGAGCTCCAGTCTAGAACTACCTTCTACCAGGACAGAAGCCTGTTTAGTCAATAAATCATATAACTGAGAGCCACCACCTTTCTTAGTGCCTGAACATGAAGTCAGCTCCCAGCAGCAGAGGCGCTGGCCTGGATGGAATATTACCTGTAGTTGTCAGAGCCCATTCCAATCCAGACATTGGGGCCACCGCTGCCTGGCTGCAATGACACTCAGACACTTGCATTCCACATCCCAGACCCATGGGTGTGGGTGAGTGCAGGCAGCACACAGATGCCGAGGCCCAGCTCCCTGTTACCCTTCCTGCCCCTCTGTGCCCTTCACTCCAGTAAGTCAAGCCCTAGCTGGCTCTGGCAGGACCCCAGACTCCTGCTAAGCTCTCTAGTTTCACACAGCAGTTTGGAGGTGGGTTCTTGTGCCTTAACTGGGGGGCCTGGTTAGGCAAAAATGACAATGAAAGGCATAAGAGCTTGGGTAGGTATCCTAGAGAGCCACTGCCATAAGGTGGTTGCCACTTTGCTGGCTCCACCATGGCCAGAGCCACTAGGAAAGGATCCTAGCTAGCATGGACACAAACCATGTGCTGGGGTCTTTATTTTTCTAGGCCACACCAGAACAAGGCAAAACCAAGCCTGGAAGGAATGTGGGTATACCCAAAGGGAAGGCACTAGAACCAACAGTTCCACTCAATACTCAGTCATGGAGCCTTCACACGATGCCATTCCTGCTGCTTGGACCCCTCCCCACACCTGAACGGAGGACGGCAGCAGGTGCAGTCACTGTCTCATCAGCGTCTCCTCGCAAAGATCACACCTGGTGGCAGCTGGGCAGTCAGTTGCTCCCTGAAGCGTTCTGGCACCAGTAACAAGGTGGTCACTAGGCATCCGCCAGCCATCCTAGGCAATGAAGGACAGCAGGGACCCTCGCCCCTCACTTAGTCACAGGGCTGCCTTTCCCACTTGGCAGCCCCTCTGCTGCAGCTTCCTGATGAGTTCCAATAAGTTCATCTGCAGCATCAGCTCCTGAAATGTGAAAAAAGGTCCTGTAAGGGCCAATCCGACAGCTCATGCCCTTCTGTCTTGGTCTAAGATATACAAGGGCCTAGAAGATGCCAGGTAGTAAGGCTAAGGGGAAGCTGGCTAGGGCCAGGCAGAGGGAGAATATGGGCCTGGGCACCTTCTAGGGCCAGCAGTCTCTAATTGACTTCTTTAGAGTGGTCGGAGGGGGTTAGCATGCAGGAGGTGGATAGATGCCTGCAAGGCTGGACAGGTGGGCATTCCCTCCATGCCCTTCCCCGGGCCTTCCACCTCGCTTCTGCCCGCCAATAATGCTAAGCTTCACTAGGAACCAATGTGCTAAGACTCCAGGGACTTGATATATTGACATGTCTGTAATCCCTGTGCTTAGAAGTCACGGCAGGAGGACCTCAAGTTCAAGGCCAGTGTGAACAGTGTAACAGATCCTCTCTCCCAAAATAAGTAAATAAATAAATAAAGATAAAACAAGCAATACACTACCCTCCACCTAAAGAAAAGGAGACTGAAACAAACAAAAACCAAACTCCAGATAGAACAGAACCTTCAGGGACAAGGGGTGAGGCTGTGACAGGGTCGGCCTAGGTGCTGACCTGAGGATTCGTGGTCACGTAGAAACCAGCTACTCCTGCCTTCTCCAGTGTGCTCTGCTGGTCGGCAACCTTCCGGTCCAGTTCCAGGACAATCTTACGGTCCATTGTCTGCTGCTCCTCCCGGATTCGATGCTCCAAGGCCTGCAATGACTTGAGTGAGGGTGGCTCCTGCTCGGGCTTCTGCCCAAGGATGCCTCACACATCCCTGCCTGCTACTTCCTCCTCCTGTGGCTCAGCAGAGGGGTCCATAAGGCCACCCAATAGTCCCAGCTAGAAATGCATTTGCCCACCACCCTCACCCCCAACACCCATGGCTTGTTGGCTTCCTGTGGGTCTCCATGGTAATACAGGCCTCTTCCTGACTGCTTTTGCCATCCCGCCATTGCACTAAATCACCCTGACTCTGCCTTATGTAGGCTCCAGGCCAGAGATGCTTAAATAGAGGACCGCTTAAAAGTGACAGACAGGTTGTGACTCTCCTCTCAGTTAGAGCACACCTTAGTCCCCATGGGGAAAAGTCATGAAATAGACCCCATCAAACCTCTAGCAAGCCATGAGCTCAGCTTCTAAACTACCCTCAGCCCCTCTGCTGAGATAGCCAGGCTCAGCTATCCTGTCCCAGTTCCTACCTCCAGCTCACGCTGCTGGGCTGCCTGGAGCACTGGCAAGTTGTGGGGCCGGCAGGTCTGCTGGGCTTCCAGATGCTTCTGCCTTAGGGCCTGCCTGAGCACTAGGAGGGAACAAGAGCTGTCAGCAGGAGCAGGGAAGAGAGGCAGCCCAAAGCTGGGTTAGCAGCCTTGTCTGAGAAGCCCGTCACCTCTAGAGTGCTAAGAGAGGCCTGCAGGTTAGGCAGGTATGGCAATGATCTCAGAGCATGGTATACCCAGGGCAGGGACAGGAGGCAAACAGGTACCTGTGACAGGTGACATCATCAATAGGATGTCACCAAAGGACACCTATTGAAGTATTACAGAGCCAAAAGCCCAGAAGAGGAGGAAGGGGCTCTGTGTGCCAGCAGTGCAGCTGTGTCAAACCAAGCTTGGTGCTGACCTATAGGAAAGCAGAGCAGCCCTGCTCAGCAGCCAGAGGAGGTGAAGGATGTGCGCAGGCCCATCCTGTAAGCCAACAGGGTTCTGCACTGGGAAGTCTATTGTTTTACCCACTACCAGCAAGCAAAGTGCCGGGTTCCTGATAAACTGGCACACATATGGACGCGTACAAACTACCTGCTCTGATGGGAATGTGATGGGAGCATGGGATGGTTAGGAATTGCAATCACACCAGTCTGCATAAAATGGGGGTGTGGCTGGCTGGCTGGCCCTGAAAAAACTCAAAACCTAACACTCTTATTCCTAGAAGAGGGTCACAGGACAGCTCTATTCAGGAAGGTTCCTGAGGTCCCCTTGACTCCAAAAGCCTCTGCAGTGCCTAGTTCTCAGTATTTTGTATGTACCTCAGTAATACCATGTATCGTTGCTTGAAAACGAAGGCCACCTCAACATAACTCCATCAACACAAGGGGAAAGAAAGGTTGCAATGAACATGAAGGAGGCAAGGCTTGGGGCAGTGGTATAAGCACCAATACATCATCTCCTTCAGTCTATTCAGCCCAGCTGCTCTAAATCCCACCCAGGTTCCATGGTGGCACACACCCTTAATCCCAGCACTTGGGAGGCAGAGGCAGATGGATCTCTGTGAGTCTTAGGCCAGCCTGGTCTACAGAGCTAGTTCCAGGACAGCCAGGGCTGTTACACAGAGAAACCCTGTCTCGGAAAAAAAAAGTTATGTGGGATGGTGGTGACACACACCTTTAATCCTAGTGCTGGATCTCTGTGAGTTCAAGGCCAGCCTGCTCTAAAGAGCGAGTTCTAGGACAGGCTTCAAAGCTACGAAGAAACCCTGTCTCAAAAAACCAAAAGAAAAAAATACAAAACAAAACAAAAATCCCAGGTCAATTTCCAGATTCCACTCTGGCTACTTGCTCAGGAGGGACCTCAACATGGTAATGATCAAGGAAAACAAGGTGGCCCATCATGGTCAGCACCTTCTGGATGTGGCTAAAGGCATCAGAGGTTTGCAGTGCCAGGTGCACCAGAGCCTGGCCCAAGCCTTCTGAAAACAAATCAAATAAAAGGGCTCTGTAGAATAAAGACCAATTACAGATCACGTAGAAGAGTGAACGTCTTTCCTTTCCGGTGCAGGAAGAATGATGGCTATAAGAGAAGCAGCCAGGTAAAGCCTCCTACTGTCACACACGGCACCTAGAACACTGAAAACAATGAGCAAAGCAGGGCCTGGCCAGACGTGGAATCCCAGCACTGGAGAGGCTGAGGTAGAAAGACTGCCAGTTCTAGACTACATGGTCTCAGAAAACCAAAAGGGAAAAGAAGAGAATGAATTGAGTCATGCACTTTAGACTTGTGAATGGGATACATCTAGCTATCAAAACATTTTAAGGGCACAGCCACTCCAACATTGGGTGACAAAATAAAACTCTTGGAAAACTGAAGAAACTTCTCAATATATTCTGAGGCCAGCATGACCTTCATACCCACAAAATACTACAAGAAAATTACAAGGTTGTTGTCTATCAGGAATAAAGACAAAACTCCTAAGATTTTCATGAATCAAATTCAACAGACAAGGATGGGAGGTGACTCACTCAGTGAAGTGATAATGGATCCCAGCACCCATGTCAGAAGCTGGGTGCAGCAGTGTGCTCTGTGAGAGGCTGATCCTTACAGCTCATTGGCCAGCCACATACTCTAATCAGTGAGCTCCACGTTTGGTGTCTCAAAAATAAGGTGGAGCGAAGGACATTTAGCGCTGTGCTGGCTAGTTTTATGTCAACTTGACATAAAGTAAAGTCATTAGAGAGAAGCCTTGGTTAAGAAAAATGTCTCCATAAGATCAGGCTACACAGAGAAATTCTATGTGCGTGTGCGTGTGTGTGTGTAGGGGAGGGGATCGGGCTGTAGGTAAGCCTGTAAAACATTTTTATTATTTATTTATTTATTTATTTTTAGAGACAGGGTACAGGGTTTCTCTGTAGCTTTGGAGCCTGTCCTGGAACTAGCTCTTGTAGACCAGGCTGGCCTCGAACTCACAGAGATCACCTGCCTCTGCCTCCCGATTGCTGGGAGTAAAGGCATGCGCCACCAAGGTCCAGCTAGGAAGGAGTTTCTATGAGGATACCAGAGACCTATCAAACCTGAGATTCAAATGGAAGGGTGCTCCAAATAACGGATTATCTATCAGTACGAGAGAGCTGTCAACAGACCTACAGTCAGCGAGGTCATCCTGTCTAGGAGGCTGAGGGGACCTGGGGAACGCAAGAAGTTCCTGAGAAGCAGGCTAAAAGGGCCAACCAGGGCTCTAAACACCTGACTGCCCACCCGAGGCTCCTGCGACCAGAGACGCCCTGGGAAGGTTCCGTCGCCGCCCCTCCCTTTCCCCGCTCGGGCACCTCGGTGTTCGTTCTGCAGCCGCAGTCGCTGGTTGTACAAGCTCTTCTCGGTGAGATGCTGGATCTCCAGAAGCCCCTGCACGATCTCGAACACGGTGCCGTCGAGCAGCGCCAGAGCCAAGTCGCTGAGCGTTGTGTAGGACAGGCGCTGCTGAAAGGAGCTGCAGGCAGATCTCCAGGTGAGCGCCGGCGCCGCCCCATTCCCGGCCCCTGTCCCAGCTCCAGTCCCCGGATCGGCCTCCCCGCCCCCCTCCCCCGTCCCAGCTCCCGGCCCCGGCTCGGTCTCCCGTCCCAGCTCCCGACCCCGGCTTGGTCTCCCGTCCCAGACCCCGCCTCCGGCTCGATCCCCGGGCCCCCGCCCCCGCTCACCTGGGCAGCTCCTTGACCAGGCTCTGCAGCGCTGACAGCAGCTGGTAGTGCCGCTCCTGCTGCCGGGCCCGGTCGGCTGCCTCGTCCCCGGCGCCCGCGTAGCGGTCCATAGCACGGCCGGCCACCAGCCGCCCCTCAAGTCAGCTTCTTCTGGCGCCCCGGCGCGCCCCGCCCTCTTACGTCAATCTCCGGCGCGGATGACGCATGCGCCACGCCCCTCCGGTCAGTGTGGGCTCTCAGCTTCCTGCGTCACGCACAATAAGACTTGCCCCTCCCCTCCTGAGACTCCCGGACGCTCTTTGTTCGGGGTGAGTTGGGATTGGGCTTGGGTTTGCTGAGTTCCCGGCCTTGGAGATGTTCGCCCAGGCCTCTGGATCCTGGTGTTGTTAAAAAAGCGGATCCGGACAGCACGGAGTGTGCGCGGACTCAGACCGCTGAGGTGGGCGCTGGCCGGCGGGTTGTCCTCCACCGTGGACACTGCAGGAGAACAATACAGGGGAAATCCAGCTTCCCTTTGGGGTTCTTAGCCTCATTCATAAAATAATTTAAGAATGGACTCAAATGGAAGCACAGGACAGTTTTATTAGAGCCTAAAAGATACCCCATCCCCATGGACAACTGTAAACCCCAGCAAGAGCCTGCAACTGGAGAGTGGAAGAGAAAGGGGAAGTTGAACTCAATCAACGCTTGCTCAGCAGGTCCTTTATCCACTGAGCCATCTCCCTAGCCCCTGGCAGTTCAAAATTCTTAATTTAGCTTGTAGCACAAATAAGAGACATGATACGTTTCTAAAGTAAGGTTGTGGTATTTCAATTGTATTTTAATAAATAAAGCTTGCTTTGAAGATCTGAGAATAAAACAGCCCCACAGACTTTCAGACCAGGTAATGGACACACATACCTTTAATCCCAGTAGCCACACTAGTTGCTGTAGAAACCGAAAATGAAAGACTAGAGCTCTCAGACAGTCTCATTTTGAGATTCCTGGAGGCGGGACCACCATTTCATACTGAGATCGAGGTAAAAGCCAGTGAATGACTGGTTTGCTTTTCGGCTCTTCAGGTTGAACCCCAGTTTCTCTCTCTCTGAGTTTTTATTATTCATGCTTCAGAGGCGGGCGGTGGTGGTGCATGCCTTTAATCCCAGCTCTCGGGAGGCAGAGGCAGGCCGATCTCTGTGAGTTCGAGGCCAGCCTGGTCTACAAGAGCTAGTTCCAGGACAGGCTCTAAAGCTACAGAGAAACTCTGTCTTGAAAAACAAAACAAAAAACAAACAAACAAACAAATTCATGCTTCACAGGGTTCCTTACACTATGCTGCTGCTGGAAGGCTGGCACTCTACAGTTTCATTCTCTGCAGAGTCATCATGTTTTAAAAATATACCTGTTGTTGAAGCATCTGGTTACATTCTTTTCATCTTCTGTTGGGGCATGATAATCTCTAAAGTAGTAAATTCAGATCTGAATATCTGAATAATATTTTTTTTTCAAGACAGGGTTTCTCTGTATAGCTTTGGAGCCTATCCTGGCACTAGGTCTGTAGACCAGGCTGGCCCTGAACTCACAGAGATCGATGTGCCTCTGTCTCCCAAGTGCTGGGATTAAAGGTGAGTGCCACCACCGCCTGGTCTGAATAACTTAAAAATTACAATTTAGAAACCTTGTAGTGGTTTGAATGAGAATGAACCCATAGGCTCATATATTTGAATACTTGGTCCTTGCTGGGACTATGTGGGAAAGATTAGGAGGTGTGGTCTTGTAGGAAAAAGTGTGTTACTGGGGACTGGATTTGCAGTTTCAAAACCCACACCATATTCTCTCCTCTCTGTCTGTCTGTCTGTCTGTCTCTCTCTCTCTCTGTCTCTCTCTATCTGTCTCTCTCTCTCTGTCTCTCTGTCTCTCTCTCTGTCTCTCTGTCTCTCTCTCTATTTCTCCCATCACTACCTCATGCTTATGGATCATGATGTAATCCATACTACTATGGATCAACTACTGCCCCAGGGTCATGCCCCGCCTGTCTGGTGCCATGCTCCACACCATAATAGTTATGGAAGTTATGGACTCACCTTCTGAAACTAAGACCTCAATAAACACCAATAAACCCTTCTATAAGTTGCCTTGGTCATGGTGTCTTCATGACAATAGGAAAGTCACTAAGACACCTGTACATGAAGAAGTAATTTGCAGGAATAAGTATACTCTGAAGTAGCTGTAATTTAATGTTGACAGTATATCAAATTATGATGAATCATTTAAATCATACACTTAACAGTCATGATCTGTAGCTGGGGATTGTCTTAGTTGGGGTTTCCATTGCTGTAACAAAGCACCATGACCAAAAACCAAGTTGGGGAGGAAAGGGTTTATTAGGCTTACACTTCTGCATTGCTGGCCACCACTGAAGGAAGTCAGGACAGGAGCTCAAACAGGGCGGGATCCTGGAGGCAGGATCTCATGCAGAGATCATGGAAGGGAGCTGCTTCCCCCTGACTTGCTTAGCCTGCTTTCTTTTAGAACCCAGGACCACCAGCCCAGGGGTGGCATCACCCACCGTGGACTGGGCCCTTCCCCATTGATCACTAATCGAGAAAATTACAGCTGCATCTCATGGAGGCCTTTCCTTAACTGAGGCTCCTTGTCCTTCCCTTCTAACGACTCTAACTTGTATCAAGTTGACACACAAAACCAGCCAATGCAGGGATGTAGCTCAGTTGGTAGAGTGCTTGCCTACCATACATGATGCCCTGGGATTCTATCTGCAGTACCACATAAACCAGGCATGGTGGTGCACACCTGTCATCCCAGGACTCAGGAACTGGAGGTACAGTCAGAAGCTCAGGGTCATCTCTGGCTATATAGTGAGTTCCAGGCTGGCCTGAGATCCACGAGACCCCAGCTCTAAAAAAGTCATTAAATGCTCACATGCTCAACTCTGAATATTGGTGTGAGCAATTCTTAAGTGTCTCTTTAACATACCGATTAAGACACAAACTAACAGAGCCCAAATGGACACATGCCTGAGACACGATATTACTGTCTATCTTATGATGCTCCCAAAAGCTGAAAGCTGAATCACATTGCTTCCCTAGGGTAGCATATTACAGTCTATGATAGCCAAGAAGGATGAAGACTGGGGTTTTACCACACCACCATGCCATCTGTGATACCATAAGACATCTAATGGAAGATACATACCTCCACACATCTTACCATTACGCCATATTACATGTCATATGAGAAGGAATGGAGACTGAGTCATAGTTCATTGTGACGTCACACAGTGGCCCAGAGGAGAACAGAGCACCGTACTGCGTCACATCAGGCCACTGCACACAGATGGTCCCTTAAGATGATCAGGAATGGAGGCTGGAGTTAAAGTTTTTCACCTTATTGCTTAACATGACAGTCTAGAGATGGCATGCAGACAGTGAGCCACAGTCTGTTGTTCGGGGGATGTGACATCATCTGTGACGTTGTGACATGATGTGCCAGGACTGCGATCTGTCCTCATAGGGACGAAGAATAAACATATCAGGCTGAGTCTTCACTCTACATTACATAAAATGTCATGTACAAGATGAGCTGGAATGCAGACCTGAGTTACATTCCATGTGTATGGATGGGATGTATCAGTTGAGAGGACAGAGGTTATCAGTCACATGTCACATGGTACCATGTGACAACTGAGAGAAGGCTCAGATTGTTTTACACTGTTCCACATAAGGTATATGACAGCTGGCAGGGGACACACATTTTTGTCACTTTGTGTCACTACATAATACATCTAATATCTAACGTTTATCTAATAACCCAAAGAGGAGCCAGTTCTTGATTCATACTATGTCACAGTGTTGCTGAGGATGTCATATAACATCAAAGACCTTGAAACTCAGCTGCATCATGTCACTATGGAAAATACTAAACCCTGCAGTGACTGAAAGAGGGGACATACACATTATTCATGTATATGTGCATCATATTGTCACATATGTATCACACAACAAATAGGAGAGGATGCAGTCACTACTCACCTTAAGCTGTGCTGTCATACGACCTCAGGGCAGGTGCATTATGACGCTGTGAAAAGCGGAGCAACTGCTAATGGCAAGGAGGAGACTAAAAGCACATTCGATCACTGTCTATCCCCAAATACCATGCGGCAACCAAAGATACAAGCAATGCTGTGTTGCTAGATTGTGTCCATATGACTAGTCTCTTAACTGACAATGTCAGGTTTCCTGAACTACTGAGTGCAGGTTAAATCTATGGACCATTGTGTTCAGCAGTATATAGTGTGTGCAGGGTGTTGATCACTAATACATATCTTTAGTCTGTGTTTAAGTAGGCAGGTGCATGAGTGATCGGGAGTGAGGCATTGTTTACAAAGATACTGTGTTCTTCTATGATTGATTACTTATTTATTTATTTATTTACTTATTTTGAGAGAGGGTCTCTCTGTGTGTACTCCTGGGACTTGTTCTGTAGACCAAGCGGGCCTCAAACTCACAGAGGTCCTCAGACTTCTGCCCCTGAGCACTAGGATTAAAGATGTGCACCACCATGCCCAGGTTTTCTATGCTTTAATGCTGTGTTTGACAGCACGAGCCACATTCCCGAGGGAGCCTCACATCATCTCCGTGAATCATCATGCTTAGCATTGTTCATCTGATACCGTCTATTCACACGGGTCTCATCTTTGCATGGGGACAGATTTGTGAAAGGCTTGGTGTTGCACTTTCTCTATGAGACCAGCTCCACAGAAGGTGGCGTGAGTAGGGCAGTCCTTACTGCCCGAGCGAAATGCTGGCTTCTGCAGTGCCATGTTTACAGGCTTCTCACAGTGAGCACCATTAGACTTAGCTGACTCGGGTGCCATTTATCTCAGAGGAACACTGTACTTAGCTACGTGTGGTGCACATAAAATACACACTTTGGGGATCTGATTTAACAGCATGGTGCAGGAACAATGGAGCATGTTATCATCTCTGACAAAGACTTTCTCAAGCATTGTACACTGCATGTAGCATTTTGTTCACTGACGATTGTTTTAAATGCTGTCTACCAGGTGTGTGTGTGTGTGTGTGTGTGTGTGTGTGTGTGTGTGTGTGTGACAGAGTCCCATGGTCACTGAGAATGGTTTCCAGTGGCTGATAGAGCAAGTGCTGCACGTTTCGGAGCACAGCAGCAGTGGGCACGGAGATAATTTTGAAAGCCAGAGCATAGTTCCTCACCTGGACTGGACAACCTCCAGAAGTTTCTGAGTGGGTAGCTTGAAATCTGGAAGGTATGGGTTGATATATTTAAAGTGCTGGAAGAGGGAACACTCCTGCTAACATACAGTAAAATTATTTGCTTCTATGAGACTGAAGTGAAATTGTTACCAGTCGGAGATACATCTCAGTGGTGAAGCACCTGCCTACGGCCTACTACAGTCACTGTTCTGTTGCTGGGAAAAGATGCCATGACCAAGGCAACTCTTATCAAAGAAAGCATTTAATTGGGGTTTGTTTACAGTTTCAGAAGTTTGGTCTAGAATCCTTATGGCAGAAAGCAGGAAAGGGGAGGAGAAAATGATGTAATTATATTATAATCTCAAAAACTAAAATAAATAATTTAAAAAGAAAAAAATGTTGAGTCAGGGCTCTCTGGATAGCCCTGGCTGTCCTGTAATTTTCTGTGTAGACAGGACTATTCGCTTTGAATTCACAGAGATCCACCTACCTCTGCCTTCCAAGTGCTGGATTGAAGGTGTGCACCTCCTCACCCAGTCAAGAAACAGGAATGTTAGAGCTCTTCAAGCTTTGGTCTTTACTAAAGAGGACACGCAGCTCCGGCCTGAGGAGATGTAAAGGCAAGCACTCCGCAGAGTGGGAGAGACGGAAAGCCTTTGTGGGAATTTGCGTTCTTAACTGGTTTTCATTCTTTCATAAGTATTTAAAGACAAAAGCACAAAAGGAAGTTCAGTGTGAATTGTTTTGTAAAATCCACAATACAAAATAGATGCAATAGTGGAGGTGGAGAAGTAAAGGAGTAAAGTCGGTTTGTTTGTTTTTTGAGACTTGGTCTCACTGTGTAGCTCTGGCTGTGCTGAAACTCATTCTATAACCCATGCTGGTCTTGAACTCACAGAGATCCACCTGCCTCTACCTCCAAAAAGCTGGGATTAAATGTGTGTACCACCATGCCTGGCTGTAAAAATTTTGAGGATGTAATTTTAAAATATTTATTTATTTATTTATCAAAAATTTCCACCTCCTCCCCTCCTCCCATTTCCCTCCCCCTCCCCCTCCCTCTCTAGTCCTAAGAGCTGACAATGGGGGCTGACTGAGAAGCCAATGATAATGGCACTGGAATTTGATTCTACTGCCTGTACTGGCTTTTTAGGATGTAATTTTTTTTTAGTGTGTGTGTTGGTGTCTAAGGAAGAAGGTGTTGGATCCCCTAAAACTAGAATTACAGGCGGTTGTGGGTGCCACTTGAAGTGGGTGCTAGGGACTGAACTTGGGTCCTCTGGAAGAGCATCTTTTTGACCCTCAGGAGAAGAGTTTAATGTCGAAAGCTCTGCTCATTGTCCCTCACACGTGGACCCCACCCCGCGTTGTAGATCTGGATGTGTGGAAACAGCTGTGAGGGCTGCAAGGTCTCACGCGTCATTAAGAGGACAGAAGAGCCTTGCTTTCTAGTTTCAACTCTGCCATCTCCTCTCCTTTTGCCGTGGTAGGTAACAGCATAAAAATGTAATTGACGGTGAAAGTGTAAAATCCTAAGCAAAGCTTTACAGCTTCAGAACGGCCATTCTAAGTGTGTAGAACAAGAGTTCTCAACCTGTGGGTTGAGACCCCTGTCAGGGTGGAATGACCCTTTCACAGGGGTCACGTCCTGCATATCAGATATTTACATTACGATTCATAGCAGTAGCAAAATTACAGCTATGAAGTAGCATAAAAGTAGTGATTTTATGGCTGGGGTCAGTGTAATGGATTAATAAAATTGCTGCATGATCCCTAGCACTGGTAGGCAGCAGAAATGCTGCAGGTTCCCAAGTGGTGGCAGCAGGCCATGTGGCTGCAGGCAGCGGGCCCTCAGAGCAGCCAGTTCCAGGCAGGGACAGCTGTAGGTCCCCGAGCAGTGGCTGGCAAGAGACAGAGACATGGATAGGCACGCCATGCAGAGGGAGGAGCAGTGGCTGGCAAGAGACAGAGACATGGATAGGCACGCCATGCAGAGGGAGGTTGGATATTTATTCAGGGGGTTATGGAGGGGGAAAGGGGAAGGGGAGAAGAGCAGAGAGAGACAGAGAGAGAGGGAGAGACAGAAGGGGGGAAGGGGAGAAGTGGGGAGAGGTAGAAGCTGCCTCTTCGAGAGTGAGATGGAAAAGAGAAGGAACTCAGGCTGGAAGCTGAAGATCAGCCTGTCTCAGCAGACTGGGGAGGGAGTGGGCGTGGCTTATCTCTTAAAGAGACAGAGCAGATCATTACAGTCAACACAACATGAGGAACAGTATTAAAGGGTTGCAGCATCAGGAAGGCTGAGAACCACTCTGGAGAATTGTTTTGTATAGGGCTTGAGATGGGGTACGTGTGTGAATGGCTACCTTCATCTAACTTTTATTTCTGAGTTCACCACAATAGTGATTTTTATTTATGCTGGGCGGTGGTGGCACATGCCTTTAATCCCAGCACTCGTGAGGCAGAGGCAGATGGATCTCTGTGAGTTCGAGGCCAGCTGGTCTACAAGAGCTAGTTCCAGGACAGGCTCCAAAGCTACAGAGAAACCCTGTCTTGAAAAACCAAAAAAAAAAAAAAAGTGACCTGAACCATCAGGAGTCAGGGTCCCAAATGGCAGCGTGTCCGGGGAAGATGGGGTGACAAATAAAGAAGACAAAAGCAAAAGCTAGGAGCAGCAGGCCTTGCATGAATGATAACTTACGCCAAGCATCTTCTATACTAGTTACCAGGGATATGGCCAAGGTCAGTGGAGAGCTAAGTCAGACAATATTAGCGGGAGAATACAGGGCAATCAGTCACAGCCCAGGACAAAGCGTTCGATCCCCAAAAGCCACAACCTTGACTTCTTCGAGGCCCTGGCTTCAGCCCCAGACTGGACCTTGCCAAGTTGGCTGGTGGACAAAGCCACAGAACTAGTGCTCCCTTTGACCTTTCATCAGGGACTCTGGGAAAGCCCTGTATTACCTGAGCCTCAACAAAATAAAGACAAATAAAAGGGGAATGAGAGCTCTCAGACCCGGGATGTTAGAGAACTGTGACCACAAGCCCTCCCCACAACAGCACCCTCACACGCATGGGCTAAGCTACCCAGGAGAACAACACAGTTTGTCTGAATAACTTTTTTTTTTAAAGTGTACACTTTCTATAAGAAACTCACTTTATTAGACACAGATTGGGAAGTAAAAAGATTGAAACATGCAAACCAACCTGTAGCCAGATTTTCTTTGGGCCACCAGCTCACAAAAATATGACACGGAGTCGTATTATGAAAGCTCGGCCTTAGTTTAGGCTTGTTCCCAATTAGTGCTTACAACTTAACCCAGATTTTGAAATCCACCTTCTTTTACATGGCTCAGTTACCTTTACTCTGTCCTGGCCATTCTGCTTCCTCTTCATCTAGCAGATGACTCTCCATTTCTTCTTCCCTGTGCTCTCTCTGTCCAGAAGTCCTGCTGGTACTTCCTGCCTAGCTATCGGTTACTTAGTTTTTTATTAAACCAACCACAGTGACACATCTTCACACAGGGCAAGTAATATTCCCCACTAACCAAAAGTGAGCACTTGCAGCTCTGCTAACAGCACACAAAATAGACCATACACAAACCCAGGGCTGGAGAGATGGCTCAGCGGCTAAGATAGGCGCTGCACCTGCAGAGGATGGGGCCACCAAACCTGGGTGCTCACAGTCACCTGTAAGTCCAGCTCTAGGGGGATACGGCACCTTTTCTGGCTCAGTGGGCACCTGCTCTCATGTGCCCATACCACACACAGACACAAACATGTAATTAAAAATAAAAAATCTTTTTGAGAAAGGCTATAAAGAGGATTCTGAGAGTAAGCAGAAAGTATCAAGACACCACCTTGTCATGTGGGCTCCTAACATACTCCAGGTCTGCCTTCAGGCTGTGAAGCCTGCAGTTTCCAAGGGAAACTGTTTCTAAGTGAAAATTTGTGGGTCATTTGGTGAGTTTCAGCTCTCACTTCGGCATCTATGTGTGTGTTCCTGGGGCAGTTTATGTAAAAGTTGTGATAGAGGAGGCAATAATGCTCTCTAAATATTGAGACTTCTGTTCCTGTTGTAGATTGATGCTCTAAAAACAGTGTGGTGAGCGTGTGTGTATGTGTGTGTGTGTGTAGGCCCAAAGTTGGTGTCTTTGTTGCTTTTCCATCTTGTTCTCTTCCCGAGTGCAGACCTCAGAGTCCAGCTAGTATGCCTGCCAGCTTGTGCTGAGGATTCTGTGCCTGTATCCCATTTGTTGCAACTGCAGGTGGCACCAGCTTGCCTGGCCTTCATATGGGTTCTGGGTATTCAAGCTATTGTCTGAAGTTTTCTGTCCCACCTGGACCTACAGCTGTTAAGTCCCAATTAACCACACAGAGGTCTACATTCATTATAAACTGATTGGCCCATTAGCCCAGGCTTCTCATTAACTAATTCTTATAACTTATATTAGCCCATAATTCTTGTCTATGTTAATCACGTGGCTCGGTACCTTTTTCAGCGAAGCAGTCATATCTTGCTTGCTCTGTGTCTGGATCACGACTGCAGATTCAAACTTCCCTCTTCCCAGAATTCTTGTTGCCCCGCCTATACTTCCTGCCTGGCTACTGGCCAATCAGCGTTTTATTAAAAATAATACAAGTAACAGGATAAAAGACCGTTGTCCTACAGCACTTCCCCCTTTAAAAAACAAACAAACAAGAACTCTGAATCTAATATCCTTTATTTAACTTTTCTCCTGACCATTATCCATAACAACTTGTAACCAACATTTTAAACAAAGGAAAATATCCATAGTCCATTTTTTGGGAATGTGGGCATAGTTTTCCAGGCTACTTCCTGCTGATTGGGGGCACTGATAATCTTATGGGGACCTAAAGAAAATTTAGAATTATGATCAAGTCCTGACTGGAGTGTCCTGTGAAGCTTGATCATCTCAGGCGGCAGTCTTGAATCGTTCTGGATGTAGAACTCTGACATCTGGGCCATCTGCTCCTATCAGAGATTTCTCAGGGGAATGGGTCTTCCTTGATCAAACCTTATTTTTCTAAGCCCAGAATAAATCCATAGCCTCTCATTTCCTGTGGAAACAAAAGCAAAATCTTGTCTTCAAAATAACATATCTTTTGACTTCAATTTTGAAGTCAAGGCATTTGCAAAATATTTATGTTTTATTAATCCAGCAGCATTTATATTTAAATGTGTTTTAGCAGCTTTTGCTCCTTCCTCAGCTGTCAAGTAATTCAAAGACAGCATAATAATATACAGTATCCAGACTCTCTGTGTATTTTCCATCTTTATGTGGCTTTACTTTAAATTCTATTTCTTTTATTTTTACCTTTAATTTTTGGCTCTTTGAGACAGGGTTTCTCTGTGTATCTTTGGCTATCCTGGAATTCACTCTGTAGACCAGGTTGTCCTTGAACCCACTGAGATCTGCCTGCCTCTGCCTCCCAAGTGCTGGGATTAAAGGTGTGTGCCACCACACCTTGAACTCACAGAGGTCTGTCTGCCTCTGTCTCCCAAGTGTTGGGATTAAAGATGTGTTTCACCACACCCAACTACTCTCTTTCTTTTTTGTTTTAAGGACTTTAGCCTTTTTTCTTTTCTTTCCCAAGCCTACATATATTTTTAAATGCACTATAAACTGTTTAGAGGCTTTTTCTTCTGAAACTATCTTTACTGTATCTCTCTTTTTCTGACCACATGAGTCTTTAATTTGATAAACAATATGGCTAGGATTAAAGCCGTGGCTTTGACGGTTGGATCCAGTCCATTTCTTAGCTTCATGAGATTTTGGCCTCATGGTGGAGGTACCGGCCGGAGCCATGTTTATTGCCACAACTCTATGGCGTTTCAAGGTCCCTGCCACCACTGAAAAAAGCATACGGTCAGCTTTTTATCAACATCATTGAAGCGTTTTGTGGCAGGACCTCTTAAAACAGCTGCAAGGTTTCGCAGCTAAAGCTGAGTCAGGAAGCCTCTCTTAAAGGAGAGCCCTTGCCTCTAGCAAGCAGAGCTCACCCGGGAAAGAGCTGCTAGTAATAAGCTGTACTCAACTCTATGATTTTGTCTATAATTCCTTCCCAAGCTCTCTCAGGCTTTATGTAGATGTGTTGGACTCTAGTGTCCAAACTGAGAAGGAGTCGCCCCCAGAGACCACCTCATATACCACAGCCGATGCAAAAGCATGAGGATTTTATTAATTCTATCATGACGGGGTCCCTCAGCATTCGGGAAGCCGAGAGACCCCCAATAGCTGGTACAGTCTACTTTTAAAGGAGAAGGCCCCATAGAAACAAGAGGGGTTGTTCCTTGACCATTGTGATTGGCTTATTCGAAAAGGGCTAATATCAATAATTGACTGGAGAACTATTGTCAGATCAGATGAGGTAAGAGGTCATTTTGACCCCGTTTCCCAGGGGACTGAGTCAAAACCTACGTGTATGGGTAATTGTCCAGGAACTGTGTACGTGCATGTGTAGCTGTTAGGTCCTTGGTTCCCAGGGGAGGAGGGGAAGCACTAAGGCACGAAGGCTGAGAGGGTTTAGAATTGTCAGAAATGGCTTCAGAATTGTCTTAAAGTCTTACAGATGCAGTTTCCACATGTTGGGCACCATTTGTTGACAGAGGCTTCTGTCCTTCCTGGTCCTGCAGCCATTAAGTCCCAAAGAATCACACAGAAGGCTACATTTGTTATAAACTGATTGGCCCATTAGCTCAGGCTTCTCATTAACTAACTCTTATAACTTACATTAGCCCATAATTCTTGTCTGTGTTAGCCACATGGCTCGGTACCTTTTTCAGCGAAGCAGTCACATCTTGCTTGCTCTGTGTCTGGATCACGACTGCAGATTCAAACTTCCCTCTTTGTAAGCTTCCGCACTTTTCCGTGGACACCCGAACCTCGAAACAGGCGCGCGCTTTTTCTGACTCGAGCCCACGAGAACGAACGATTGTCCTAGGGGTTAAAACACATGACACACACACAAAGAGACCGGGCTCATCTGCCAAGGAGCAAGTGGCAAATGGCAGCTTTATTAAGCATAAGTCGGGTATATATACTGTGGGGCAGAAAGACACCAGCCCCCCATCAGGAACAAGGAAAGAGAAAAATCAGGGGGCCGCACCCAAGGTCGGAGAACAGCTGAATAGAGAAAAGAGGAACCTTTCTTTCTCTGACCTGGGAACCTTGCCTGCAGCGAGAACCTTGCTTGCAGGTGGAATTACCATGACAGAAGAGTTCTCTCTAAGCTACACCCTTGGGCCGTAGGTGAAATTAACATAACAAGAGAGGGCAGTTCTATGCTACACCCTCAAGCTGATGCAGTGGAACCAGGAAGCAGAACAGCCCTGCATAGCGCCTCGGAAAAATGGGGAACCTGTGTACCTACACCTCTTCCCAGAATTCTTGTTGCCCCGCCTATACTTCCTGCCTGGCTACTGGCCAATCAGCGTTTTATTAAAAATAATACAAGTAACAGGATAAAAGACCATTGTCCCACAGCACCAAGCTCTGGTCCTCAGGTCATGCATGCCTGTGTAAGAAGCAGAGCCATCTTCCAAGCCCCTGATGCTATTGCTGGTAGAGGGGCAGACAGATGCAGGCAGCTCCACCCTTGCACAACTGTTGGAGCCTCATGAGACTTCCAGGAGATATAAAGGGTCACTGTCCTTCTCCTCTCTCCCTCATTTTCTTTTTGTCCCCCTATGGGAGTCAGACATTAATGAACAGGGCATTCAAAAGCTACTGCATGTGGGAACCTGTGTAAGAAAGCTGTGAATGTACTGTGAGCTATGGGTGGGACAGAGTTCTTTGCACAAGGTGCCTTCTAGAAAGAATAAACTACGAGAAGTGAACTCTTGGAAGCAAGGACATTGAAGGGAGTGCCTGATGTGTCCACATCGTCTCTGGGGAAAGCAAAGGCCTGGGAGGAATGTTCTTGGCTCTTCACAAGACCAAAGATGATAAAACACCACTGGGTATAGTCCCTCACAGTTCTTATATTTGCATAAGCTAACTGTAAGCATCGCCCCATGTTTTGCTTGCTTCAATAATAAAAATGGGAAGTGTTTTGTTTGTGTTACTTTTGAGCTCAAATGCCTGCAGTCCCCTGGTTATCCCCCATATCAGATCTTTGCCATATTCTTCAGTCCTCAGACTTAGCGTCACTGGCCATGGGGAGGGTCAGTAAGTACGTAGGGCTGAGTACGTAGCCAATCACACACTAAAACAGCTCTCTTCCATCCCAGCAAAGCAAAAGAAGGCCAATCAATCTCTGTGAGTTTGAGATCAGTTTGGTCCGTATAGTGAGTTTCATACCAGTCAAAGGGGCCTTATTTAGCTGACCTTGTGCTCACTGTGGAGCCTCTGGAGCCTCTTTGAACTCCTATCCTCTTGACTCTACCTCCCAGTTGCTGAGATTACAGCTCACCACATTAAGACAAATAGATCAAGTCTGACAAATTGAAGTGCTAAGATTGAAGTGATAAGTATTTTTGGATCCCCGGTAGTGGGTTTTTCCACCGATGCAATAAGTCAGATCAAGCTGAATTAAAAAGACCAGGTTTAATGAGCAACGTGCCCCAGGTAACTCTCAAGGTCCCCAGAAGTGAGGCATGGGAGGGAGGAGGAGAAATCACATGGCAGGTCTAGGGACTAGTGCTTAAATATGCTGGAGGCACAGTCTTGAGCAACTCAGGGAGAGGAGCCATGACTTGGTGGGCTTTCTGAGAGATGCAGGGTTTGGAATGGGGGAGGAGACCAAGGCCAAAGTCAAGCTTCCAACTGATGATCCTGATCTTGTGGGTGCAGGTTCAAGTCTGGCTACTTCATGGTGGCATGGAACAACATGGGGAGGGGGAGTCAGGAGTCAGTGGACTCACACTCAGCGGGAGGTGTGGGTGAGGCAGCATTCAGTTAACTGCCATCCTGGAGACCTCAGGGATCTCTTTCTTGAGGAAGAGGAGAAGGCAGACTTCTAGGAGAAAAAAAAATGGGTTGTTAACACCAGCCCTATGAGTGGGAATAGCCGTGGAGAGAGTGGAGAGGGCCAGTAAGAATAAACGGAATGGAGATGTCACCTGGCAAATGTGGATGAGCAAGGCAGAAGAGCAGATAGGCCCTTCATGGGAAAAATTCAGAAAACTGGGGAGTGGAGGGACAGACCATTTATCCTGGTAGGTGCCCGCTTGAGCCTGGAGAGATAGTATCAGCATTGATGTCAATGAGCTTAGGGAGATGACATGCCAAGTAGAGGGATGATGGGTCCCAGGAGTACCTGAGCCGTCACATCTGCTATTTTCCTGGAGGTGGGGAGTGTCTCCATCCATCCTGTAAAGGTAACAACAAGAGTTAGAGCTAACGGAACTTTCAGTGAGTGGGCATGTGGGTGAAGTCAACCTGCCAGTACTCACCCAAGTGACGCCCTTGGAACTGGTGCAGGGGATAACATATATAGAGCCCTCCTCCCCCGTGAGCTGACCTTGGCACATGTCTGGCAAGAGGAGTGGACCTATAAAATATGGGTTCAAAGATGCGTGGGATCTAAGAGGGGCTCCAGAGACTGATAGTAATTTCCACCAGGCCAGATTCCTTGATACAGCAGCAGAACTCTTTCCTGGGAGCGTGCAGGTGTCTGTAGAGCAGTTGGGACAGATTTACTCCTTGGTGTCATAGTAAAGGCTAGGTCTTCGGGTTAGAACATTTTTCTTAGGGCCTGGTTTTAGCCTGATGCAACATACCTTTAAGTCCATACTTAGAAGACAACCAGAGGAAATTTACGGAACGAAAGATATTGAGTGAGAGAAGGAGGAGGAAGGAGGTTGAGGAGCAGAGCAGGGGAGGAGGGGCAGAGTTGAACATGCCTGCAGGCTTCCATACCTTCGTCAATGCTAACCTGTGTCAGAGGGGAAGGAGTTGGCATTTCAGCAGAGCTTTGCCATATGTGGCTGAAGACAATACAGTAATGCTGGAAGGCCTCTATGCAGTCCTAAAAGCTGGGGCCAATAAAGCCCACAGAAATTTAGGGACACCCAAAAACTGTTTATAGTCAGTGTTCTACCAGTTTATCAAAACTGCATTTAATCAATGCTGAAATTCTGAAGATTGTTTATCATTTACTATGAAGCCTGTGAACAAGGCAACCTTGTCTGTATTTTTAACAGGAAACTTAACTAATGAACTGATGATCTACCAAGGTGGTTGTGGCCTTGGGAGAGAGTTGTTAAACTGGCAAATTTATCAGTACCCAAGTTATCAAACACCATCAGATCTGAGAAGGATAAATTTCACCTGAGTAAGCAGAAGTGAAAACTTACAGGCTACCTAGGCAGCTACGCCAGGTTCTCTCGCAGTTATTGGGGACAGAGACCGGCTACCTAGGCAGCTATCCCGGGTTCTCTCGCGGATGTTGGGGACAGAAGTTCCAAGGCAGCATCAGTCTTCAGCTGCCAGGCCCAGAAGATCTGGCAGACTTTCCTGTGGGGTGGAGTGGGAATTTGGGGAGGTCATCCTACCTTGTCTTAGCAAAGTGGGGCAGTCAATTCCCCAGTATCCTGTTTGTCCACAGTCTGGACTGGGCCTTGGTAGCAGTTAAAGTACAAGGCAGTTTTCTCTTCCCTGACTGACTTTGCTACATTTAAAGCAAGCTCCAGGTGGAAGTTCTTCTGAGGCCAATCCATCTTCCTCGGAGGAGATAGGTGGTGCTGCCAGGAGCTGGCATGTCTCTATCCTGAGAAACTTTTTTTTTTTTAATTAAAATGCCATATTCTCAGACCCCTGAAGCAGTTAAGGACCAGGGATCGTTACCTGTTAGTGTAAGCAGCTTAGTGTTTCTAGATGGCAAAGCCCAGTTTTCAGCATCTCTAAAATCAGTACCAAGGGGATTACTCTTAGGTTACAAAATCTGGCTGCTTCAAAATACATGCGCATGAATGCAAGGAGGGGCAGCTTTAACACCTCAGCAAACCGGCGTTGTTTAGAATCTTTCATAAACCTTGTTTTTTAGGACAGGACAAGAATCATTATACAGAAATCTATTCTAACCTAAAATATCTTCGAGACCTGTTGTCTCTTGGACCCATTCCACGTGGTCACCTTTACCAAGAAGGCGGTGAAGCCATGGTCCTCGCTGTTCTCCATCTTTTGCCAAAATGTTGGCTGCCTATGTGGCTGCACTTAATTAAAGAGGTGGCAGACCCTGTGCTGTTTTTCAGAGCACTCCAATTTGGAGTTACCAGTTGAAGTTATTTTTTTTTTTGTCACAGATTTTTACCCATACCCAATTTCTTAGCCATTTTTTAAAAATAGGGTGGAACAGCATAAAGTAACTTTCTCTGTCATTATGTCAGATTCAGCAAAGCCCAGAGGCAAAATCTGAGCCCAGGCAGCTAGTTGTTACCAGACACACAGAACACATAAACTCAGGCATCCAAGACCAGTCAGAAATAAACATGCAGTGGCCACCTACATTTACACATCCAACTGAGCCTGAAGCAAACATCCAGTCACAGACCCATCCATACACACAAAATAGATGGGACTTTTTAGCAGAAGGATAAACAAAATTCTCCGTGGGCAACCATATCAGATGACCATCTTAAAAATCCAGAAACATAAGTTTACAGTGTAGAGCAGCATGTAAGAAACCATAGAAATAAAAGATGTTTCCTGACCATAACATGGCTCCTAAAGGGTTGGGGAAGCCTGCTGTGGGCGACCAGGCACTGCCTCTCATGGTACTAGGCTCACGGGCAGCAGGGTCCAAGGCAGGCTCAGAACCGTAGACTTCCAAGCAGTAGTGACCTCATGCACCTGAGCCCAGAGAAGAAGCCGCTGTGGAGGGAAACTGAAAAACAAAGTATCAGTGCGGGTTGCCCAAGATCTAAAGAAAGACTGGATGAGCGAGCTGAATTTGGAAAAAGGTTTTTAGGGGAGAGGAAGGTATAGCAGAGTTTATTCAAGGACAACAGATTTGTTACAGGTGGAGTGGGTGGGTAGAATTCTAGCATAGTATGGGGAGAAGGGAAGGGAGGCGGAGTGCAAAGCTCATGACCCTGGATGAGGAGGTTTAAATCATCTGTCGTATGGTGTGTGACAGCCCCCATTTGAATTAATTTTGCAGCAACTGGGGATTGGATTTAGACTTGGCGCTGCCCACTTCTAAGCCTTTGCTGGAGACCAAACACTAAGGCAGGGTATCCCAAGAGATAGCCTGGAGTCAAGAGGTGGGGGAGGAGGTGTCTTTGGATGGAATGTCTCCTAACCAAAGGTCCCACAGAACAAAGACAAACTGCTCAGGAAATGGATTGGCCTTGCCCTGGCAGTGCCTTGCCCTGGCAGGGTACCCCAAAAGTAGAATTGGAAGAGTTCCTGGGCCTCAAGAGGCAATGACTTGGAATGGGTTACTTAACAGAGCCAAAAGCCAATTCGGTCTGGCAGAGGGCGGGGTGAAAGGGAGAGTGGCTTCCCATAGCCATGTGGCTGCAGGAAAGACTCAACTCTACCCAGTTCAGCACCAGATAATAAGTATTTGGATCCCCGGTAGTAGGTTTCTGTGCCAATACAGTAAGCCAGATCAAGTTGAATTAAAAGTCCAGGTTTAATGAGCAAAGCATTCCCAGGTGATTCTTGAGCCCCCCAGAAGTGAGGCGGGGGAGGTAAGAGGAGAAATCACATAGCAGGTCTAGGGACTTGAGCTCTAATACCCTGTAGGCACAGTCTTGAGCTGCTCTGCTCATCCCTTGGCAGGCTTCCTGAGAGGAGCAGGGTTTGGAATAGGGAGAAGTGAGGCCAAAGGGGAGCTTCCAACTGAGCATGAAGGATCTCCAGATCTCATGGACCATCACCAATGGACCCACACGAATACTATATAAGCTTCAGAATTAGAGGAGATACAGGCTGCGCTTATTTGGAGAAATAATGCTAAACTATCCCAAAGATGACAAAACATGTAAATACAAAGAGCCAAACAGCTCAGTAAACTTTTAACAGGATGAACAAAAGAAGTCCCATATCGAAACGTTGCAATCAGACCAATGGAGACGGTGGCAAAGAGTCTGTTTGCTTGTGACATGATCTCATACAGCCCCAGTTGTACATGTTCCCTGGACTTGGACCGCTGTAAATGCGATTTTTCTCTCACTTCTATCCCTTCTATTCTATCTCTGCCACCACTACCACTGGTCCTGTAGAAACCGGCAAAATTAGTCAGATCCACAAGGCAACTGCTTACAACTCCAACCTTCGCTCCCCGCTGCGGCTGGTGGTGTGGGAGCTCGGCAACACAGTGGCTCACAGTGCTGAGTAATTTTCCTCTCTACTTCATGTATGAAAGAATGTGTAAATGGTATGGCCACATGGATGTAATTCTGGTTCAAATGTATGTTCTACACAGCCTCTATGTCTCTCTTGTTATATTTTTAAAACTCCTACAACTCTAAAAAGGTGATTTCTCCATACAACATGTGACCACTGTCATTTTGACTAAGGTCAGGTGACCTCACTGCCATCTTAAGTAAGGTCAGGTGACCTCACCACCATCTTAACTAAGGCCAGGTCAAGTGACAAAGTCTCACCATTTATACTGGGGTGTTCCTTGCCTAGTCTCGCGGTTTACTTACATTTTTGTCTCTAAATTCCTCTTACACTTACCCCTTCTATTTCTCTCTGCCCTTCTTCTGGAGAGGCAACTTTTGCCTCTCCCCGTCACCTCATGGCTCCTCTCCCCTCCCACCTCTCTCTCTCTCTTTCTCTTTCTCTCTCTGCCTCTTTCTCATCCCCCTCCTCCCTCCCTCTCCCCTTTACCCTTCCCCTCCATAACCCACTAAATAAATATCCAACCTCACTCTGCATGGCGTGCCTCGTGGGACTGGCTGACCTGCTGCACAGCTCCCTGCCTCATGGCCCGTTGCCCCTCATGACATGCTGCCCCTCATGGCCCGTTGCCCCTCATGACATGCTGCCCCTCATGGCCCACTGCCCCTCATGACATGCTGCCCCTCATGGCCCATGGGCCCCTTGCGGAATGGCACCGTTTTATTTTTGCCATAACATTGGTTCTCATAACTCAGACAGGCTCTCTCCACATTCCCTCCTGCCCTTAGGCAGGCCAGCTGAGGACATGTGGAGCCCTGGGCTCAGGAGCTGGGTTTCTTTACAATAGCCCCACATTCTATCTGCCTAAACACCAACCTCTATGCACACCCGCAGCTTCGGTGGCGAGTTTTCCCCTTCCAGTCAGCTAATCTGTTTCTCTGAGCCTGAGAAATTGACTGTTGAGCTCCCAGAAATCCTTTGATATTCCTAGAAATGGAGGGAAGCCCCCAACCACAGCCTTCATGACTATGGTTGAGCCCTTCACTGACATTCACCTCTGGTTGCTTCCCATAACTAAAAACGTGATTGGATGACCCAGGGTAGTCCACCCATGCTAGCACTGCATACACTGAGCAGTGTGTTTGTTTTGGAGCCCGGGGTCCCTCGGATTCTTCTTTCTCTTTTCTTTTCTTTTCTTTTCTTTTGGACCTCTCCTTAAGTGATCCCAGCCGTGAGAGACTTCGGAGCTTCCGAGTCACCCGGACTGGAGCCAGTCAAGCTTCACCCCCCCCCCCCCCCGTAGAGAAGAGATGTCTTCCTGTAGGCTTTGTGGTGTCCCTGTTTCATCACCATCCCCTGTAGGGAGGAGACGTCCTCCTAGAAGCCCCATGGTGTCACTGTTCTTGCATGTTTTCGCATTTTCAGCTATGGAATATCAGCCACCCACCTGTAAATGCTCTGCCGGT
Source organism: Myodes glareolus (assembly GCF_982192425.1). Taxonomy (NCBI): domain Eukaryota; kingdom Metazoa; phylum Chordata; class Mammalia; order Rodentia; family Cricetidae; genus Myodes; species Myodes glareolus. Next base: position 97,461,145 of record NC_142027.1, on the reverse strand, counting down.
GTCCTGCCAGCTCCACTTTTCCTCAGACTATCCCTGCCACCACTACTGTAGGTCCCATGGAAACTGACAAGATTAGTCAGATCTGCGAGGCAACTGTTTTCAATTCTAGCCTTTGCTCCCCGCCACGGCCTGTGGTGCGGCAGCTCAGCAATAGGGCAGACCACACCTCTACGTCTCTCTTGTTATTATGTTTAAAACTCCTGCGGCTCAAAAAACATGACTTCTCTATACAACACGTGACTTCCACCATTTTGACTGAGGTCAGGTAACCTCATGGCCATCTTAACTGAGGGCCAGGTCAGGTGACCAAGTCACACCATCTTTGCTGAGGTATTCCCTGCCTGGTTCCCTGGTTCTGACTCTGTTACATATGTGTTTTGTGCAGTGGTATGCCTTTGGTAGGGCCCACCAAAATCATCCATTTTGCCAAATTCCTGTTCACTATGTGTGTGTTTGTGTGTGTGTGTGTGCATACATATAACTTAAATGCACCTATGTTTACTGTTAATGTTATAATTGTCTGTTCATTGTATCTCATTCCAGACTACAAAGCAATAAATCTCATGTTTTAAATTGGTATGTACTTTTAAGTCTCTTAATCCAATCCTGCTTTACCTGTTAAGTTGAGAGCTAGTACAGTCGAGCTCAGACCCAGTTCTCCAGGCTAATTCTCTACCGTAGTTATAACTCATCTATACCTGGTAAACAGCCCTCAACAGCTCAGGGATCTGGGGAATATGGCATTTAAATATTTAATCATTAAAAGACTTTTCATAACAAAAAGAGACAGGTTGGCTCCTAGCAGCAGCACTCTATTTCCCCCAAAGAAGACAGAAGACAAATGGATACAAAACAATGTCCATCTGAAATTCGCTTCAACTGCCAAGCACTGACCACTGGGTAAAAACTGCCTTTCATCTAAACTGAAGCTCTCCAGGCATGAGTGGAATCACTGGAATCCACAGCCTAGCTGCTCAGGTCAAGGTAGGCTTGCCTTCCTACAGATTTCTTAGCCCACAGGGTCTTCTGGAGCCTGGCAGACCCTGAGCTAAACAGCAAAAGAAAAATATGACCCTCAACGACCATGGAGGACCCTGAGGAGTAGCTCTAGGTGCCAACCAAGTAAGTTCTCTGTTTTTAAATCAATAACTCAAGTAAAATTTTATCTTTCTCAAAGATTTCTGACATAGTTTGACAGATGAGAGGTTTTGTCATTTAAAAGGACAGCCTTACCAAACAAATTTCTGTAAGATACAAGTTAACAAAATTCTCTCTCATGCTGCCTTTCATAGTCTTAAAGATACTTTTCATTATGCAAAAATATCTGTCACAGTCAATCTGATGTAAATATGTTAAAACTTATGTTTTCACAAACCCAAGACATTTTTGTGAGTTCCAGAAAGTCGAATTGAAGGATCTACCTTAAACAGGTCAGATACACCCTTCCCAATTCCCTGGTCCAAATTTTTTTTTTCCCTAAACTTAACTTTTTTTTTAAAGAAAGAATTTTTTAAAATATTTATTTATTTATTATGTATACAATATTCTGTCTGTGTGTATGCCTGCAGGCCAGAAGAGGGCACCAGACCCCATTACAGATGGTTGTGAGCCACCATGTGGTTGCTGGGAATTGAACTCAGGACCTTTGGAAGAGCAGGCAATGCTCTTAACCTCTGAGCCATCTCTCCAGCCCCCTAAACTTAACTTTGTCCTCTGTTCTGCCAATGCCTTAAGCAGGTGTAAGAGACACCAGACATTTCCATACCACAAACACCAGACAGGAGTAAAGAGAGCAACTACCCCAGGATGTGACCAACACCCGGCTTTCTCAAGTTCCCCACCCAGGACAACACCCACAAATAAGCAGGAAACAGTCTTGAGAATCCACTGCCCCAATTCCTTTAACCTGTTGTGCTTAACCTCTCCCACCTTTATATTATAAAAAAGAGATGGGAATGTAATGTCTATCCTGTCCCTTTAAGATACAAACCCCATCCACTCTCTCCCCGAGTCCCCGTAGGGGCAAGTGGATCTTCCTTCCGCTTCCAGCCTGTGCTTCTTCCTTTGCATCTCTCTTTGGAAGAGGTGGCTGCTGCCATAGGTCCTCTCCATCCCTTTCTCGTCTCCCCACCTCACTCTCCCTCTCTCTCTGTGCCCCTCTCTCTTTTCCCTCCCCTTTCTCTTTCCTCCCATAACCTACTAAATACATACCAACTTTCTCTGCACGGCATGCCATCTGTCTCACCCACCGAGACTCCGCGTGGGACTGACTGACCCACCAGGAGGTCTCTCACCCACTGTGTGGCCTGCCTTGTGGCCTGCTGCCCCTCGTGACCCGTGAGCATGTTGGGGAACAGCACTGTTTTATAGTTACCATAACACTCAGGTCACCAATGCTACCTTTTGTGGGACTGGCTGCCCCTTGTGGGACCGCCACCCCCCACTATACCTTTAAAAAGAACAGCGTTACTGCATGACGCTGCCGTGTTCTCTCCACATTCCCTCCTGCCTGCAGGTGGGCCAGCTGAGGACATGTGGGAACCCTGGACTCAGACCACTGTAAATGCTATTTTTCTCTTACTCCGATCCCTTCTATTTCTGCCACCGCTACCACTGGTCCTGCAGAAACCGACAAAATTAGTCAGATCCACGAGGCAACTGTTTACAGCTCCAACCTTCAGCTCCTCACCACAGCTGGTGGTGTGGTGGCAACACAGTGGCTCATGGTGCTGAGTAATTTTCCTTCATGTATGAAAGAATGTGTAAATGGTGTGGCTACATGGTTGTAATTCTGTTTCAAATGTGTGTTCTACACAGCCTCTTGCTATATTTTTAAAAATCCTGTGGCTCTAAAAATGTGGTTTCTCCATACAACACATGACCGCAGCCATTTTGACTAAAGTCAGGTGACCTCACCACCACCTTAACTAAGGTCAGGTGACCTCACCACCATATTAACTAAGGGCAGGTCAAGTGACAAAGTTCTATCATCTTTACTGAGGTATTTCTTGCCTAGTCTTATGGTTTACTTATGTTTTTGTCTCTAAATTCCTCTTACACTTCCCCCTCCTTTCTCTGCCCTTCTTCTGGAGAGGCAACTTCTACCCTTCTCCCTCTTCCCCCGGTTCTTCCCTTCCCACCTTCTCCCATCATTGCCGGGCCCTGCTCTGTCTCGTGGGCTCGACTCTGATTTCCAGCTTGGGGACGTAACAGGCTATCTGTCCCTCCGGTGCTCATTGCCGTGCTGCCTTCCACCACAGCTGTGGAATCTGTCTCTCTTCCATTCACAAAGCCCTGTTTCTAACACTGCTGTGCTGTGGACAAAAATCCTAAACCTGGACCTTTTACAAGCCCACTTCCCAACTTTCTGTCAGTCCTTTGGGACAATTGATAAGACCTGCCCTGGCATAGAGCCTCCCCACGACTACCTTTTCTCGGGTTCTCCCTTAGCTCTGCACTCACTGAGCGGTGCATTCATTTTTGGGGCCCAGGGTCCCTCGGATATTTTTCTGCCTCATTGCTTCCCATAGCCAAAAGTGTGAGTGGACCATTCTGAGTGGTCTGTGTGTTGTTCAGATGTGTGTGTGTGTGTGTGTGTGTGTGTGTGTGTGTGTATGCGTTTTGTTCTTTTTTTCCTTTTTAGAACTCTTGTAAGTGGTCCTCGCTGCTGTCAGGACTGCTCGGAGCAGTCCTAGCCACTGATTCCTGAATCTGCCTGTTTAAGGTATTGGCAGAACAGAGGACAAAATTAAGTTTAGGAAAAAAAATTAGCACCAGGGAATTGAGAGGGGTATATCTGAGCTGTTTAATGTGGATCCTTCAATTTGGCTACATGGAACTCACAAAAATTCTTTGGGTTTGTGAAAACAGAAGTTTTAGACATATACATTGTATAAACAACAGCATATTTATGTCAGAATGACTGTGACAGATATTTTTGCACAATGAAAAGTATTTTTAAGACTATGGAAGGCAGCATGAGAGAGAAATTTGATTAACTTGTATTTGTCTTCACACCTTTATAACTTGCAGATCTTGTATTTGTATTTTACTGAAAATTGTTTGGTGAGGTTGTCCTTTTAAACTGACAAAACCTCTCAGATGTCAAACTGCATCAGAGATCTTTGGGAAAGATAAAATTTTACTTGAGTTACTGATTAAAAGACAAAAGAGAACTTACTAGTAGCACCTAGAGCTTCTCCTCAGGGTCCTCCATGGTCGCTGAAAATCGCATTTGCCTTTTGCTGTTTAGTGCAGTGCCTGCCAGGCTTCAGAAGATCCTGTGGGCTAAGGCATCTGTAGGAAGACAAGCCTACCTTGACCTGAGCAGCTAGGCTGTCGATTCCAGCAATTCTGTCCACGTCTGGTGATCTTCAGTTTAGATGAAAGGCAGTTTTTGCCCAGTGGTCAGCACTCGGCAGTTGAAGCAAATTGAGATGGACGTTGTTGTGTGCCCATTTGTCTTCTGCCTTCTTTGGAGGAAGTAGAGTGCTGCTAGGAGCCAAACTGTCTTTTTTTTATTATGAAATGTTTTTTTTAAAAAAAATATTTAAATGCCATATTTCCCAGATCTCTGAGCAATTGATGGCTGTTTATCAGGTGTAACTACAGCATAGCATCTGCCTGGAGGGATGGGTCTGAGCCTGACTGTACTGGCTCTCAACAGGTAAGATTCACACTCATAAAAAGACAGAAAGAAGAAAAAAACTGCTTGCAATAGAAGGTTAATGGCAGAACTGACAATAGTAGAGAACATCTTAATGTATTTTAAGATTAAAAATTTGAATTAAATATAAAATATTTTTGTAAGAGACTTAAAAGTAAATGCCAGTTTAAAACATGAGACTTATTGTTTTTGTAGTCTTAAATGAGATGCAATGAACAGACAATTATAATATTTAACAGTAAGCATAGGTGCATTTAAGTTACATATGTGAACACACACACAGAGTGAACAGAAATTGGCTGAAGTGGATGCTCTTGGTGGGCCTTACCAAAGGCATGCTACTGTTCCAAACGTACATGCAACAGAGTCAACAAGAGGAATTTAGAGACAAAAACATAAGTAAACTGGGGGACCAGGCAGGGTATACTTTAGTAAATATGGTGGGACTTGGTCACCTGATCTGGCTCTCAGTTAAGATGGCAGTAAAATCATCTGACCTCAGTTAAGATGGTGGTAAGGTCACATGTTGTATGGAAAAGCCACTCAGTTAAGATGGTGGTGAAGTCACCTGACTTCAGTCAAAATGGCAGTGGTCACGTGTTGTATGGAAAATCCACGATTACACACACGGGCAAAGTTTCCCTTTTAAGCAAGCCTGTTTGGCTCTTCACTTCCTTTCCCTACTGATCACCACAACCCCTTCCCATCCCTCCCTCTCTTGTTATGCCCAGATCCTCAAAGTCCCCTGCAAAACCAACAAGGATACTGAGTCCTGTATGTAAAAGCAAAGACCCTTTATTTTATACAAGTTTGCAAACTCTCCATATGCCCAACATATTAGAATAATGGAAAGCCTGAGATTAGTTAGAGTTGGGTTTTTATAGTACTAAAGGTGGGGGTTAGGGATTCCTAGGGTTCAAGACCCCTGATTGGCTGACATTTGTCTGGGGGTGCCCTGGTGAGTGTGTGCTGGCAGGTGATCTATCTACAATGGTTGGAAAGTTAGGAATTTCCTTTGGATGGTCTGTTCTTGGGTGGTACCTGGATAATCTCAGTTTGTGATCCTTATTGCAACCAGGTATTGCCTCAGGGTAAACTACTGAGACTCAGGCCTCCATTAAGCTCATCCTGGCTGGGTCCTACACTGGCAGGTGGTAATGGTTGGAAGTTAAGAACTTCCTTTGGGTGGTCTGTTTCTATTAAGCTTTTCATGTCTGGCTGAGTCCTACACTCTCTAATAAACTTCCACGTAGGTTTGTTGTACTCTGTGACTAAAACAACCACACCTTGGCCCCAAGCCACCAAGGTACCATCTGCAGCTGAATCCTGACATTGGTGCCGAGACTCAGTAGACACTCTCCTGGTGTCTGTGAGCTCCCCCCTTGGGGGTCTAAGCCACAATGGGACCCTACCCTGTAGCAGAATTTTTCTTTTTGGTTACCAACCAGCTCCCAAATCTTGATAAGAGAGAACAAGAGGAGAGAATGAGGGAGAAGAGAGGGAAACACCTGGGTCAGCCAATCAGGCAGCCGCTAGCTACCTAGATGGAGTAGGACGTACAGAAAGAAAGGTAAAGAGCCCCTAGGCAAAACGTAGATAAAGAGAAACAGACTAAAATAAGAGCTAAGATAAGGCCAGACATTCACAACCAATGATTAACCTCTGTGTCATGATTTGGGAGCTGGTTGGTGGCCCAAAAGAAAAAGCCTGCTACATTTGGGGTTCCAACATGAGGCCTGAATTTCCACACAGGGCCTGAGATCGCTGTGGGAAAAGCCAGTGTTGTAAGCAGAAGCAGCAAGCTAAGTAAAAACGCCTGCCACAGTGAGGCGCTCCAGCTTCCTGGAGCTGGAGCTAGCGAATGCAGCTCCCAGTCAAATACAGCTCCAGACTGGGGCTGCAGGCTTAGGCTTGGCGTTCAGGGACCCAGAGGAGGGCCTGGCTACCCACACTTAGCAGCTTAAAGTTTGGCTCATGCGGTCAGAGAAGGATAGAGATAGAAAAATAAAGACAGATCCAGATAAAAAGAAAAACCCTCTAAATAGGTTACAGTGTGTTAAAAAATTGTACATAGGTTTAAGAAAGAAAATAAAATGAAAATTCATTATGGAATTTGCCTTCAATGTGACAAGGCTAGTCATTTGGACAAGAAACTGCTCTTGCCTGGACTGCTTGATGGTATACTGTATGAACTGGACATGCAGGACCCACAGAAAAGTGACTGCTGAACTTTCCAAAAGACGAGATGGTCTTTCAGGGTTCCTGCTTTACAGAAGAAACTGCCAGACATTCTGTAGAACACAAAAAAAAGCAATTGACAAACTTTGTCAGTACAAGACAGAACAGATCTTCAAATTTCCTGCTTCACTGAAAAGTCTATTACGAGCCTATAGGCTGAAGATGGATGCCTATAGGCTGAAGAACTTTGGGTGACTATCCAGGCAGCGAGATGTCTCTGTCATTTCTAGTCTTGTGACCTAAGTAAGCTTCACCTAGCGGGTCAGCCCAGATGCAGTCTCTCTCATTGCTCCCTTGATCCCTCCCCCTGTAGGTAGTTTCAGACTTTCCGTCTAACTCTTGCGTGGTCTGGGAGTTGTGCGGGCTGTGTCACACGTGAAGTGTGGTGTGGACAGCTCTACCTTCTGTTGCCTGGACCATACCTGGCAGGCCATACTTTCTAGAGATGGCAGTGACCTGAGGCAGACAGCCTCTCTCACCCAGGCCCAGAAAGGCGGCATGCTGGGCTTAGGGGACCCAGCTCAGGCCTTCCTGTCTGCAGGCTGATCTGGAGCCATCAGGGAAGATGCTTGCTGGCTTGTGTGTCCCTTGACGGCCAATTCTAGGTACTTCCCCACCCCAGATTTCTGCCTGGATTCTTACTGGAACACACAGGCATGCATGAACCTGGTTCTGGCTTCCAGACAGTGACATTCTGCAGGTGACTGGACTCTCGGCTGCTCTCTGTCGTGAGCTTTTCCTGTCCCCAAGGAATGGCCAGGTGTTTCAGAAAGCACACCTGGTACCACGCCCCAGAAACAGCATTAAAACAAACAAAACCAAAACAAACAAAAAGTCACCACTGGGGCAGGACTGAGCGGCGCTCCTGAGATTCTTGCGATGCCCAGTTCTGTTCACCTGCCCCTTGTTATGGCATAGGCAGGCACTAGCATATTTCTGTGGGGTCAGCTGCCCCCATTTGGCTATACTCAGGGTTCTCTGGATGACCGGGCATCTCTGGGCAGCACCGAGGACTGCGGGTGGCTTTAGAAAACTCCCAGGGCTAAAGCAGTCCTTTATCTTCTTTCGTCTAAGCCCTTTTGGTTACATGTTTGTGTTTTCATAGCTGACATTAAGTAGAAACAACGGTGGCAGTGAACAGCCCCAATTACCGTAAACCGTAGTAGATGTTACGTTTTAGATCTCCTCCGATTCCTCATCCGGGTAATCTCAGCGTTTCTCCTCATTCTCATGATTCATTTAGCCTGTTCCCTCTGGCCATCTAGTCCACCTTGTGGGACACTGTCAAAGAAGTCACCAGAAGCCAGGCGGTGGTGGCACACGCCTTTAATCTCAGTATCTGGGAGGCAGAGGCAGGAGGATCTCTGTGAATTCGAGGCCAGCCTGGTCTACAAGAGCTAGTTCCAGGACAGGCTCAAAGCTACAGCGAAACCTTGTCTCGAAAAACAAACAAAAACAAACAAGCAAACAAACAAAAACACCCAAAAAGTCACCAGAAAGCCTTCTAACAACCTGTGTGAAGGCGGAGGATTGCCTGGTCAACAGGCACCCACTCCCTGCTTGAGAATCCCCTCCTCCTCCAGTCCATGTGGTCTGTGGCCCCACTGGGAGACATGGGAAAATTTCCCAGGGGTACTCTGTGGAAGGTAACAATCTAGATCACGGGTCAACAAAGACTGTAGTGTTGAGTGGAGGGAAACAGTGGCTGAGTTGCAAGTCCTATCCGCCAGCTTTTGTACCAAGACTCAAGGCTGTTATCTGTGCATCTAAATTTTGCTGGTGACTACCAGAGGCTGTCCCCATATACATGGCAGAATTGGATGCAATCTGTATTTCGGGTACAGAACCAGGAGGAAACTAGAGGCATCTGCCAGGTAGCTCAGGAAACCACACTAGGCTGTATCTGGTCCCTGGAGACTCGAGGATCATCCTGTGCTTCGTGGACTGTCTGGGCTTCCTTACAGAAGGAGGGAAGCCTGAGAAGTCTGGTGGACGCCTTCTATAGGCACAGGGGCTCTTGCCAAAATGCAGGCACATATATGAGCCGGTGGTACTGGTATCTGGCTTCACTGGTGTCTCCCCATAGCCCTGGTCCTGTTGCTGACTCTCAGAGAATAAGAACACTTCCGAAAGTGGCCACCCAGTGGCGCAGACTGGAGAGCGAAGGTCTGCAGATGGCTGGGATCGCCAGCAGTCCGGACAGCTATGATGATTACAATAAATATGAGCACAACCTGTAATCTACTCTTGAGAAGTCAGCTGGAGGATCAGGAGTTTAAAGCCAGCCTCCCTTACGTATCACGTTCAAGACCAGCCTGGGCTACATGTGAGACTTGTACTCAAAACACCAACCAGCCAACCAGCCAACCATGAAACCTGCAGAATATTCTTTACGAGGCAAGTCCTTCATGAAGCTCCCAGGCCCACCCACCTTCTGAGGCAAGCTCTGTCGTAGCAATCGGACCACTTACCTCAGCTGGACTTGCATGTCGTGTGCATTGTATTCTGAGCACTTTTAAAGCATAGGTTTTTTGCTTTTGAGTGAAATGGTGGAGGTGCTTGTCTATGCTCACCTTGCCGAATGAGGGGAGAAGCAGAGTTTTGGGGAATATTTCTTTACACTGTGTGAAGCTGTGTCACTGTGATCGGTTTGATGATATGCTGAATAGCCAATAGCTAGGCAGGGAGAGGTTGGGTGGGACTTCTGGGTATAGAGGTCTTGGGGAAGAAGAAAGGTGTGCTGCCAGCTGGAGGTGGAGGAAGCAGGACATGCAGGCCAGGGTCACTTAGATTTGGCTTCAGAATAAATGATTCCTTACTTTTTTTTGAAGTGAGAGCTGTATCTTGTGTTGATAGTACGTGACACAACCTTTATCTTCTGGCACAGTCTATGGGACCATGACCAGGCTATTTAAAGGTCTCTGCTTCACAGCGGGATCCAGCACATGATGGGACCCTTCTGCAACCATCCCTGAAGTGAAGAGCTTCCAAAGAGAGACAATGCTTTCCCTTGCCTTGGCCATTAGACTATTGAGGCAGTAGCCCCAAAGTATCTACAGTGTAGTAGGAATAATAAGAACCAAAGACAGATATTGAGGTTCAAGCTGAAGATCAGAAAAACAAAGCAGCCAACCACTAGAGAGATCTTACCTCTACCAAGGCTCAGACAAACAAAGGGGAAATCCTGCAATGTTCTCTACCAACCTCAGACTCCACATTCCACTAAGTTTCTGTCTCGTCCCCTTTATGTTCCTCTCTCTGCCCAGCCATATCGCTCCTGTCTCCAACTCCCTGGTGCTGGGATTAAAGTCATGGGATCTCCTGACTGCTTCTTGTGTCCCCCTTACCATCATGGTCACATTACATAAATCTCTCAACACTTCTTGCCTCTTCCATTGATCCACTGAGGACAGATGGCAGAGCCGAGCTTGTCAGTGCTGTCAGGACCATGTTTCTGGCCCCACCTGCAGTCTGAGCAGTCATGTGGGGGCAGGCTTGCATCCAGGTCAGAGCCTGCTCGTGTGCACTGTAGTGTGACTCCAGGTCAGAGCCTGCTCGTGTGCACTGCAGTGTGACACCAGGTCAGAGCCTGCTCGTGTGCACTGCAGTGTAACTCCAGGTCAGAGCCTGCTCGTGTGCACTGCAGTGTGACTCCAGGTCAGAGCGTGCTTGTGTGCGCTCCAGTGTGACACCAGGTCAGAGCCTGCTCGTGTGCACTGCAGTGTGACTCCAGGTCAGAGCGTGCTTGTGTGCGCTCCAGTGTGACACCAGGTCAGAGCCTGCTCGTGTGCACTGCAGTGTGACTCCAGGTCAGAGCGTGCTTGTGTGCACTCCAGTGTGACACCAGGTCAGAGCCTGCTCGTGTGCACTGCAGTGTGACTGTTAATAGTGGAGGAAGCCATGGACTTGAAAAAAGAAAAACTCTTCAGTGCCTGTGGTGCTTGGAGATTTGTGAACTTCATGAATTCTGTTTTCCCTCCCTGGGAAAGATGAACTCAGCAGTTTCCCCCAACTTGAGGCTGCGCCACATTCAAGAAAAGAAACTAAGCTTTGGTGCTGATTACCCAAGAGTGGGTCTGATTTACCCTGCTCTGTCCCGGTCTCTCAGTCCAGCACCGTCCTCTCGACTGCACAGCTGCACAGCATGGCAAGGTAGTAATGGGGAGGAAAGAGGGACTTCTATGTGTAGGAGCCTAACAATGGTGGAACTGTTTACGGGGTGTCACCAACCTGTATTCATATGTTGCTTCCAATTGTTTTCTTGGGTGTGTGGTGGGTATTGCTTTTGAAATCTCTTTGCTTCCAGCAAATGGTCTTTGGTCTTATGCCTCGCCATACACATACACATTGTTCTGAGTCAGGGGCCTGAATGAAGGATAAATAAGGAGAAAGAGAAATACAAACACATACACAGCAGAGTGTTCAAAGCATAGGGAGATTGGTTTATATACACTGCTTTTCCTTTGCTACTTTGGTTTTTAAAAACTTTGTTTTATTTCATGTGTACAGGTATTTTATCTGCATGTATGTCTGCACATATCATGCCTGGTGCCCAATGGTGTCAGATCACCTGGAACTGGAGTTACAGATGATTGGGAACCACCATATGGGTGCTGGGAATTGAACCTGGCTCCTCCGGAAGAGCAGCACACAGCGCTTCTGTGCCCTCTCTCCAGCCCCTACGCTGCTTTTCTTAAAGGTCGGTTCATTCTGAACAGTCTAGATTGGCAGTGTGTAAGCAGAATGAGTACACGGTGATAAATGATCCCAAAGCACATTATAGACTTGGCTACGGGTCTTGTGAAGTTTGGTTTGTAAGGGTAAAGCTGCAAACCAACAGCTTTCTCAGCAGCCACTCCTACAGGAGGCGCCACCCGACACCGTGGTTCCTCAGGCGATACCTTGGGCGAGGCAGGGGTTTCCAAATCTCCCAGTGAGACCGTGGTTTCTAAACCTCCACAGTTCTGCGGAAGGCTATTGGGTGTGTGGGAGCCATTTCTTTCGGCATCTAAGTCATGAGCCCTAATTTGGCCTGGTGACCTTAAAAGTGTCGGGACAGTCCTCAGGATGCCAGGGTGGAACTGTGTCCCTGCCCAAATGCTGACAGTGTAGCCACACAAGCTTCGTAGCCGCCCGATGACTCCTGAGAACAGACGGGCACCCATGCCCTGTGGTGGTCCAGATCACCCACCCAGTGTCACCTACCTCTAGGAACTCTACCTGGGGCATTGGGTGAGGTTCTGTCCTTCCCTGGTTTGACTACAGCAGCAGAGGAAAACACTATAAAAGAAACCACCAGGTGGCGCCCCAAAGCCAGCGAGAACACCCGCTACCTTACCAGACACAATATCATAAAGCTGCATAAATAGCTCACTAAAACACTTGTACCTTTCAGGAACCTTCCATCCGTCCATATGCCTTCTAGTGACCTCCCTAGAATTTTATTTCACTTATCTAAAATCCCTTGTGTACAGCTTTACGCGTTGACCATTTCTGTTTTCAATTGCTTGTGAAGCTCGCCATGTACATGGAGGAGGAAAACTCGATGGGGCTGTGGATGGAGCTCAGCTGGTAGAGGGCTTGCCTAGCATGCATGAAGCCCTGGATTCCACACCTAGCATCCAATAACTCCAGGGATAGAGGCACAAGCCTGCAGTCCCAGCTCTCTGGGGGCGGAGATAGGAGGTTCAGAGGTCTAAGGTCATCCTCAGATACATAAGCCAGACTAGAATATATGAGACCATGTCTCAAAATAAAAAACAAGGCTGGAGGGATGACCTAGCAGTTAAGAGCAGGTACTGCCTCTTGCAGGGGACCAGAGTTTTGGCTCTAGGCACCTGTGTGGGTGGTTACCTTGCCTCTGTAACTGCATCTCCGTGTGATCTAATCATCTTTTCTGACTGCCTTGGGTACTGCATGCATGTGCACAAACTCACACTCATATGCGTAATTTTTTTAAAGCAAAATCTTCAAAAAATAAAAATAAGTTAAATTTTAAAATAAGTAAAAGTAGCTAATTTAAACTTTAAAACTTGTACGTATTTCTCTGGATTATCTGCTGTGCTCTGATTTGCCTCATGAACCCAGTCAAGAGTCCCTAAGGAGAGCTAAAATGGGTGGGGGGGATCTCTGGCTCACCTCAGAGAGACCAGCAGAGGGGAGCGGGGACGGGACAGAAATACAAGAAATGCTTTGGATTCTGGTGTAAGAAAGGGAAATTTAGGCTTGACATCAAAACTCTGTTATATTTTAAAAATAGATAATAAAGAAGTCAGCCACAGTGGCGCACGCCTTTAATTCCCAGCACTCGGGAGGCAGAGGAAGAGACAGATAGGTCTCTGTTGGGTTGAGGCTAGCCTGGTCTTCATGGAGGGTCAGAGGCTAACCAGGGCTACGTAGTGAGACCTCCTCTCAGAACCACCACCATCATCACACACAAAAAAAAGCCCACCTAAAAGAGATTTTAAAAATGAACACTCCGATTACAAAACTTGCAAACAGGCATTTCACAAAAGAAGTCAAGCGCCCCACAAAAACAGGTAGCCATTTCCTGAGAACGCAGGTGAAAATTGCCACGGAGGCCTGAGTCCTCTGAAGTCACGAGCCACGAGAGACGTTCCTCCCTCGGCTTGTTTCTTCTCTGGTGTTGTCACTGTGCTGAGAAGAGGGAGCATATAAAGCCAAAAGTTCTGTTTGTCCTGGAGACAGGGCTACCCCCTGCCCGGACAAAGCCTCATGAGCCACAACAGAAAGCCAAGAAGAGCTACATCTCTGATGGGAGAGTCCTGAAGCTGATTCTGGGAAGCAGCGGGAGGGGAAGGAGTCTCCAGACCCAGAGTCCCCCTGGTCAGACAGCCTCTAACCTGGCTGTGTCTGGCTCAGGCTACCCACCTGCTCTGAGTGTTCGTCTTGTAAGAATGGGTCAGAGAAACCCAGCTCCTGAGACTCCTAGGACTCACCTGCAACTCAATCAGAGCAAAGGGAAGAGGCTGCCCCTAAGGGAAGTGGGAAGGGAGGCACTCAAGACCACGGAACACAAGAAATGCGTACGTTTAGTGATGTTGAGGTCGGATTGGCTTTGTCCCATCCCTCAGTCATTACTGCAAACTCTTCTGCAGATGCAGTGTCCAGCAAGGAAGGCTATCATTTATGTCTTCAGGACATTGAGTAGCCCTGTGGTTGTTGTGGACACAGAAAATAGCCCCACTGGCATTATTATCCTTTCCAAACGGGCAAGTGACCCAGAAGAGATTCCTGCCAACAAGTGCATGAGAGAAATGGCCAAAGGGAGGCTTGCTTGGATGGTAGGAGGTCTTCTGGAAACTTTGGTGAGCTGGAGAGGCCACAGAAGTTTAAGGTGTGAAGATCTGGTAATGTTGTAGGGTACTCACCAGACCTGGAGTCAAGCCAATAGAAAGTCTTTAGTAGCTGGCTGGCAACTATGCTGGGCATTCAGGATCCCAGTGTAGCCCAGAGCCTTTCTCAGGGTGAGCTTTAAAGAGCAAAACATATGTCCTGGGTTGACAAAGTTCAGTTGGCCAGAAGCAGAACTACAGAGGCTAAAAAGCAAGGTTAGTGCATTAGAGACTTCCCTCATGGACTTTGGAGGATTGGGCTTTAGTTTCGGCAGGCAGTGTTTCCTACATGTTGAGTTTTACAGTCTGAGTGGCACATTCATCATGGAGTCAACTGTGCTAAGGTCTCAGGGCCTACTAAGTCTGGGACCTTGTTATAGTAAGAAGGTGGCTAAAAAGTTAAAAGAATGAAGACAGTTATTTCAAGCCTGAACTATGTATTTCTTGCATCACAGATGCAAACTGCTCAATGTTCTCCCAACCTAAGGCTAAGAAACTCCTTATTTCTTAAGCGAGTAGCAGAATGTGTGCTAGGCTTATCTGGGATTACCATGGTTGTCAGTGGCAGGATCCCGGTTTCTCTTTCTTTCTTTCGTCCGTGGTTGTCAGTGGCAGGATCCCGGTTTCTCTTTCTTTCTTTCGTCCGTCCGTCCATCCTTCCTTCCTTCCTTCCTTCCTTCCTGTTTCTTTTTTCTTTTCTTTTCTTTTTTTTTTTGAGACAAGGTTTCTCTGTAGCTTTAGTGCCTGTCCTGGAACTAGCTCTTGTAGACCAGGCTGGTCTCGAACTAACAGAGATCTGCCTGCCTCTACCACCCGAGTGCTGGGATTAAAGGTGTGCGCCATTACTGCCCAGCCTAGGATCTCAGTTTCTTAAAACAAAGTCACAAATTAGCTAAAGCAAATCTTTCAACACAAAGCTGGTATTTTAGTATAGAGTAAAAGAAAACTGAATTTTCGGAAGAACCCACCAGGATCTGGGGGAGGAGCTTGGTTGGCAGAGTGCTTGCTTACCACATACAAACCAGCACAGAAATCCCCTCCCAGAGCTGGGGAGAGGGAGGCGGATCAGACACACACACATGTGCTCTTCTATGCACCGTGAGGCCATCACAGGACATCAGTGTGAAAGCGAAACCAAGCCAAACTCCCTTCAGCCAGGTTCACAACCCAGTTTCTACAGCCTCCCCAGCAGGGCTCCAACCAGGAACCACATGTTTAAATTCACAAGCCCACAGAACATGCTGCTCATCCAGACTACAAACCGGCACATGGTGAGCTACTAACTTCCTGCCCTTGGACAGGCGCAGGCTGAGCATCACTAATCCTGTCTTCTCTTCTGAGTCAAGGTCTTATATAGTTCAGTGTGGTGGTTTGAATGAGAATGATCCCCACAGGCTGTTGGACTCTAGTGTCCAAACCGAGAAGGAGTCGCCCCCAGAGACCACCTCATATACCACAGCCGATGCAAAAGCATGAGGATTTTATTAATTCTGTCATGACGGGGTCCCTCAGCATTCGGGAAGCCGAGAGACCCCGACTAGCTGGTACAGTCTATTTTTAAAGGAGAAGGCCCCATAGAAACAAGAGGGGTTGTTCCTTGCCCATTATGATTGGCTTATTCGAAAAGGGCTAATATCAATAATTGACTGGAAAACTATTGTCAGATCAGATGAGGTAAGAGGTCATTTTGACCCCGTTTCCCAGGGGACTGAGTCAAAACCTACGTGTATGGGTAATTGTTCAGGAACTGAGTACGTGCATGTGTAGCTGTTAGGTCCTTGGTTCCCAGGGAAGGAGGGGAAGCGCTGAGGCACAGAGGCTGAGAGGGTTTGGAATTGTCAGAAATGGCTTCAGAATTGTCTAAAGTCTTACAAGGCTCATATGCTTGAATGACTAGTCACTAAGGAGTGGAACGCTTCTAAAATCTTAGAAGGATTAGGAGGTGTGGCCTTGTTGGAAGAAGTGTGTCCCTGGGGGTGAAACCTCAAAGCCCGTGCCAGACCCAGTCTCTCTCTCTCCTTGCAGATCAGGGTGTAGCTCTCCAGGGCCATGTGTGCTGCCGTGCTCCCTGCCATGATGATAATGGACTAAACCTCCAAAGCTGTAAGCGAGCCCCCAAGCAAACGCTTTCTGAAAAATCGAAGTTGCCATGGTCATGGTGTTTTCACAGCAATAGAGTGGTGACTAAGATGCCGAGAATGATGGCAAACTCTACAGAGCTGAGGCTGGATGTGCATCCTTGGTCCTCTTACCTCTAGCTCCTAAGTGCTGGGCTTGCAAGCAAATGGCACCATGCATCGCTGTGTGCTGTGTGGGATGGGTCCCTAAAACCAAGGATAAAGAAAGAATATATGTATATATCATGAGGCTGGGTTCATCCTCCGATGCTACCACCACAGCCTGGAACCTCAGAGTGTTTACAGGGGAGGGGTTAGCCATTCTCAGTAGCTGTCTCTGGTTGGGGGCATCTAGGAGGAAGAAGCAAAACTTGCTAGTCTTTGCACACAAACACTCAAACTCCAGGTAAAGGGTTTGCTGTTTCTCAGGAGCCTGGGCCATATGGTAACAGCTTTACCTTGAGTGTCCTTCACATGGCTGTGCCCATTTCAGAATCCACATTCTCCTAGGCTTTCACTCACTCACTCAGGCTTCCTCTGCATGTTGGCTGAGCATCTTTAATTTCACGGAGACAGAATTTCATGTGTTGTTAGCAATGCTTGTGCAAGGGCAATGGTCACTGTAGCAGGCCAACAGTGAGACGGGAGGAGGGGAAAAGTAGACACTGTTCCCTGACTCACTGAGAAAGTGAAGAGACACAAGAAGGAGCTGGGGACGTTCTGTGTACGATGGTAGGTACCCAGGGGATGTAAATATGAAGGGATGCCTGGAGAAGATGACTAAATCATGAGGGATGCCACGTCGTTCCCAGGGATGTGAGTGGAGAAATGGCTAGACAGGGTTCAGATGGAGGCTGCCACCATTAGGAGTGTAGATGCAATAGGACCAGCCAGCTTCCTACTCCTGCCTTCCCTGATGGTTGCCATGTCTTTCCACCAGGATGGATTGTACCCCTCTGGAAATGTAAGCCGGAATGAACCATTTCTCCCTTAAGTTGCTTCATTAAGTTCTGTATTTTATCCAATGAGAAAAGTAGCTAAGACCGTGTATGAAAACATTAATCAACTATTAAGTTCTATTTAGGTGTAACTGGACTGGTAAGATGGCTCAGGGGGTGGAGGCACTTGCCACAAAACTTGATGACCTGAGTTCCATCTCTGGGACCCACATGGCAGAAAGAGAGGATCAGTACCCAGGAAGCAGAGTGAACAGGAAGTGACCAGGCTCAGGAAGGGAAGAATGAGCAGAAAGTAGCTAGGGTATACAGTTCTGAGCAGTCCTTCCTCCAGCAGGGCTACTCTGCCTCCTAAAGCTCCCATACCCTTCCCAAACAGTGTGGCAGTGAGGACCAAATGTTTAACCATGTGAACCCATGAGGGACACTTCATATTCAAACCAGAAAATTGCCTTCCCAGAATTTGCCTTTAAAAATCTGTTTCATTTCATACCACGCAGGAGGGTGGGCAGGGTAATATGAACATCCTACATTTCTGGAGGAAGTAACCTCTTCACAAGATTTGCCTCCACAAAAGGTAGAGACATGTTCAAATGTACATAGAACCAAGGATGTATTGAGCATGTCTCGATTGAACCACATGTACTCACATTCCCATGAGGAGGTACCATGCAGCAGCGGTATCACTTCTGAGACACACATTCTTTCTTAAAAATAATGTGTGCATGTGTGTGTGTGCGCGTGTGTGTGTTATCAGAGTGTCTTACAGGCTGTGCTTCAGGTAGTCCAGTAATGGATGTCTTATGAAGGAAAGACCAAGGATTTTGTAGTTGTTCAGTCCACAAGACTGGATGTCTCAGCAGTCCCAGTCTGGCTGAGCTGCCAGTCAGTCTGTGTTGGAATCCCTGGGAGACGGCCTTTAATATGAACAAAGGAAAGCCTCAGGAGCAGGGTAGATAAGAATGAGAGCAAGCAGGCGAAAGGTAAAAGCTTCCTTCTTCCGGGTGCTTTCATGTGGACTGCCACCAGGTGTGGCCCATAGTTGAGGTGGGCCTTTCACCTCAAATGATCCAGATTAGACTCCTGCACTGTGGGCTCTTGCTTAGAAGTCACTTCCCACTCCATGTCAAGGGACTGACAGAATAGTTTCAACTTGGTTTTAACCACACAACTTTGCCACCACAACTCAAATACTGTCATAAACGATACATAAACTAAAATTGTGGCTGTATTTACAAAACCAAGTATGTGGTAGTTTGAATGTAATTGACCCCATAAGCTCATAGTGAGTGGTACTATTAGGAGGTGTGAAGTAGGTATGGCCTTGTTGGACACCTTGTTGCACCACCGAGGGGGTGGGCTTTGAGGTCTCCAATGCTCAAGTTACCCCTAGTCCAGACTACTTCCTGTTGCCTGCAGTTCAAGATGCAGGATTCTCAGCTCCTTCTCCGACACCATGCCTGCCTGCATGCCACCATGTTTCCCACCATGATGATAGTGGACTAAACTTCTGAAACCGTAAGCCCATTAAATGCTTTCCTTTATAAGTCTAGCTGTGGTCATGGTGTCTCTTCACAACAGTAGAACTCTGACCTTAGTATACTGACAAGGTATAAAGCTACAGTTGGCCCATGAGTGAAGAGTTCATCAACTTTTTCTCTTGAAGGGACAAAAAAAATCCATATATGGAAAAGTTGAACACTGGTGACTCTTGTCCGGCAGTAATGGTGTGGGAGGTTCTTCTTTCTATGTGTTGCTTTCATTGGTTGGATAAAGAAACTGCCTTGGCCTTTTGATAGGGCAGAACTTAGATAGGCGGGGAAAAGAGAACTGAATGCTGGGAGAAAGAAGGCAGGCACAGAGAACCATCATGGAGCCAGCCACCAGGTCAGACATGCTGAATCTCTCCTGGTAAGCCACAGTCATGTGGCAATACACAGAATTAATAAAAATGGGTTAATAAGATGTGAGAGTTACCAGTAAGAGGCTAGAGCTAATAGGCAAGGCAGTGTTTAAATGAATACAGTTTTTGTGTAATTATTTTGGGGCTAAGCTAGCCAGGCAGTGGGACATAGCCCGCCACACCTCCGTACTACACAGTGACATGGAAGACTTAACCGTGACCTGTGAAGATATTTTAGGGATATTTAAACTAATTATATTTTCTCAAAACTGTAGTGATAAAGCTAATATGTAATCAAAAATAAGCCAGAGCTTGTGCAGGACTGAGCCTCTGGTACTAGCAGCCCTAGCAGTCAGAGCAGAGCTGGGGCTCCAGCTGCAGTGGGCTGGGAGTCCTCTGAGAGACCAGAGCTCCCAAAGGCCAGTGTGGAACTGCTGTCTTAACTTCTGAGGTCCTAGTGGTCACTGCGAGACTGAGAGCTCCACTCCTCTGGGTCCAGAAGTCACATCAAGCCTGTGGTTCTGACCACGGCCCCCAGTGGTGTCACAGAATCCAAACCATCACCAGGGTCTTGACATCATCTGGTCTCCTTGGTGTTCAGTACAGTTTGGTCCTTAACCAACTTGGAATATTCTCAGGGCTTCTATGACAGCCAGCACCATTTTCACCTTTGGCTGAACTCCAAACAGACATCACCCTAGGAAGGGTCAAGAAAACAAAACATCCAGATGAACTCAAAAGAAGGAGAAGTCAAAATTGAAAAAATAACTCACTCCAACAAACATGTAAGACACAGCAAAGAAAGAACACAACACAACCACCACCATGACTGCATCTACCCAGCCAACTGCCCAATAGCGGGTTTCAAAATCACAGAGAGAGCTGAACCGTGGGAGAATGCGTTATGAGAGGGAGGCTGGACAGATGTATTTGCCGATTGGTGAGTGAATAGCGGATGGCTGACGGGGTCCCTAAGAGTCCAGCTCTTAAGAAACCCCTCTCAGGGTTCAATTAAAGACACCGTAATTAAGTGAAGGGGGCTAGAATCTGAGTTAAGAAGTCTGCTCACAACAGTTTCTGTTTATCCATGTTTCTTTATTCTTCTTTTTAAAATCTCTTGTTACAAACATTCCTAGTAATATTTATACCCTTACAACTAGCAATTCCCCAGCCCTAGCAGGTTCCAGGACTGAAATTCCTTTCCCCATAAAAATCTGATATGAGCTCTCTCTCTCTCTCTCTCTCTCTCTCTCTCTCTCTCTCTCTCACACACACACACACACACACACACACACACACACACACACACACACACCACAGAGAGAGAGAGAGAGAGAGAGAGAGAGAGAGAGAGAGAGAGAGAGATCCGTGGCTGTCAGCTCAAAGGTGGGAGTGGCTAGTGAATATCTGGTGAACTTAATGAAGAAAGTTAGTTAAGAAAAAAAATTAAAATTAAATCATCAGGGAATTCTAGAGGGGAAGGCTAGTGCACTACACTACATTTTTAGGTGGTAGATAAAAGAGCTAAAAGGTTTATTTTCAGTGAAATTATGAAGAGGGCATGGATTGTTTTTTCAAATCAGAGTACCACTTCTTTTCTCCCAGCATGAATAGAGGATACTAGGTAACCAGGCAACCAATGTAAACAGTGTGTGTGTGTGGGGGGGGGGGGGAAGCTAATGGCTCCTGATCTGATTAGCACATTCACCAGATGCTGCAATTTCTAAGGGACCTAAGTCTGGAGTTTACACTGACGGCTCTAAGCAGTAGAAACAAAGAGGAGACCCAGGTCTCTAAATTATCAGTTCTGGGGTATGCTGTTAACCAGCTGTTCTGATTGAGGGCATAGTGGGTCTGCGGCTCTAGCGGGAAGTGGCTCTTTCTCTGGATTGCAATTATCTCTTTTGCTGTACTTAAGAGTAAAACACAAACAGTAAATTTCCTGAACTAAAATCATCAGTAAAACTGAGGTGAAAGAGAGTATAAAGAGTTAGGGATCTTTTAATGAAAGTCAGTTTTGGGCCATTGTATTCCTTATCGGTAAATGAGATAAAATAAGGGCAGCAGCTTGGACAAGTAGTAATCCCATGTCCTTGGAGATGGTGACTATCTTAGGTGGAATGCTCCTTCCTGGTCCCTAAACACTGACCAAATGCCTGCTGATAAAGATAATTGCAGGAAGGCAGATCTCTACACTTACCTAGGGGAGAGGAATGAAGGCCTGGCAGCAGGCAACTGTTTTCACATGTAGCTAGGGGAATGAGATTAGTAAGCCCCAAAGGCATAGGAGACAGGTCTAAACTGTGGGAACTAATTCCCAAACATGTAGCAGAAGGAGAGTCAGCTACAGGGAAAATCTACAACAAAAACCAGCCACTTTATTCACAAAGCAATACTGCTAAAAAGCCTTGTCTTTTGCCTACCCTTTACCAAAGCCCCCAGTTTCGATAAGTTGCTCATGAAAAGACGGCTGAGTTGTTGACAGAAGTTGCTCGTTTGTTTCCCAGCCACTCAGATCAGAAATAATCACACAGAAACTATATTATTATAACACTGCTTGGCCTATTAGTTTATGCATATTTCTAGCTAACTCTTACATCTTAAATTAACCAGTTTCTATTAATCTGGGTATCACTATGTGACTGTGGCTTACTGGACAAAGTTCCAGCATCTTTCTCCTGCAGCAGCTATATGGCGTCTTCCTGACTCCACCTACTCTCTCCTCCTCTCTCTGCTTAGAATTCCCATCCTTCCCAATCCTGCACTGCAATAGGACCAAAGCACCTTCTTTATTAACCAACAGTAATCACAGCATACACAGAGGGCAATCCTACATCATTTCCCCTTTTCTGTCTAAATAAAAAGGAAGGCTTTAACTTTAACATAGCAAGACTACATACAATAAAAGTTATCAAGCAAGAATTATAGTTACAATATTTATATCTACTTTATCTTTTATCATAACTAAGGAAAACTATAATTATAACTATTCTCCAACTCCATCAAAGACTCCAGAAGGATATAATATTACGTAAGTAAATAGGAAGTGCACTGTAAGAAACTTCCAAAACTCTAGAATTGATAGAAACATCTCACTGCGTGGACATTCACCCAAAGTTCTTCTGTACCATTGGGGCATCTTTCTTCAGCCTGCAGGGCCATAGTATCTGGTAGACTTTTCCATGAAGCAGGAAATTTGAAAGAGAGGTCTGCCTATATTGGCAGTTTGTCAGTCACTCTCTTCTGTGTCCTGCAGAATGTCTGGCAGACTCTTTGATGAAGCAGTAACCCTGAAGGACCATTGTTGTCTGGGCTTCTGTCCTGCCTGGTTTCTGTCCTCCCACCAGGTCCTACAGTCATTTAACCCCAAAGAAATCACACAGAGGTCTATATTAATGAAAAATTGATTGACCCATTAGCTCAGGCTTCTTATTAACTCTTATAACTTATATTAACCCATTCTTATCTATGTTAGCCACATGGCTTGGTACCTTTTTCAGCGGGCAATCATATCTTCCTTCTTCTGTGGTTGGGACAGAACTGGGGAGGAATGGGCTTCCTCCCTCCCAGAATTATCTTGTTCTCATTGACCTGCCTCTACTTCCTGTCTGGTTGTCCTGCCTATACTTCCTGCCTAGCTACTGGCCAATCAGTGTTTATTTAAAACATAATTGACAGAATATAGACAATTGTCCCACACCAGACCGTCTCACCTTTAGGCAAGTTCAGCAGTCATTTTTCTGTGGGTCCTGCATATCCAGTTCATCAGCATGACATCAAGTAGTTGAGGCAAGAGCTATTTCTTGCCCAAATGGTTAGCAAATTTTATAAGGAGCCTCTTCAATGCCCATCTTCCTCTTGAAATAATTGGTGCTGCTAGGAGCAGATGTGTCTCATTGTCATGAAAAGTCCTAAGTTTTTAAAACATTTTAAATATCATATTCTATTAGTATTTGAAATATTTGAAGAATATCTGTTCATTTAAAATATATCTCTGTACATATAGAAAACCTAACACGACTACAAGCTTGACTATTATAGATGACTATATATTAATCTGTATTTTAACTATATATTACATCTTTAGATGAGCTGCACAAACACAATACCTTAATCAAGAGAAAAATATGCATATAACAAAATTGACTTTAAATTTTTATCAATAAATCAAGATCCATATCAAAGCAAAGTATTCATCTCTATACCATATCCCCCTTTAAATGAAAACAAACACTTATAAACAACATTTGGGAATTTGGGCATAGTTCTCTCCAAACTGCTTCCTGATGTTTGTTGGGTGAAGTAATTTTGGAGACCTTTCAGGGGATCTTGGTCTGTCAAACCACATTAGTATGGAAGAAGTCCACAGGTTCTCATACTCTGTGGAAACAAAAGCAAAACCTCTTTTCCAAAGCAACATATCCTTAGACCCAAATTTTGAAGTCAAGATACATACATATAAATATATATATAAAATATTTATATATATATATATATATAATATATATTTATATATGTGTGTGTGTGTTTTAGAACCCTAACAGACATAACCAAAGGAGAAACTCTTCATGTCACATCATTGTCACGGCGTGAAAAATACAACTGGGCTCAGAGACACACAGTTTTATCCCAGCACTTGGAAGGCAGAGACAATCGGATGACCTGGTCTACATAGTGAATTCCATGACCCCCAGAGCTATATAGTGAATACCTGTCTCAAAACAAATAAACAACAAAAAAAAATACTAAAAGCAGCATGAGAAAAACAACTCACATATCAAGACAGGAATACCAGACTCTCCCCAGTTTTTCGTCAGCAAGAACAAAGGCCAGAAAGGTATGAAAAGAAACATTTCAGGAAAGTAAAAGACATCCCCATAGTTCTATGTTCAAGCCTGTCTCAGCGAGCTGTTTTTACAAGCCTAATGCTAAAACTTGCAAACAGTAGAAAATACTGTTGGCAGTCTCGGTGGCGTTCTGTACACTGACTAATAATGGCAGCTCCAGGGGAGTGTTGGCTTGAGAATTAAAAGTGCCAACAGAGTCGAGTCCAGGCCTGGGGGCTGCCTGTGGTCACTTCTGTCTCACTTTCTCCTCATTACCTGACACATGGCCTTGGCATCCACCTGGCTCTTTAGTGTGACTGGCAAGAGCTCTTCCCTTTCAGCCCTCCAGCCTAAGAACAATGATCTGGGGCCCCCAGTTCTCCCTCTTTCCTTTACTCACCAAGCCTGAGGCTGATGTGGAGGACGATTGCTGTGTCCGCCTTTCCTTGGTAATTCCTCCCAAACAGAGCAGGCACCTACTGGGGAACAGCCTTGGCCTCTGCAGCATTCCCATCACACAGGGCAGCAGTCACACAGCTGCCGCAGTGGCTTGGGGCAACCACTCGGGTCTTCCAGCCATCTTCAGACACATGGCAGAACTCACTCATCGAGCAAGCGTACCGAGTCCATAGCACAGAGAAGACAATGGACGCCGGCATTCTCCCCATGGACACTCTGTCTCCAGACAGCTCAGCCTCAGGTGCATGTCTTACCAGCGGGACAACCAACACCATAGCAACAGGGCACACCGCCACTAGGGACTGAATGGCCATGTTGGGATTCCTTAAGACTCTCAGCGACTCCCCTCAGAGGCTTGGCCTTCTTTGTATGCCTTACTACCTGGAGTAAGGGCCTCACGGTTACTCCTCTCGTGCTCATCTTTGGCCCAGGTTGGGCCAATTTGTTAGCTTTCTCTGGGGGAGATGTGAATCGCCCCGACTGGGCATGAACGGCAGAGCAAAGTATGATTCCACCAAAGCCCAACTGGATGAGTTTATCATGCTTCCTCGCAGCACAGGCAGGAGGACACTTAGAGAACAGCATCTTCACACAAAGTCCTACCCTGTCCTGGATGATGACCCCAAGGCAGCTGCATCATGGGGTTCCCCGTACAGGAAACCGTTCATTCTCTTCATAGACTAATGTCTTCTAAGATCACCTGCAGCTGCAAGGGGGACCCGGAAGGGACAATAGCTTGCATCCCAGGTGAGGGACTCACGACCCTTCCCTCTCTCATCTACCAGGAAATATCAATAGCTCTGCTGCTTTTACAGTAGACCAGGCTATCACTATAATGCTTTCATCATTAGTAGCCAAGGCTAGCAGGCCAAGCTAATCTTCTCCTCAAGATGGCATCTGTTATATGTGGCGGGGAAAATGCCTCACAACAGGTGGAGTAGAAAATGAGTGGATGAGCGGGTGAATGGATGGATGGGTGTAAAGACAGGCTGACTGAGGAGGGGGAGGAGGGGTGAAAACTCACTGGGTGAATGCACAACTCGCGTGTGGCAGTGTGGTATAGGCTAAGTGGACAGCAAGAAGAGAAGAGGGCCGGCTGGCTGCTTAGCTGGGCAGGCAGGGACACTGGAGACGGATGAATGAACAAACGGTGTGTATGGGTGTGCAAAGCGGAGCCAGACTCTCAGAGCGAGATCTGAGCCCAACGTGAACTCACCTGCTGAATCAGAACGTTGCTGCCATGGAGCAGGGAATCTTGGGAGTTGTAGTCCTGGGATGCCACATAGTCACAGGTGGGCAGGGAAGATACTGCCAATTGATTGCTTCTTCGGGCTCTGGCAATGTAGGAGACAGAGGTGAGGCCCAGAAGTGCCCCTGTTCTCTGCCCCAAGTCCCACTCACAGCCCCACTGGTGACCCCTCCCCTTCACATTGTGAGTCCTGTGGCTGCGGTGAGCTGTGGACACGGTGCCTCAGGTCTAAATCATTGGTTGAGGGGCCATCTCAGAAGTGATCCAGGCTTCGTCTTCATCTGATGTGCTGGAGGGTGGAGGGCCCCATTGTGGAGCACGAAGTGCTGGGAACTGCAGCTCTCGAAAGTCTACCTTCCCATCTATTTTTCCTTTCTCCTCTAACTAGGATGCCCAGAGTCCAGCAAAAACAGTTAAGTTCTGATGAGTGGAAGCAGAGCGAGAGCGACGCTTTAGCGGTGCCCACAAGGCCTAAGACTAGAGACTCAGATGTTGTTAGAGCGCTAGACTGCTTCCACAACAGAACTGCAAG
Organism: Myodes glareolus; assembly: GCF_982192425.1. Taxonomy (NCBI): domain Eukaryota; kingdom Metazoa; phylum Chordata; class Mammalia; order Rodentia; family Cricetidae; genus Myodes; species Myodes glareolus. Next base: position 97,434,844 of record NC_142027.1, on the reverse strand, counting down.
GAAGTCCACGTGTGCAGCCGGGGCTTCCTTACAGTGGGGTTAGCGAGAGGAAAGACCCTGTAGTTTTATATGATCACCAGAAGGAGGCGCACAATGGCCAGGTTTGGTTCAACACCCATGCCTCCCTCAGTTACCATAGAGCTCAGTGCTCCATCTGTTAAATGGGGACGGTACCCATGTATGGTGCGGGAATGTTCAGAGAACGACCCAGTGAAACAACATCTGAAAGGCATCTGGCACGGGGCTGAGTGCATCTCTGTGATCCAGACTCCATGAGGGTAAAGGAAAAAATAATTAGAAGACGGCTGGCAGAGCTATGGCTTGGCGGCGTGGGTTACTTTGCTTCCAATGCATCTTCCTTCCACTGGACACCCAGATGGTGTCTGTCCTTCTAAAACTGGGCAGCAAAATGGCGCTCACCAGTGGTACGATCCCCAAGGCTGTGCTAAAGATCGGGAATGCCTCTGAGCAGCTTGCGAACTTGGTTCCCAGAGCCTCCACACCATCAGAGGATAAACCCATTCATGGATTTGTAGAGCGGTGGGCCTAGTGGTAGGAGGGTCGCTGGGGATGTGTCCTTAGAGGTGACATCTTGTTCCCAATCCTTTACCCTCACTCGCTCCATCCGGCTTCGCAGCTGCTGTGTGGGACGAGCGTCTCTGCTCCACAACACCCTACCTTAATACGGACGCCAGGGATCATGGACTAAGTCCTCTGACATCTTGAGCCAAGGCTTCCTCCTTCAACTTGATCTCAACTATTTTGTCATAGTGTTGGAAAGCTTACAGAGATTCTAGAGATCCAGGCATAAAGAGATTTAATGATTCTTGTAGGGCCACACAGTTGTCTTCTGGAACAATCAGTAAGAGATAATCGCCAGGAGAGAAAGAGCCTTTGTTTAAGAACCTGCAATCCAGAAAGACCAGTGGGTGGCGCCAGAGTACACCCAATCTCCTGTTAACCAGCAAGACCATGGACAATTTTTGCAGGACCCTCTCAAGCAAGATGGATTCCATTTACAGGCACGTAGAGGCCTCTGCGGCACAGTCAGGCTGCTTTGGAAGCTTTTGAATGTTCTTCTGGAAGTCTTGGATCTCCTTTGCTTCAGTTGTCAACTTGACACAAACCTACAATTCACCTGGAAAGAGGAAATGTCACCGGAAGAATTGTCTTGCTCAGACTGGCCTGTGACTGTATTTGTGAGTCATTCTCTTAATTGCTACTTGATGGAAGGTCCAGCCCACTGTGTGTCATGGTGTTTATCACATCAGCAGAATAATAGCAACTAAACCAGAAATCCACTGGGCCAACTATGCAAAGTAAAAACATCTGTTCTTCTAGGAAATGAAGGACTAGAGCCTTGTTAATTCTGAGTCAAGAGTTGAAAAAGATAATATCCACTGAATATGAGGTTGTAGACAGATTTTGAGACAGATTCTCACTATGTAGCCCCAGCTGGCCTCCAAATCAGAGATCTGCCTACCTCTGCCTCCTGCCTGCCTTGCCTCTGCTGCTGCCTCCTGCCTCTGTCTCTGCCTTCTTCCTCTCCTGCCTCTGCCACCTCTGCCTCCTTCCTCTCCTACCTCCTGCCTCTGCCTTCTGTCTGTCCTGCCTCCCTCCTCCACCTCTACTGGGACTAAAGGCATGTGCCACTAGGCCTGACTTAATAGACTCGTCATATTTAACAAGCTAAATTCTCATGATCCCCCCTCCCTCTTCTCTCCCCCTTCCTCCTTTTCTCCTTTTCTCCCTCCTCCTCCTCCTCCCCCTTTGAAATAGTGTCTTGGTTTACAGATCCCCGGAGGCTCCCACTTCTGCTGGAAGTGAGCTTCTTACCATGATCAGAAGGGTGCGCTCTGAGGATGCCCCTGGTCCTTCAGCCTATTCATGGCTTTGTCTTCCCCTCCTTCCCGTGATTTTGAGTTATGGACTATGTAATTCACCTTTTCTTTCTTTTCTTAGGACAGAAAGTGTTTGTTGAGAGTCAACCACGCTACATGCTCAGCGTGGCCCCTTTACATCTGTATCGCCAGGGCCTGGCACAGTGAATGGGCACATTGGAAACACCCTGACAGACATGCGCAAGAACGACAGACTACTAAGTGAACTGCTGGCGCGTCCTCACCGCCCAGCCTAGGCGACCCTAACCAACCGCACTGGGCATGCTCCTGGAGACCCGCCCCTTGAAGGAGTCATCTGTGACGCTGGGAATTCAGCCGACTAGAAGCACCCAGAGAGCAGCAGTCTGTGAAGTCATTCCAAAAGGGAGCTGCCTAGTTAGCTCTGACTGCCCACACGGTTCCAGCTGGCAGCCCTGGGAATGGCCGGGTTTTCAGCAGACAATCACGGGGGAAAGCTGGCAAACCGAGGCCATGCTGTAGTGAGGCTCTGTAATGGCCCAAAAGTTGGACTTCACCCTCACTTTGGTACCAGTAAGAGGGGTTAAGGGGTGAGCTAGTGAGTCCTTCCATGTTCCGTGTTCCGTGTTACTCCGAAGACTTCCCGGTGATGTCTCTCTAAAGGTGAATGATGGCCTGGGGACACAGCTTCGAGGCACTGCACTTGACTGCTTGCACCAGGCCTTAGCTAGAAGCAGCTGAAATGATGGTCACAGAAGAACTGAGTCAAGCAAATGTGGCCATGGAATAGTAGTCGACTTCAGTAAACAAAGAAACCCAGCTATTCTTGACAAGACGCATGAACCTGGAACACATTATGCTAAGTCAAATGAGCCTGTCCACGGGGACAAGTGGCAGGAGTCTAATTATAGGAAGTCTCTAGCGGTCCCAATGCTTAGCATCCCTGAATAGTGTGGCCGAACCTGAATCTGGGAGAGAAACTTCAGTGGACACAAAGTTTCAGTTAAGTACTATGACCAGTTCTGCCGTCACCCTGCCTGAAACAGAGGTGAGGCTTCACGTGATAGGTTAATGAAAACCAAACCAAACAAACCCGAAACACAAGGGAATTCTGGATATTGGTGGAGGTGTTTAATGACTTGCTGGTTTGGGGGTACCAGGACTAGATTTTATGCAGAAACTCACCAATATGCATATATTAAATGTGTGTATGTTTCTGTACATCGATCACACCCCAGTAAGGTTTAACACGCACAAAAAAAAGGAAAGCCATGTAATAAATTTCAACATCTCTGTAAAAATACTATAAAGTCCTACTTATAGTTTGAACAAATTCCAATAAAAACCTGAGCTGTACGGAGATCTTGGGAAGGCAAAATGGGTGTGTGTGTGTCTGACCTGACAGTCTGCGGCCTGGCCTACGCCGGGAAGCTGGATGAGCTGACAGAGAGCGTGTTGGCCCATGAGTCTCTAGCTACTAGACCTGACCAGGACAGAGCAGCATTGCTCGGTCGTTCACAGCTGGTCATCCAGATGTTGTTGAATTCCTGCTGCACGTCGGAGTGCCAGTGGAGGATAAGATGGCGCAGGCTGGTCTCCTCTCCACATTGCTGCTTCTGCTGGCCAGGAAGAGACTGTCAAAGCCCTTCTGGTGAAACGTGCACAAGTGAATGCTGTCAATCAAAATGGCTACACTCCCCTCCGTTATGCAGCCTCAAAAACTAGGCATGAGGTTGCTGTCATGTTACTAGAAGGTGGGGCTGATTCAGATGCTGAGGACCATTATGAGGCTACAGCAATGCACTGGGGAGCAGCCAAGGACACTTAGCCTGTGGTGAGGGGAGAGAGGAAGAATCAAAGTTACTGGTGACCCAAGGAGCAAGTATTTACATTGAGAATAAAGAAGAAAAGACTCCCCTGCAAGCGACCAAAGGTGGCCTGGGTTTCCTACTCAAGAGAATTACAGAAAGTGAAGCAGCTTGGGTTTATTCTTTATGCTTTGCTGGCCTTGCTGGCCTGGAAACTGTTGTATTGTGCATAAGGCATCTGGAATGAAAGAAAATGTTTTCTCACCTCCATAGCCTTAGAACATGCTGTGTTGCTCCCTCTGAAGTATCCGTTCTAAGCTTACAACTCGCTTTTCAGGCACTGGAAAACTGTTGGGATTCTTTACTGATGTAATTTATTGTTCTTCACTAAATCTTGATTAATTTGGAGTAAGTGGTCCTGCGGCTGTTATGAGTCCTGAGTATCCTCCCATCTGCCTGCTGTCCTGCTGTGGAACCGAACAGTGCAAAGACAGGCAGTCAGTTGTCCTGTCTAGGTGGATTCGCACAGGCGAAGCAAATCCTGACTTGCTTTTCAAATTCATCAGAGACCTATGCCAAATTGTTTTTTTTTCAACTATGAGGTAAATTTATTTTTGTTACGGGGGGAGTTTTGTATTTTAGTAGACCAACTTTTAAGTTGAAGTATATTATATGTTCCTAGAGTAATGAGGAACAAGAACAGTGGCCTATGTGCCATGTATCTTTTTGACTAGTCATTTTCCTCCAAAATAAGACACCACTTTTTTCAAAGAAATAAAAACTCACCTTGTTTTGAAACAAACAACAAAAAAGTAAAAACAAAAAAACCTGAGTTGCCTAATTGCAAATACTGAGAAAACTTGAGGAATGACAAGGGTGGAGAGTCACACTGTCCTGTGTAAAGGCTGGGAGAGGGCTATGGGTGTTAGCTGAAGATGTGATACATTTGTTTGTGCTATGGAACATTCACTTAATGATACAAAGATGTGCTGCGTTCTTTCATGTTGCATTTGTTTAACTCTTTGAAGCTGTGTTACTTTGCCTGTCTAAAACACCTGATCAATCTAATAAAGAGCTGAATGGCCAATAGCAAGGCAGGAGGAAGGACAGGTGGGGCTGCCAGTCAGAGAGAAGAAACAGAAGGAGAAATCTGGGAATAGAGGATTAGGGGAGCGAGAAAAAGAGAAGGAAAGGAGGACTCCAGGGGCCAACCGCCCTTCACCCAGCCACACAGCCAGCCGTGGAGTAAGAAGTAAAGAAAGGTATACAGAATAGAGAGAGATAAAAGTCCAGAGGCAAAAGGTAGAGGGAATAATTTAAGAAAAGCTGGATAGGGCTGGAGAGTTGGTTAAGAGTGGTTAAGAGCACTGGCTGCTCTTTCAGAGGTCCTGAGTTCAATTCCCAGCAACCACATGGTGGCTCACAACCATCTGTAGTGAGATTTGGTGCCCTCCTCTGGCCTGCAGACATAGTGCAGGTAGAGCACTGTACCTGATAAAAATAAATCTTAGAAGAAAAGAAAAGCTACATAGGCAGTAGCCCAGCTAAGCCCGGGCACTCGTGAGAAAGACTAAGTCTCTGTGTGATTATTGGGGAGCTGGGTGGTGGGCCCCCCAAAAGCCAAAAGAGAAAAAAAAAAGACCAACTACAGAAAAGAGCAATTTCTCAAGTCCCAAGCACCATTTAGAAGCAAAAGTAATAAAACTCACTGTAAAGACCATGCTCAGCTGAACAGCACAGAGCTGGGTGGGACAGCCTCGCACTGGTGCCCAGATGAGCAGCACAGAGCTGGGGTTGGGAGAGCCTCGCACTGGTGCCCAGATGAGCAGCACAGAGCTGGGTGGGGAATGGGAGAGCCTTGCATTGGTGGTCAGTGTCTAGATGACTTCATATTTATTCACACACACTTGCACTTGCACACACACATAGGCACATGTGCAACACAATACACATGCACACACATGCATGTGCACACACAGTTAAGGGAGGGTTTCCTTCATCTTGCAGAGGGCGTACAGTCCATCATGGCAATGTGATAGCCCTGGGAAATGTGACAGTACTGACAGCATTTGTGTGTCAAAAACTCCAGCCCACAAAGTGGAAGGAAGTAGTAGCTCAGAGGAGCCAACATCTTAAACTATGAGAAACGCTAACAACGGTGAAAACACCACAAAGCAACATTTTACAATTAAAAAAAGAACAGATATTCTACAAAGCAGTTGCGGTGATTGTCACTCTGAAGGTACCATTTTTTTACAATAACTTCTCATGAAGTACAGTCAAAAACACGGAGAGAACCCACACTTGTTAGAATGGCTACGAGGAAAGAAAGAACCGTAACATTGGTAGGGAACCTGTGGAGATCGGAGCCTTCCTACACTCCTGGAGCAAAGACAAGGCAGAGAGCTAAACAGTTACCAGGAATCCAGTCTCTAGGTACGCAGTCAGGAACTCTCACAGAGTTCCCATGAAAGCGTTCATATGAGTCTTGACTGCAGCCAAGTAGCCAAAAATCATAGTTAAAAAGAAAGGATGCAGCTGACTGAGGGTGGGGTGGGAAACACCAATTCTGCATGACGGTGCGCTGGGGGCACATTCTCAACATGAACTCAGAAACGTTCTGTTTATTGAAGTAGCCAGACACAGAGAGGCAGCCTTCCTATAAAAAATGAAGGCATTTCTATGACTGGCAGGTGGGTATGGAGAAAGATGGACTGGAACCAGGTACCGTTTCTTTTCAGGGAAATGTTGTGTATGTAAAACTTACTATGTCCTGGGGCTGGAGAAACGATGGCTCAGGGGTTGGAAGTACTGGCTGCTCTTCAGAGGACAGGGCTTTGATTTCCAGGACTCACATGCTGGCTCATCACCATCTCTAACTCCAGTTCCAAGAGACCTGATGCCTAAACCAGTTTCCAAATGTGAGTTTATGAAAAATGAGTTATGTCATGTTGTAGACTGAAGTTTCTGTTGTTAGGTATTTTGTTTTAGACAGGCCTCTTCGCCAATGCAAATAATTCCAATCAGACTGAATTACACCAAATTAAAAGACACCCATGTTTAATGCAATGCTCCTGGGTGGCCCTGGGAAAGCATGGGGAAAGGAAGAGAGAAAAGGGGAGACCACGCGGAATACAGAGACCACGTGTTCATTCTCAGGAGGACAGTTTAAATAGTCTGTGGGAGTGGTTTTGACCTTCCCTGGGTAGGGGTTACTGTTTGGCAGGCTTTCTTGACCCTCCCAGGGGAGGGGGCTTACTCCAGGAGCTGGGGTAAAGCCCCCAGGCAAACAATCCAGACTTTTTCTATAAAGGGGTGTTAGGGACCTGGGGTGATACTTTTGACCAAACATTTCAGACTTTTTGGATAAGGGGGAACCAGTGAGCTGGGGTGAGGCTCCTCAATCAAACATTTTAGACTCCTTGGATAAAGGGACACCGGCTCAAGTCTGGCTGCTTCCTGTGGGCATGGGGCAACGTGGGAGTCAGGGGGGCTGGGAGTCGGTAGGCTCACACTCAGCAAGAGGTATGGCTGAAGCGGCATCCAGTTTACTGTCATCCTGGAGACCTCAAAATATATATTATTATTGGTCTTATGAATGGGGCTAGTCATGGGAAGAATCATTAACTGCCAGAAAGAATGGGACAGAGAAGTGCCCTGGTTGTACAGGTGAGGCCCAGGTTATAAGTGGGACACAATAGCAGATAAAACCATATTTTAGTTGGTAGGTGTCCTTGATCTAGGAGAGTTAGTACCAATGGTGAAGTCCCAGGAACTGGCGCAGATGTTGGCATTGTCTGGAGAGCACTTTGTAAGTTGGTCTTGGCCCAGACAGCAGAAGTGACCTTAAAATATGCTTAAAAATGGGTGGGTTTAAAATACACTCTGGAAACTTAGTTTTTACCAGATCTGATTTTTGATACAGCAGCAGAACTTTTTTCCAGGAACCTGCAGGTATCTGTAAGACAACTGGAGCAGGTTTACATCTTGGTGTCATAGCAAAAGGATATTGCTTTAGGTTAAAAGGTATGTACATTTTAGGAGACAATTAAAGGGAATTGGAAACTCTCAACCTCTGAAGTTACACCTGAAACCTGCTAGTCCTGGACTATGAAGCCTGTTAAAGCAGCACACCTGTCTGTACTTTAGCAGAAACCTAACAAATAAATAAGTTACCACTACCTTAAGTCATAAAATGCCATTAGACAGATCTAAGGGGGATAAATGAGTAGAAATGAGACAGCTTTTTAGCCACTCAGGCAATCCCAAGTCTCTCCTTAGTTCTTGGAGAACACCAGCCTAGAAGCAGTGCTTGCTGTTAGCTACTGAGTACAAGAGGCCCAAAGATTTTCCTGTGGGGGGTTAGATTTAGTCTATCTGTCTTGGCAAGCTGAGAAGATCGATTCCCTGGGTGGCATCCAGAAAGCTGAAGAGGTGGAAGGCTGTTTTTTGCTGGGCAGGTGTCTTTGCCAAACCCACAGGCAAGCCTCAAGGTGGAAGGTCTTTTGCAACCATGTATCTTCTTGCAGGAGCTATAGGATGCTGTGGCAGCAGCTGTGTCTCTGTGTTAGAAGCTCTTTTGTTAAATGCCATACTCTCAGATCTGTAAAAGCACTTGAGAATTGGGTACCTGTTGTATTTAAACTACACATATAAGCTAAATTTAGATATTTTATCCAATTAGTTGCAGCTTACCAATGCTAGTGAATGTAAGAAGATTAAAAGGAATATTTTTAACAAGTCAAGGAATACTAGCGTACACGGGTACTCTTACCCAAGGTGGTGGTGGGGTCAAAATGGAGGTTACCCACATGTTTGTAATTTTTCCAGAGTTGTTGTAATCTAGAGTTATAAGTTTTACAGATCTTAAAACACACACACATACACACAGAGAAATAAAGCAAACATATTATAGAGTGGTGGAAACACACCCATATACTCGCAGAGATATACCATGACCACATTATTCTAACAGACAAATCACTTTTAGGAACCTGTGTCAGCTGACCAAATTAAAAATCCTGGTGTAGGCAGGTGGAAGAAGCCAGGGAAGCATAGAGGTGGTCCCATTAAGGACTAGATTAGCAGATGCTGCAAGAGGAAACAAAAACAAAGACTCAAATGGGCATCGACCCAACAAAGAAAATCTGGTTTTATTCACCTGTGCCTCTCCTGTCCCATTCTTTCTGGCAGTTAATGACTCTTCCCATGACTAGCCGCATTCATAAGGCCAATAATAACAATATATGTTTGTCCTAGCTACCTGCCTTCTCATTTCCCTCAAGAAACAGCTGCCTGAGGTCTCCAGGATAACAGTAAACTGGATGCCGCTCCAGCCATACCTCTTGCTGAGTGTGAGCCCACCGACTCCCAGCTCCCCCCCTCCCACATTGCCCCATGCCCACAGGAAGCAGCCAGACTTGAGCCGGTACCCCTTTATCCAAGAAGTCAAAAATGTTTGGTTGAGGGGCTTCACCTCAGCTCACTGGCACCCCCTTATCCAAAAAGCCTGGAATGTTTGGTCAAATGTATCACCCCAGGTCCCTAATACCCCTTTATACAAAAAATCTGGATTGTTTGCCTGGTGGCTTCACCCCAGCTCCTGGAGTAAGCTCCCTCCCCTGGGAAGTTGCCTTAGTCCAAACTCCACCTCTAAATAAAGCCCACCAGATATGGTGATCCCTCCCCAAGGAGGGTCAAGAAAGCCCACCAAATGGTAACCCCTCCCCAGGGAAGGTCAAGACCACTCCCACAGGCTATTTAAACTGCCCCTCAGAGAATGAACACATGGTCTCCCCTTCTCTCTCTTTCCCCTTCCATGCTTTCCCGGGGCTACCAGGAGCATTGCATTAAACATAGGCATCTTTTAATTTGGTTTAATTCGGTCTGATTGGAATTATTTGCATCAGCAGAGAGGCTTGTCTAAGACAAAATACCTAATATCTGTCCCACCTGGCCCTACAGTTGTTTAGTTCCAAAGAAACACACAGAGACGTATATCAAATATAAACTGTTTGGCCTATTAGCTCAGGCTTATTATTAACTAGCTCTTACAACTTAAGTCAACCCATAATTCTTATCTATGTTAAGTCACATGGCTTGGTACCTTTCAGTTCTGCCTTTTCATCTTGCTTCATCTGGGTGGCGACTGCAGACTGAGCCTTTCCTCTCCCCAGAATTTTCCTAGTCTGGTCACCCCACCTATACTTCCTGCCTGGCTACTGGCCAATCAGTATTTTATTAAATCAATATGGGTGACAAATCTTTACAGGATACAAGAGCTTTATCCCACAGCAACACATAGTGTGGCGTTTTTGTGATCTCCACAGTGCATCAAACCAACTACTTATTTACTCGAGTCAGCAACTGAATTCCTAGAGGCGTCAGCGAAATGGCAAGTGGGAGACTGAGACTTTAACTCCCGTTCCAGCTGCTCATTGTGGATGCTTTTGAGTGGAAAGACAACTCATTTTGTTTGGGGGGGGGATCAGCTCCCACCTGCAAAACTTTGAATTCATTGTTATCTTTCCCATGTTCTGCAACAAGGTGCAGGGAAATGCCTTCATGGGGATGGCAGCTCATATTTCTGGTAGAAGCAGGGTTATTGGAATCTCTTCATCTCTAGGTGGGGAGCCACTGGGTCACAGCAGAGATTATGACAGCAGACCTTGCATTTTGATGTGTGTCTCAGTCACTGTCTATTGCCGTGAAGAGACACCATGACCAAGGCAATTTGTAGAAGAAAGATTTTAATTGGGGGCTTGCTCAGTTTCAAAGGGTGAGTCCACAATCCTCACGATGGGGAAAATGGCAACAGGCACACAGACGTGGTGCTGAAACAGCTCTGAGATCTTACATCTGGTCCACAAGCAGGAGATAGGGACAGAGAGACTGGCCTGGAGTGGACTTTTGAAACCTCAAAGCCCACCCCCAGTGACACACCTTCTCCAACAAGACCAAACCTCCTGATTCTTCCCAAAACAGTTCACCAACTGGGGTCTAAGCTTTCAACATATGAGCCTGTGGGGCCATTCTCATTCAAACCACCACAGTGTGCATTTAAAATACAAAGATCGAATATATAGAAATGCCTTTAATCTTCATCTTAATTTTTGAGACTTTCATATGTGAGTATAATGCATTTACATAATTTCTATTCCTTCCTCTCTTCACTCCAGCTCTTACTGTGTGTTCCCACCCAGGACCTTCCTCCTATTCAAATTCATCACATGCACTCGCACGCCCAGGAGGCCCGCTGCCCTTCAGCGCCACCCTGAGGGTTTGTGGACTGCTGGACTGCCAACTGGCTCAGAACTCGGAGCATTCCAAACCAACTGCCAACACGGCAGTTGCATAGATAGTTAAGCCTCTCCCTAACTGACCAAGTCCGGAGACAAGACTTTAAGCCCAAAGAAGCAGGAAGGTGGCTGGTTGGCTTCAGATGTCTCAGGAAAAGTCTTTGGACTCCCAGGGTCTTTGTTGACTAAAGTCTGACCTAGTGGCTGAGCAGGTAGACAGAGGCCGGGCTGAGAGCTGCCAGCAAGGTGCCCACTTCTTGCTCTGTCCTGTCCCAGCCTGTGCTGACAGTCTTCGTGGTCTTTTCCTGAGGCTGTTAGGAGGCTGCAGGCCCTGCTGGCACAGGTGGTAGCTTCCCTAGACTGGGGACTCAGTTTCCGGTGTGTCTTATGTTTGAATGTTTTAGTGTCTTTGCTTCTTAATCCGCAGTCTTAGGAAACAAACTCACAATGGGTGATTTTGGACACACAGGTGGCAGAAGGCCATAAGAAAGTATTATTTTTTCCAGGTTCCTGGTTCTTTTGTTCTTGACCTCCCGGGACCAGATGAGTCCATGCTAGACGTAGGAAGAAGAGTCTCCCAGTGTGCCATGAATTTAACGCACATGGGCGGAGGGGCTGATAGGAGAGCACAGCTCTTACTGAGAGGAGGCGATACAATGACCAAAGCGTGGGCATGATTGCTGCCTAGCGTGTACTCAGGTCCCACACGAGCCGTGTGACCCAGGGAACTGTCTTCAGTTTCTACTCTGTGATACTGGAATCCTCTTAGGGCCTACTTACTAGTGCTGTGTTGCGAGGTGCAACATAAAACCGTAGACAGAGCCTGAGGAAGAATGTCTGGTGCATTTGGGGTGTGCCTAAGCTGAATGCATCATGGGGTCAGAGCATGAGCCAGATTATGAGGTGGCTGTATCTTGCAAGAAAATGGGGGTGGAAGGTGTTACTTGGAAGATATGTCACCATCCAGGGTTCCCATGGGTCTGGTGCCTTGTAGCTTATATGGAGGATCTGTTATCACCACATTGACCTGCAGGGAGGGCTGTACATGAGTTGAGTAGTGGGTCGTGCCCACTGTTCCAGCTGGACAGGGGGTGATAGGCCCAAGATGTGAAGCATTGGTTCTCCTGAGCCCTCTGACCAGAGGCAAAGGCCTCCACTCCATTTCCCAAGTCAATCCCGACCAAATAAGCTATGCCATTTTCCCTCTGCAAAAACCAGGGCAGCCCACTTCCGATCTCTCTTCCCCAGCGTTTCTACCTGTCGGCTTCCTCCTAGAGGTCAGATGACAGCTAACGCTTCCTCTGGCTCCAAAGCGGCTCAGATCTCAGGCCTTTCCCAAACCACTTACAGAATGCTTTCACAAGGAATAAGCTTGGATTTAACTAGCCAGGCCTGGGTGAATGTTACTGCTAATTATTAGGGACAAAGTGACCCGATTGCCCCATGCCACAGAAGCTAGTAGAGAAAGCTGGCACGTATTCATGTGTGGTCCCTGCTGATCTGACAGCAGGCAGAGGCAGACCTGGCTGAGAAGAGAAAGCATCTGCATCCAGTCTAAGTGTGCTCCTTCCCAACCCCCTCCCTCTTCAGCAGAACCCACCCCACAGCCTGTCGGCCAGCCCAGGTGCTCCTCTAAAGAGTCACTTGATAGCTGCTGGACCAGACTGCCCTATTCACAGATTTCCTAAGCCCTGCTACAACCAAATGCCCACTGTTCCTCCTCCTCACCCCCAGCAGTGCCCAACAGAGGGATCACGCTCTCATCAGCTCCGTGAACTTCCTACCCGTGCCTCTCAAATTTCTTCCCTTTCTGAACACTCTGCCAGAGCGTCAATGGCTGGCGTCAGATTTGGCAAACCTGACCAGGCCCAGTTCAGTCTCTAATTCCCCTTTCCTGTGGTGTTTACTACTGATGCAAGGAGAACAGGGTGGCAATGTTTCCTCCCCTCAGGTCCCTGCCTTGTTGGAGAGGGCTTCATTTCTGCCTGAAATATTGGGTAGAATTCAGATGTAGCTCCCTGGCAGAAAGAGTGCTTCATTGAAAGATGCACCTTTCTGTTTTAACTGATGCTTATTACTCCACAGTATGACTACATATGGAATACTGGCCCCTGTCAGTTTATACACCTGATGCCGACAGTCAGGGTAGAGTCCTGATCTCGTTCAGTCACAATAGCAGTCTCCTGGTGGGTGAAGGAGTATCAGTGTCTAAACTGAAAGGTTACAAGAGTGAAATGAGTTAGGACATGCGCATTCTGAGCACAGTTAGCATGAGTGGGTGCGGCAGTTCGCTGGGGGGTGGGGCAAGGGGCTGATTTCAATGTTTCCCAGACTTTCTGCTGTGGAGCTGAGCTGCCAAAGCTTGGTGACTGTGCTCACAAAATTCACTAAGGTCTACCTTGTGTGGGCTGCTTGTGTTTTGATATATGTGTATTTATTTTTAACAACAATGAAAACTTCAGTTTTAAATATGCAATGTTTTTCTGAAGCTAGTTCTAAATCTATACAACTAAAAAGTAAACGATCACAAATTTAAATCTGGTTAGAGGACAAGACACGAAGATGGCCCCTGTCCTCTGACCTCAGGCTTGATGTGAATGCCTCATTTTGGGGACCTCAGGTCACTGCTCCCCCACATGTTGCTCTAGCATCTGTAACACAGACACAGGATCTTATCACCGGGGGACACAGAGGTGAGGGAGCAGGGGTACCTTGTGGGAAAGCTGGGTAGGAGTCCAGGCCTCAGCAACCCTGGCACCAAGGCCAGACTCCTTTTATCAGATGCGGACACTGTGGTTACTATAAATGGTTAGGTGTAGGGAAAAGCCTGGGGCAGGCAAAAGGTCTGGCAGAGTCTAAAGGCTTCAGCCACTAGGGGGACACTGTGTCATCTTTTAGTCTTGGGGAATGATGTAGAAGTGGGGTGCTGTTTTGTGCCTGGAGGGGCCCACGATCTTTTGACATCATCTAACTAGGTTGAAAACACTACTTTGTTGTACAATACTTGGGCTGTGCTAGGTATTTAGCAAGTTCTTAGGGCATTTCTGGGTAACTATGTGGGGAAATTCCACAAAAAAAAAAAGGCCCAATTAAATTTCTTTTGCAGTCTTTGCTTAGGGCTTTGCCACCTGGAAGGCCTATTTTCAGAAGGGAAAGCACAAACCCCTCCAAGTTATGACCTGACAGCTTCTTACAAGCTCACCTCCCATCCTTCATCCAGGTAGATCTCTCCAGTGACAGTGGACTTGGCACAGCCGGAAGAGGTTTTTACAGCTTCAGGATGGAAAGCACTTAGCTCCAGCAGGCACCCAAGGAATGGGCTCCGCTGACTGTGATGGAGCCAGGGCTTGCACTGTGAACATGGACAGCTTCCAGCAGTTCTTTCCTCTTCCTGAAAAACAGTTAATTTCTCCATTGCCATAAAACGTCATCTGTCTTTCAGTAGAAACAATTACTCTGTGGTAGTTTTTATATATATATATATATATACTATATATATATATAATATATATATACTTATTTTCAGTATAATAATGCAGAAAATGCCACTTAAAATAGAATAAATCCAAGTATAAGCTTGGATTTAACTGACTAGACCTGGATGAACTGTTATATAAGCACACATAATTCTTCAGGGTCCTGCCCTCAACATAAGCCGAGCTGAAGCTGCCATGGCTTTGCTTTGTTTGTTATACACATATGAAAACTCTAAACTCCAGCACCTTCAGCACCACCAGGTCTTCCCCAGAGCCATCCAGGCTCCACTGAGGCTGAATACCCCAGAGCTCACTCACATCCCAACTGTCTGGGATGCCGCAGTGGCGCTCACTGGATCACTGGATCACTGGATCTGCTCAGCACCCCGTGGGAATCGGCATGTTGGAGCAAGTGGACTGTCCTTCCCCCAAGTAGCCCAAGAGAAGGTGGTCAAGGTTGCCTCAGCGCTGCTCAGCCCATGGAGTGTGCTCGCTGCCTTCACCCTCTCTCCTCCTAACGCCCTTCCTCCCTCTCCTCACATCCATTGAGGTCCTCACCGCTCTCTGGGGATTCCACAGAGAGAAGAAGGCTGATGAGTGTCCAAGGTCTCAGTGCAGACCTGGGGTTGGGGTGGGCGTGTCCAGGGTAGCAGGACCAAGGCCAACTGTTGCAACCCACAACCTAGTTCCTCAGGATTGCTCGCTCCTTTGTTCAATAGTATGAAAGAGGTTAACACTGAGAGGAGGCTCTGGAGGGAGACATTTTTATGCGGTGATGTCCCCTGGACCTCAGCTGTGTGGACAGGAGGAAATTGATGGAAGTGCAGAAGGGGGTGGGGTGGAGCTGGTCCAAGAGGCCAAGAGGGGAAGGGACAAAGTGGACGCAATCACATGCTCTTTGTTCACCATTCACTGTCACCTTCTGAATGGCACAGAGCAGGGACACTGAAGGGTTTCAGTTGTGCTGATTATCTGGGGTTGTTCTTGAGAGTTTAATCCTCATACAAACTCTGCATTTAGAGAAATTAAAGATAACAAAGCCAGGACTAGAGGTGTCATGACTTGTTCAAACCCCCTTACTCGGCAGGTAAGGCAAGAAGCTGAAGCCATGACAGTGGGTGCTGGAGTCTGCACTGGTGCCCAGGGACTGGAAGGAGGGTGTATCTGACAGAAATGAGGGTATCGGAACTAGGGAGCTCGGTAGCACTGCACTTGGGGCACTGTGTCTCAGGACAGGGAAACTCTGTCCTGCTTCCCAGAGGCCAGTGACTGGCCCTTCCCACACTTTTCTGGGATCTTGCCTGGCTACAGAGGGGCAAGCCAGACTCAGGTCTCATAGAAACGAGCAAGTCAAGATAGGGTTGGGAGAGTGGTGGAGGCCCCCATGAGCTCAGGTTATGCTTCTCCCTCATTGCCCTAGGATTCTGGGGCATACACAGCAATCTCTAGGGGGACCTTCTCGTCCTTGTCAGTTCTGTAGGATCCAGAGAAGGAGCTAAGTGCATAGTGAGCAAAGGAAAAGATACATACCAGGGAATGGATAGATAGATGGGTGATAGATAATGGGGGGGGTCGTTAAATAGGGCACTCGAATCATCCATGTGTAACAGGAACTGCTGGCGGTGTCCCGCCGGCTCCCGGCTAGCTTTACCCGAAATAATTACACAGAAACTGTATTCTTTTAAACACTGCCTGGCCCATTACCTCCAGCCTCTTATTAACTAATTCTTATATCTTATGGTAACCCATAATTCTTGTCTGTGTTAGCCATATGGCTCAGTACCTTTTTCAGCAGGGCAAGTTACATCTTGCTTCTCTGTGGTCTGGGCAGGAATGGAGGAATGGGCTTCCTCCTTCCTAGCCTTCTCCTGTTCTCATTGCCCCACCTCTACTTCCTGTCTGGTTGACCCGCCTATACTTCCTGCCTGGCCAATCAGCGCTTTATTAAAATACATGACTGACAGAATACAGATAATTCTCCTGCACCATCCATGGGAGATCAAATTTGTGAAGTTGAGGCAGTAAACTGGAGTTACTGATTGAGCTTTCTCTCCATGACCTAACTTCCAACTTTCCTCCATTTTCTATTGCAGGCATTGCTTTGTTTTATCAAGACAAGGTTTCTCTGTCTAGCCCTGGATGTCCTGGAACCCACTCTGTAGAACTCACAAATTCACCTGTCTCTGCTTCCTGATTGCTGGGATTAAAGGTGTGCACCACCACTGCCTGTCTTCCCACTGCCGGCATTTTTTATATCATGAAATAAACAGTGGTAACTTATTTTGGAAGTGATTCGCCTTCTAGTTGTTCTTAAGGACACATTGTTTCTTTTGTGACTCTTTTGTTGTTCTCTGCTTCCTGAAGGACACAGTGTTGCTTTTGTGGCTCTTTTGCTGTTCTCTGCTATCCCTCACAGAGTTAGGGAGGCCAGTACATCCCCAGACAAAGGAGTCTAAAGGACAAGTTAAGGCAAACTTGCTTAGGTCTGAACTGAGGGGGCTACCTTGACTTCTAAAGCCAGCTTTTCAGCAAATTCAAACAACACAACAATTCATCAATGTCTTGCACCTCACACCTCTCAGGCCTGGTCTGTGCTATAACCTAGAAGTGCTGAAAGTTCCAAGGGGGTCAACTTCCCGTCTCCACTGGGCACATATGAAGGGTAAACTTCCTGTCTCCACTGGGCACATGTGAGGGGTCAACTTCCTGTCTCCACTGGGCACATGTGAGGGTCAACTTCCTGCCTCCGCTGGGTACGCTTGACGGGGAAGCTGTCCGCAGGTTCAAGTTTGTGCCTACGGAGCAACTCTTGTCACAGCAGATTTCTCTGCTGGGTCAACGTCCTAGACCCAGTTGCTCATGGCTTGTGCTGAGTTCTCAGAAGGTGCCACCAGCACATCTGGTTTGATGTTTGCTGGGGCAAAGGTGGGAAAGATATGGCCTCCCCGGAAAAAGCAGTTTTAAACACCAGAGCAAGGGAAGATGACTGTAGAGCCGGCGCCAGCACACTCCACGCCAGAGGCTATCGGCAGACGCAGGTGACAGGCAGACACTGGCACACATTTTCTTTTACTTCCCATCTTAATGTTCAGCCTTGGAAGCAGTGGGTGGCGCCTGATTGCTCGTGATTCTGTCTCCCCTGGGCCCTACCTGGAGAACAGGTCCCTGCCTGAGAGTCGTCTTTCTCATCTTGGAGTCACGATGCTTAGGCTCACACACAGAAGCAGCAAGTTAGTAGTGACCGGTACTCCTCTGCCTGTACCCGTTAAGATCACCACGGCTCGCACAACACCCTGGCTCCTTCCTCAGGACTCTTGGGTTCACCCCCCCACCCCAGGCTTTCCAGTCAGAGGTCTTTAACAATGTACTGCAAGCCATTGCAAACTTGAAGACGAGGGAGGGGAGCCAAGTCAGTCGGTGCAAATGTCACTTCCTCATGGCCTGCCGGCCTCGACAGCTCCGCCTCCAGCCACACTGCCCTGATGCTCCACCATGACAGACATACTTGGCATGAGCTTGGAAAGCAGGCCATGGCAGAAGTTGAGTCAGAGATGCCCGCAGGTGTCCCAAGCAAAGAGTGCGTTCTTGATCGTCAGTGGCGTGCAGCTCTATGGGGCATTTGTGATGGGGCAAGGGTGACTAAAGGATTAGACTCTCTTTAATTGCTCAAACACATTAATTACAAAGCATGTTCATACAGTGGCCATACTGGATAGCACAGGCCTCTAGAGTCTGAGGATGAGGAAGACAGGATTCTCTGTCCTGGGGCTTCCGCTGTGGAAGAGTTGGCTCCTGGGTAGGGATCTCTTATTTGTGGATATTCCCTGGGTACATGCACTCTGTGAGGCCCTAGGGGTGTTGAAATAATGAAGGCTGCATCTAGGGCAGAAGAAGCCCAGCAATGCACACGGGATGGGAGAGCCCTGTGAACACTCAACACATCGGTGTAGTGGGATACAGAGGGCAGGCTGTGGTACCTGGGACCCCACCCTCCTGTCTCTTGGCCCTGTGTTGAAGCCCTGGGCAGGTATATGCACAGGTGTGACTCAGCACACTTTCACACACCTGAGGGAGATCCCAGCCACGAGCATCAGAAACTCGTGGGGACAAGCTGTGCATAGTAATGAGAGTCCCGAGGAGAGTCCTATGCGGGAGCAGTGACTAGGACCAAGATCCCTCTCTCTGTGAGCAGAACATAGTTTGGAACTGACCATCTTAACATGTGTCAACGATGCTGTCAGGGCCATCCAATGGAACAGCAGAGATGACTGAGAGGCTGCTCTGTTGCTAGGTGAAGTGTGTCCTCACTGGGGCCCATGGCCCCTGGCTTCCCTGCAGCCAGTCTGTTCAGCAACTGTACTAGTGAAGTGGCCTCCTGTGGCTTTCCGTTTAAATGTGGTTCTGGGTAGAAGAACCATTGGTTAGCAGGTTCAGCACCAGGGCTGCTTACGGGTGACTTCTAAGAGCAGGAGAAAAATAGGAGCTGGGCCACGTCCTGGTTTCAGGTGAACCAGGTCTTAGAGCCCCCTATCTGCCTGCCCTTCGATATCTGTTTTTGCAGTCTGGGTCTGAGGAGCAGGACCCTGACTCCTACCTTGCCTCCCACCAGATCCCACAAAGGAAGGTGCCTGGCACGCCCTCGTAGCTGGAGAAGAAATGGAACAGGGGAGTAACTGTGTCTCCTCGGATAGCTCAGAAGATGCCTGCATTGTGCAGAGATTTCAGCCATGGCCCCCTGTATCCTTCTCATGTGGAAGGAGCGCCAAGATAAACGGCCATGGCTGGACTCAGGTGGTGATCTCCACCTACCCGGCTACTGGAGAACTTCCAGGCTCGATATCGTTCTCCTTCTGAGATGTTCAACCGCAGCCCCAAGCTTGCCTCTGCTGTGGACTACGCTGGCCAGCTGCCTGTGCCTTCCCCTGGTCCCCAGTTTTGTAGCTCTCTTTAGGCATTTAGTTAGATCAATCCTTCAAGCACTGGGGAAAACCATTACAGAGGGTGGGGCTTAGGGCAAACTGACAGTGAAAAGCATGTCTGCCATTCCGTCAAGTCCTGTCAGCCCTGTGGGGAATAGAGGAAAAGGCACAGCTCCACAGGGCCACTGATGGGACCCGAATCTTTGGGGACATTGGCTCAAGCCAAATTGGGGATTGTGGCTTTGATTCAGAAAGAAATTTCAGGACTCGCCATTATGAAGCAGAGTCCAGGTTTAATGAAGACTTAAATATGGACTCAAGGGTGAGCATTAAAGAGAAGCAGGATGCTCAGAAGCAAATACAACACACCTGAGAGCAGAGAGAATCAACGTCGTTTGTTGTGCGATGGCTGTATGTAGGACTTCGGTGGGGTCTGAAGCTGTCGTCAGAAGGGTGGCTAAGGATCTAAATGGAGCACAGGGTGGTTCTTGAGGACCCCTGACAGGATTACAGTTGATAAGGTTAAAGTCTAGACCACAGGGGCACAGGAAGCAGGATATTGTCACTGTAAACAAAAGTAGCACTCCAAGATTCTCAGTAAATGGCTGGGAAGAGGGACCCTTCTCAAGGTCCTAATCCCTACTCTGTTACTTTCGCACAAAGCATCTGTGGACGAGAGGAAGGCTCTTGTTGGGGGCCTTCGCAGCAAATGTTAGTAGTGCTTGGATTCCTACTTCTCATCTGGGAAGGTTTCAGACCCCGGGGCGAGAGTCTCTTTCCCAGTCCTGTGTCCCATGATTTTCTCTATCTTTCCCTGCTTTCTGCTTGTTCTTATGGTAGGAAAATATTGGTCCCAGTGAAGCCATCCAATTCTATTAGGTACAAGAAACTTCACCATCTGAGAGACCCTCAGACGGGCAGTTGTCTCATTTTGTATTTGCATTTTTATAAACATCTTGACATGCATTCTTAGGAGGGAACTCCAAAGCAGCTGTATTTCAAGTTCTGTCGGGCAGTGATGGGGGCGGGTGCTCTTCTGCCCCACAGCTGGCGGGCGTTTCCTTTGGCCCACCTTGCAGCACAACCTCCCTCTCTCCTAGCAAGGGAAGCGCATGCCCACACTCAGCCCTGGAGAATGCCATCCTGCTCGTTTGAGGCCACACAGTGTATGTTGTCCAGGGCACAACCGTGAGGGAGACAGAAGTCTCATCTAGGAACTGTATCTGAAGGGAATGAAAAGACAGAGTTTTCCTAGAGAGAGTCAGAATAAAATTGCTTGTGACCGGAGTCTTCCCCTAGGCGTTGACAGGTGGCAACACCGGGGGCTCACAGGTGCAGGAAGCTGGCCTGTCCCTCCCTCCTCACTTTAAAGGCAGGCTAAGGATTAACGATGAGGCATCTGATTAGGGAAAGGCATGAGGAACACAGACAGGGCCAGCAATGGAGCCACCAGTCGGAGAGACCGTCCTGGAGATGACTGAATTGTGGAGGGATTAAAGTACATGGGGACCCCCAAACTCTGCCTGGGGAGTGTCTCATCCCAGAGGGTCATGGCCCATGCAGGATCTTTCCCAGGAAGTAGAGTATTAAAAATGGGTCTGGAGTCTCAAGAAAGTTACCACACAATCCAAGTCTTTCCAGGGAAAATGTTTTCGGCTGAAGGATATGTTGCTGTATCAAACGGAGCAGGCAAGCATTATTGTTAGTGCAAAGGGGTCCTGTGTGTCCCTGCGTGCTCAAACGGAGCAGGCAAGCATTACTGTTAGTGCAAAGGGGTCCTGTGTGTCCCTGCGTGCTCAGCACTTGCCCTCACACGCTTGTGTAACAGCACAGCTGCAAGCAAAGAATTTTGATCCGAAAAGAGTGCCGACTGGGAAGGGATTTTTGCATATGGTGTTTGTAGAACAAAATTTCTTTTAAAATGGAATTCCTTTTGACCCTTTTAGGCCTCTGATAGCAAGGATGATACATTTCGTTTCTATCCAGATAATTTCCCCCTTCACAGTTATGTTTTCATCCTTCAAATTCCATTAACATCCTCTGACTTCCCTGTTTGAAGTGTGGACCATATACAAGATGCAGGAATTGTACTAATTAATTGCAATTTTAATTAGTTGTTGGATTAATTATCATCTGTGTGGGATTGCACAATATCATGCTGTAAGCCTGGTTCCTATCTTCACAGCCAGGGAAGTCAAGACCCCTTTCTATTTTTTAAACCATCATTCCTTAAGATTAGAAAAGGGTCCCTTATTCCTTATTCCCTTTTCCCTATTCCCTTATTCCCTATTCCCTTATTCCATGATTTTCAGATAACTCACTGGATGAAACAGCCCCGAGGAACGGTCCTGATGGTGAGCCGGTGTGCAGAGTGGAAGCCCAATACTGCCTGCTGCTCACCACACAGACGCCTGTTCTGCTGACACCCTGTGTAGTTAGTCTGTTTTCCCAGGCTGTTTGTATCACTTTTCTATAGCTGTGGTAACACACATGGAAAATGTAATTTATAAAAGAAAGCAGTTAACTGGCTTACAGTTTCAGAGGGTTAGAGTCTGTGATGGAGGAGCAAAGGAACAGCTTGAGCGCTCACATCTTCATCCAAAACCACAAGGCGGAGAGAAAGAGGCATACACTGGAAATAATGGGAGTCTTTTGAAACCTCAGAGCCCACCCTAATACATCTTCTCCAAAAAGGCCACACCTCCTCCTAATCCTCTCAAAACAGTTCTTCCAACTGGGGACCAAACAATCAAACAGGAGCCTATGGGGCCATTCCCATTCAAACCATCATACCATTTGCCTGGAGGCATCCACTGATGGGCTGTAGTGTTCCTAGTGTAATTCACAACTCTTTATTGGCTGGGTCTGCATTTTCATTATGGTAGACCACTAATTAAATTCTGCTGCTATTTGGTTCTTAGCCTTAAACTCACCAGGGCCTCCACCTAGTATCCTGATGGAATCTAGATAAACAAAGTCACGTGACACCATTAGAGTCAGAAGCTTCCTTCTCAGTGAAATGGCTGGTGTTGACCTTGGCTAGGCTGACAGTATCGAGAGGGCTAGCCAACTGAACCAAAGCCCAGGTCCTCCAACTGCCCTGGAATATTTGGAGTAATGGCTTCCCACAATATCACCTACCCTCTATCCTGATACTACTTAGGCTAGAGTGGTGTCCTATTTCCACAGAGGCACACAAAGGCATCCAAGAATTCCAGCTCCTCCCTCCACCCTTCCAGGCAGGAAGGAGAAGTGGTTCTGAGTGAGGGGACTCTAATTGCCTTTGCCTCAATCTCACAGCCCTGACAGTCATCTTATTTAGTGCACAGACGTGTTCGATCTGTTCCAGCCATGACTTCCGTTCCCTGTACCATTTCAACTGCTATAGCATCTCTTAAAATTTTAATTTCTACCACTTGTACTATTTTGTCATGACTAGGAATCTCTGATTTTTAAAATGTTTACAGGATGAGATTAGACACACTTCAGACTGAATAGTTAGTATGGACTTTTTTTTCCTGTTTTTTTTTTTTTTTTTTTTTTTTTTTGAGACAGGGTTTCTCTGTAGCTTTGGAACCTGTTCTGGAATTAGCTCTTGTAGACCAGGCTGGCCTTGAACTCAAAGAGATCCATCTGCCTCTGCCTCCCAAGTGCTGGGATTAAAAGTGTGCACCAAGTTCCTCCTAATAAATAGACTAAAAGCAGTTATTTTTAAAATCCTAATTTCAAAATGTCTTCTTGATGAAAGAGTATTTCCCTGAGTCCCATTGTCAACATATTTTTTTTGGTGTGTGTATGTGACTGTGTGTGCACATATGTGTGTGGGTGTATGTGACTTTGTGCGCACGTGTGTGTAATGTATCTCACTTCTTTCAACTGTCTGAACCTTGGTTGTGCTGATTTACAGCTCCTCCCTGGTCCATTCCAATTTGTTCTCTTTCCAGCTTTTCACTAATATTTGGTCTCCAAGCTGGAAAGAATGAGCTGGCAATTAGAGTGTGGGGTTTGGGAGAGAAGAAGGCTTTGTAACCCAAGAGAAGGGAGCAGAGGAGAGGCCTCACAGAACTGATGATTAGTGTCCATGATGGCAATCATTACAGCACTTCATAGATGGTGTCTCAGTCACTGTTCGAGCGCTGTGAAGAGACACCGTGACCAAGGTAACTTCTATAAAAGGAAGTTAAGGGCTAGCTTACAGCTTCAGAGACTTACTCTATTATCATCATGCCAAACAAAGAACATGGCGGCAGGCAGCCATGGTGCTGGAGAAGTAGCAGAGAGTGACACCCTGATCCATAAACTGGCAGAGAGTAGAGGAGGGGAAGAGGGACAGGGGAGGGGAGAGGAGGGTGAGGGAACAAGAGACTGGGCCTGGCATAGGCTTTTGAAACCTCAAAGCCCACCCCGCCAGTGATACACTTCCTCCAACAAGGCCACACCTCCTCCTAGTCCTTCCAAACCTTTCAAAGAGTTCCACTCCCTGGTGACAAAGCCTTCGAATGTATGAGCCATTCTTACTCAAACCACCACAAACAAGAAGGTCAGTGGTCCTTTCCAGGTATCACAATGCATACAGCATTTCACAGGGGAACAGTCCTAGGTCCTCTTGGGGGACAGTGTGGGTTCTAAGTAACGCTATATGCAAATATTTGATTCAAGGCAGTGTAGTGTCTAGAATTAGCTCAGTGCTTTGCTGTCTAAGGGTCTGCTGCCTTGTTTCTGTTTTGCCTAAGGAGAAACAGTGCTGAAAAGTTTTTACATCCCAACAAACCTCTCTGCCAATGCAATAATCCAGATCAGACCAAATGAAACTGAATTAGAAAAAGCCCAGGTTTAATGGGTGCCAGCGCTCCTGGATGGCCTTCCAGGCCCTCAAAGAGGAGATGGGGAAGGAAGACCAGGAAAACCATGCGTTTGTTCTCTGGGGGTCAGTTTAAATAGCCTGTTGGCACGATCTCAGACCTCTCTGGGGAGGGGTCACCATTTGTTGGGTTTTCTCAGAGGTGGAGTCTGGACTGAGGCGACTCCCAGAGGAGGGGGCCTAACATTCTAGACTCTTTGGGTATAGGGGTACCAGGGGCTGGGGTGACACTTGGCACAAATGGGTGCCAAGGAGTTTGATTGATAGTCCAAGTTTAGTATGTAATCTTTTTACAATTCCTCTCAAAATATAGTGGGCGTCATTACTTTAATCTGTATTTTCCATTAAGCCAATTATGGCACAACTGGTTAATATAGCCATAATGACATTACCAACAGTAGCAGCTGGAAAGGGGCAGGGAGCCTCTTTCTACCCAAGGAGGTGGTTCACCATCATCAGCAAATAGTTCAACTTGTCTACCTTAGGTATTCTGTTAAGCCCCCTTGGTTGCTTTGCAAGGTTCCTGTAGCACTTTCTCAAATGTATTTGGACTTTGTTTTGTGGGACTGCCAGCTCCCCAATAATGACACAGAGACTGTTAAATATGAAAGCTCAGCCTTTAGCTTGGTTTGTTTACATTTAGCTCTTATAACTTAATTAGCTCAGTTTCTGCCACGTGACTCAGTTACCTCTCCTCAGCACAGCACGTCTGACTTGCCCTGAGTCTGCTGGGGAAACCTGCTCACCTAGATCCCTCCTCCTCTTCCCCTCTCTCTCCAGGAGTCTCACCTATTCTCTCCCGCCTAGCTACTGGCCATTCAGATCTTTATTAAATCAACCAGAAGGCTCTTTGGCAAAGACATATCTTCACAGTGTACAAAAAAATTATAACAGGTTCCCAGGTGAGGAGGCCTCTCATCTGAGGTTTGTTTTCCTATTTGCTGCCTTTTGGTTTATAATCAGAGAAATAATACATATCCATACCCTTTAGCGGTGGTGTAAACCCCTACCCAGTGATAACATTTGTGTAACGACACATGTAGCCTGAGGTCCCCAGTGACCTTCTCACAAGGCGTGTCTGAGTGTGATTAGTGACTTTCCAGTTACTGTCGTAAAACATTACCAGGACAACTTACAGAAGTAAGAGTTCATTTGGCTTACAATTCCAGAGGGTTAGAGTCCATAATGGTGGGGACAGCATGGTGGCAAGTGGGATGCATAGTGGCCGCAGCAGGAAACTGAAAGCTCACATCCTTTACCATGGCATGAAGCAAAGAGAATGGAGCTACAAGCAGGCAGGGCTTTCTACTTCAAGCCTATCCTTGTACCACCCCAAATGATGTCACCAACTGGGGACCAGGTATTCAAATGCCCAAGGCTTTAGGGACATGTCTTATCCGTAGCACAGCTGGTTGGGTAGGGGCAAATCTCTGGAAGTTTCATGGCTTCTCTGATGAAGAGGACAGATGACTTATCAGCTAGGTCCGTGGTTCTCTGAGTCCCTGCTGGCCTTGGAGGGCAAAGGCCAAAATATTGACTGTCCTCTTTCAACCCTCCCATCCTGATTAGTGTAAGCTTCCAGGCTTTGATATCAAATACACAGGAGGGTGGATTCACCAGTCATATAATTTCAGCTTCTGTGTAACTTTTAGATAAAGCAACCCAAAATGTTTAAAATAAATATTGGGTTTGTTAAGACCAGTGTTCCTAATGGTGAAAGGCTAACAAAGTTAGCAAACATAATTATCTTGACTAGACATTTGTTCTGGTTCTTTTGATCTGATTCGTATAAATGCTACCCTGGGCAGATCAGCAGGATGTGGTGAGCCCACAAGTATTCTGCAGTAGATACACAGCTGACAGATTTACTGGACTCTCCATGGGAAGTGTATGTGGACACACCCACATGATTTTGTAGAGCTAAGGGCACACCTGTACTTTGGATAAGTCACTGTTAATTCTGTAGAAATCTTGTGAAACCACGGCATTTCTATAGTATCCCAGCAGTGTATGAACCTGACTTTTCCTAGAAGGCCATGATACCTTCCCCACACATTGAAGCCCCGGTGTGAAAGGATTCACTCAGTCAAACCTTTGTTCTCACAGCTAAAATCTACATAAAACTAGTCCCTCACAATCTTCTTTATTGACTGTAGTCACCAGTAAGAAAGGAGCCTCATATGGGAGGTAGTATGTCTGCCCTAACAGCAATGTGATCTACCGGTCTTCTGCTCTGACTTAACTTACTAATATTCTATATTTAGCCTTCATATTGGTTTCAACTAACATAAGATTATAGCCCAGGAAATTAACCGTTTATATAGGGAAAAGATCTGAGTCACTAAAACTAGCTTCAGAGAAAAAAATTCTCACATGGGCACCCTGCTGGTGTCAACAGCAAAGTCCCCAAAAGAGATTCCTTTTAACCCAACCAGCCAGACACTAGGCCAAATCAAGCCCGCAGGTTAGTATAGCTAACTAAGCCACGTTCCCAGCCGCCAGGGAACTTGACAGCCACACCCCCTCTGAGACACAAGGCGCCTCCTGGCCAGATCCACTGGTTTTGTGACTGACTCTGAAAATGCCTGCTTGATACTATTGTTACCACCTGTGGGAGTGCTAGCTTGTCTGTATGCCTATATAAATTGTATGCCTGTATAAACTTCGCGGAGATCACCCCTTATGCTTCTCACTGCGTCTTCGTTCCAAGGAATAAAGAACATGTAGCGGTAACTACGTGAGTTAATTTATTTGATTTCACCCTCAGATCCAACTAGCCAGGTTTTCAGTTTCCTCTTCCGTGTCGTCCTTAAGGCCTGTCCTCTACAAACCTTGTATAACTTACTAAGACCTTCTTTGACCTGGCTTTACAAAATCCGTCCGAAACTACTCTCTCCCTAACTCCTTTAGCCAAAAATATAAACTGATACTTTCATATTTTTCAACAGATTCCTCTCACATTTACTGTTTTTTACCTTATGCTCTTCATCCGTTCTAATTGAATTTATATAAAATTGTATAAGAACTTGTAGAAGTGCATAAAAAGAGGATCGCCAACTTAATGATTATCGGATGCAGCAGGGCACTGCCCCATTCAACCTGAAAGTCAGGCCCTTCAGTAGCTTGTTCGCCTTGAGTATTGACCACCCAAGCTCACAAATGCTAAGCTGCGCTTGAGAGTTCTTCTGCATCCATGATCTGAAGATATGTGCGCCTACTGTTTCCTGTCGTTGTGTTGCACCAATGGACTCTAAGCTAGATTGTCTGGTCCCTTCTCTCCACCACCTGCCATCTATGTAAGAGCTCTTGAGCCGTGACCTTCCTCTTCAAGTTCTGAGGATATTCAGGGTCACTAGAGAAGAAGCTGTCAGTACTGGTCTGTCTTCAATATCTCTTTTGTCATCGAGTTGCCCTGGCCCTCTGATTTTGGGAATGGTGTCTTAGTTGGGGTTTCTACTGCTGTGTAGAGACCATGACCAATTGGGAGCTGACTTACAGTTCAGAAGTTCAGTCGATTATCATTATGGTAGGACATGGCAGTATACAGGCAGGCATGATGCTGAAGAAGGAGCTAAGATTTCTACATGTTGATCTACAAGCAGCAGAAGCAACTATGAATCACAATGAACATAATTTGAACATATAAAACCTCAAAATCCACCTCCACAGTGACACACTTCTTCCAACAAAGCCACTCCTCCTAATAGTGCCACTCTCTTGCAAAGCATTCAAGCAGATGAGTTTATGGGGGCCTCGCCTATTCCAGCCACTATATTCTTTAGTCAGGGTTTAGAGTCACAGAATTTGCAGAATGAATCCTCCCATCCCATATAAAGAAAATTTGTTGGAATGGCTTAACAAGCTGCAATCCAACAAGGCTGGCTGAGAATGGAGATCCCAAGAAGCTAGTAATTATTTAGTTCCATAAAGCTGTGGTGTGGGAAGTCCTTCTGTATATGTGTTGCTTTTATTGGTTAATGAATAAAGAAGTTGCTTTTATATAGATAGAGAGAGAGTAGGTGGAGTCAGAGAGATGCGATGGAGCCAGACACCTTACAGAACCTTGCCGGTAAGCCACAGCCACGTGACAATACATAGATTAATAGAAATGGGTTAAATTAAGATTTAAAAGTTAGCTATTAATAGAAATGGGTTAAATTAAGATTTAAAAATTAGCCAATTGGAAGCTACAGCTAATGGGCCAAGCAGTGATTTAATTAATACACTTTTGGTGTGGTTATTTCGGGGCTGAGCAGCTGGGAACAAAGAAGCAGGCTCTTTAACCAGGCTGGGCGTCTCAGCTGGTCTTCTGTGTATGCTGGAATCCTGAAGAAGCAGGCTCCAGTGCCAGGGAAGGGATGGATGTGCTGACAAGGGGAGGGCAGGCAGGAGAAGAACAAACCTTCCCTCTTCCACTGTCCCTATATAGGCTTCCAGCAGAAGGCGTGGCCCAGATTAAAGATGTGTCTTCCAGCTTCAAGATACAGATCAAAAGGCTTATTGTCTTCTTGCCTCGAGATCCGTATCACAAGTGTGCTCTCCATTTCTGGATTGTAGCTCATTCCAGATACGGAAAAGTTGGTGACCAAGAATAACCCCCGCAAAGGGTGAGCGTGGTGAGCTCCGTGACACCATGACCACCGGACCACTGCTGCCGCCGCCAATGGGGTTTGTGACCGCTGCTCGACCAGCGGACCTGGTCCCACCAGATTCTCCTCCTGTCAGTTTGCAGAGGGGCTCTTTCCCATCCACGTCTTCCTCTTGTCATCCCTGGTTGATGTTGTCGATGGTCACGAAAACTTGTGCAGGATTTGTCTTGCTTTGGCTGGACCAGGTCGCTGCTGTTGTATACTGGAATCCTGTAGTTCCAATTATACCTGATGTCCAGCGTCTTTGAGGGACTGATAACAAACGTGTATTGACACTTGCCATTGTGCTCTGACACATGGATGACACCCTAGGGTAATGTCTGATAATCTTGGAAATTGCCCTGCTCAATCTGTGATAACCCTGGCAAACCTAGCACTTGGGCAAAGGGACGTAGATCTCAGGTTGCTGAAGTTCTTGACACAATATTCTGACATGAAGATCTCCACTTTCACTCATTTATCCCGTGCTAATGGGTGTATCTGTAACTTACCATTCTCTTCTGTGATTATGTACCTGGGAACATTTCTTTCCACCAATAAGCCTGAGAATCTGGCTTGCTTCACGGTGCCAGCTGGGAACTGTCCACTGTATCAGTACCAGCTTGTTGGTGCAGGACATGATCAATCAAAGACCATCTGGGCCCTCTACATTTGTATGACAGTTGTGTAGGTTGGTCTATTTGTGTGACCCCTAGCAGTGTCAGGGTCTGTCTCTAATGCTTGAGCTGGCTTCTGGGAACCTATTCCCCATAGTGTGTTGCCTCACCTAGCCTAATACAAAGGGACGAGCTTAGTCCTAACTCAACTTGATATGCCATGCTTAGTTGACACCCATGGGCCCCCTTCTGAAGAGAAACAGAGGAGGTTTGGAGGGAGGCAGAAGGGAGGTGAGTGGGGGAACAGTAGGAGAGGAGGGAGGGGAAATTGTAGTTGGTATGTAAAATAAATTAAAAAATTTAATTAATAAAAAAGTAAATCTAAGGAAAAAATCAATATCTGAGAGCACAATAGGTATTTCTAATGGCAGTCATGTGTTCTCAAAGTATGCTGATGGCCAGGTTTTGAGCTGTTGATGTGTTTCTGTGTGCAGGCATCTTCCCTGTTACAGGCTTGGGGAAAGCAAGCTTTGGCAAGCCACGGATGCAGAAGTTGCCATCCCTACAGGCTTGGCAGGCAAACCTTCTCCTACCCAGCAACTCCTTCCAGGCCGTGCAGTGTTCTCACTGCTCTGTGAGAAGGAGGCCTCTGAATGCCACCTGCTGCCAAACAGCAAATTAAAACAGCTTAACGGCAATGGCATAGACCATTGATTTCAAGCCCTACTTCAAAACAGGCTGTGGTGTGTCCAGGCCTGGTCCCCAGTCCTTGACCAGTGACACTGTGGACTTCCTTAGTTCTGGTGGGATCTGGCTCATTGGTCTCTAGCCCAAGCATTGTGTTCAAGATAGCAAGCACAATGCTCAACTTCGTCTTAATGCTCCTCCTATTGTTTCTCTTTGGAAATTTCATTCCCTAAATAAAAACTGAATCAAAATGTTATCTGTGGCACATGACCTTGAGTAGGGTACTGCCTGCAAAGTAGAAAAGACAGATCACAAAGAATAAAAAACCTCCACGTGTTAGCCCTGTGTTTGCACTTCCGGATGACAGCAGAGACATTCATGTCCCTTGTTCTCACCAGGAAAGAAAGGAGAACACACTTAAAGTCAGACAGAAACATCGCTTCTTTTCCCTTTAGATTCCCCCTCAAACCATTTGGAACTTTTTTTTGTTTGTTTCATTTTGTTTTGTTTTTTGTTTTTCGAGACAGGGTTTCTCTGTAGCTTTGGAGCCTGTCCTGGAGCTAGCTCTTTTAGACCAGGTTGGCCTCGAACTCCCAAGAGATCTGCCTGCCTCTGCCTCCCAAGTGCTGGGATTAAAGGCCTGTGCCACCACTTCCCGGCTTTGTATTACTTCTTGTGTCTGAGCAGCTGTTAGTCACAAAGTGTAGTTTAAGGATCCTTGTCTCTTTCCAAGTAACTATGGTCCCCTATCATCCCTTTCTCATCCTGGAGTGTGAGATAAACACTTGATATTAACATCAGCTCAGAGTAGGCCCAGAGCTGGGGTCCAGAGGATTGATTCAACTAACCAGCAATTCCATATGGAGATGCTAGGGGAGTCCTCACCAGAGTGCCGCACAGGATGATTTGAACAATCCTATTTTTATTGGTCTTATATCTTCTATTCTTCTCACCACTTCAAGAGCTGTCTAACCAGAACCTCAGCATTCACCTTAACGAGCCATTGCCGGAGCATCAGACTCCCCCTTTCTCCCTTTTTCTGTCTTCCTGGAGCTGCTCACACTCCCCACTCCCTGTACTAGAGGTTGCCCCTTTTGTTTCTCATTTTCAGACTAAGTTCATCCAAATATCTTCAGTCACCAAGGCATAGTCCAATTTCGTTACCTTGATTTGCTCATGAAGTTACCTGGTTGCCATGGTGCTTGCCTCATGCACTTCTCTCTTTGCCGGTTTACTTCTGACCTTGGGTTTCCATTAGTTCCAGAGCATAGGAGTATTTATTTCTATGTCTGGGGTCCACCTCCCAGGATGGGGATCAGCCGCCAAGACGCTCAGTCATGGAAAGAGAACCTCACAGGTGTGACAAACCATAAGAAGTGGGTCTGGGGTCAAAAGAAAATACCCACACAATCTGGAGTAACTTGCCAAGGTGAAAGGTTTTACTTCTTTGCCCAGAGCACAGCTGGGGACTGAGCGGTCAGAGCTCAATCTCTGTCCTCACCTGACTAAGACTGTTTGTTTCTATTGCTGTGAAGAGGCAACTCTTCTACGAGAAACATTTAACTGGGGCTGGCTGAAACTGTTTTCAGAGGGTTAGTCCATTATCATGGTGGGACATGGCAGCATGTAGGCAGATGTGGTGCTGGAGAAGGAGCTGAGGGTTCTGTACCTTGATCTGCAAGCAGCAGATGGCATAACTTGAGCATAGCACACCTCCTCCAACAAGACCACACCTCCTCCAAATAGTGCCACTCCCTATGGGGCCGCTTTCTCGCATACGTCCACAGCTACCTTGGAGCGGGGCAGTTGATAATCATCAGAGTGTTCCTTTGGAGAACAGGACACAACTTTAAGCACATGCTTTAAGCTTAGGAAAATGCTGAGGCAGGAAAATGATGTTTGCCAGATGGCATCTTTAAACTTCCATAAAGATGGGACCTCTTTTCCCTCATTTGACCTTTGACAGAAAAGACAGCGCATTTCAGTTGTTTCCACACAGAGAGGAAGGACATGCGTGGGATCTGATAGCGTCGGGTCTCTCCATTATCCCCTTTCCTCGTGAATCAAATGACAATTATGGTCTATTCTCTTGTGCCTGACCAATCAAAATCCCATGGAAGGAATGTGAAGGTCAACTCGGGGGTGAGCTGTAGCCTGGAATTCCTTCTGCGCTAGGATCCTGAGAAACTATCTGTCCACTGTGAACTCGTCCTTAGGCTAGCAAGAGGGCTCATGAGGAAAGCACTTGCTGGAAGTCTGAGAACCTGAGCTCAGTCCTTGCAACCCACCCACCGCAGACCGAGGGGACGGACAGAAAGTTGTTCTCTGACTTTCCTACATGCACTGTGGCATGGACACGTGTGTGCACATGCAATAATAGTGATAACGCTGAACATAATTTACAGTCCTTTTCTAGGACTGGAAAGGTGACTCAGAGCACATGCAGCTCTTGTCGAGGACCTGAGTGAAGTTCCATGATGTAACTCAAGCTCCATGATGACCCAGTGCCTCTGGTCCTCATGGGCACCTGCACTCTGGTGTGTTCACAAAAACATGCGTGCTCACACACACATGTACACATATACAATTTGAAATTTTAAAAATGAAAAGAACTCCCCTTTTCCTAATGGTGGTATAGTTCCATCCCTGAATCTTAGTATACAAGACACTGAACATACAAAGTTAAAAATTTGACAGATTGTGACATACGTGACCGCAGTATACTAATGTGGTCACTGTCCTCCGTTCTGGACACAGAACTTCAAAACCTTAGCATTTCCTGTTTAGTGGGATTGCCTTTGCTATGCAAATGAAGCCAGGTTAAGGGACTAAGGGAAAGACCAGCCTCATTACTTGGTGAACAGAGTCAGGAGACTGGGTTCAGTTATGTGGCCAGTACTGTACTATGTGGCACCCCTGTGATGAAAACCAGTGGAGGTCAGCCTTGTGAAGCGTTCTGGCGGCTGGTAGGTCTCAGATTCGGGACCAATAGCTACTGGAAATGCCCATTTAACACACCAAAGCAGATTCTGCCTCTGTATCCCTCAGTCCCTAGCTGGCTTGTCCCGCCCCCAAGCCTCACTCCCATACGCCCCACGTCCCCATGCCCCCTCATCCCCATGCTCCCTCATATTTTTAGCTTCCAGATGCTGCACGTCAGTGCCCTTCTTCAGACTGCTCACCCAACAGAACTCAGCCATTTTGGACACTCTGTTTCTTGGAAACTTAGATCTCGGCTAGCAGCTCTCCTGGATCTCTTCTGGTCCTCTTGCCCGCACCCCTCTCGGGCAGTCTGACTATACTACCTCTTTTATCTACAGTGAACCTTCTCCTCTATACCTAGGAGCCGTCATGGCCTCAGTTTTGTTTTTTCCATTTAGTGGTAATGACTAATAAAGCTGAGAGCCTAGGAAACTTCAGGAAAGGGCAGGAAGCTGTAAGCTGGGACAGTTGGATGCTGCCCACGCACGACCTTTGTAATGGCAGAGAGTTTTTTCCTTAGTATACAGTCACTTCTGGTGAACTGTTAAACGTGGGGTGGAGGTGGCAGACGGGTAAGCGGTTGGGTGCAAACCTAGGCTAGGGTTGGGAGAGGAAGGGATGCGCACCTGTACAGCAGAAGGAAGTTTGTGCGCTCTTAGGAGGCTGAGAACGGCTCAGGCACCAGACGAAGCATTGACTCTGCTTTTGTCAGGGGCTGGAGTTTAGATGGGACTCCAGGCAAAGGTGGTGTGGCGGTGGAGGAGGGTTGGAAGGGCGGTGGACTGGGAGGGGGAAGTTGTGCAAAAGTGCCTGCTAGGTGGGAAATTACATGATGGTTGCAGATATGGCTTTTCAAGTTGGTCAAAGTTGACAAAACTCTGCAAGATGGGGTCCATTTTATTCTGTGGTCTGGCTGTGGGTTCTGTGTGTGGCCTTTGCAAATAGTTCATTAGCAAACTAGTCGGGCAGCCACGGCACTTCCCAGCTCATTGAGACTGCTTCAGGGAGCAGAACAAGAGAACCATGGAGATTTAGGAGTCATTTTGTATTGGTCCTTTCAGGGGTCTTCAGATACACAGCTGGTGTCAGAAGCATGGGTCGGTCAGAGGATCACTAGCTGAGAGTCGGGTCTTGTGGAGGACTTCACCCTCAGTTTGCAAAACTGAATCCCAGCACAGAGGCCGGCCCTGCAGTTGTACTGTAGTTACCCCTGCTGGTGGGAAGTGGCCGGCTTCATGTCAGGCTGTGGAATTCCCTGGAACAATCTGGATTAAGTGTCCATTGTTCGTAATTTAAGTATGAGAAAATCGAAGCCAGGCATAGTGGTGATCACCTTTAATCCTATTACTTGGGAGACATAGGCAGTGAGGTTTCTGTGCATTCCTGGCCAGCCAGGACTACATAGAGAAACCATGTCTCAAAACACCAACAACACAGATATATAGATAGATAGATTGATAGATAGATAGATAGATAGATAGATACACACATATATAGTTCTCACTGTATGCAAAATATACTCCAGATGGAACAAAGACCTTGATGTAAATTTTGATACCCTGAAATCGAGATAGGAAAACGTCGAGAAAATACTTCCAGAAATAGATTCAGAAAACGACTTTTCAGCAGAACTTGGGCTGTTCAGAAAGAAGCCACCAGCGAGAAGTGGTGTCTTATGACATTTAAAAGACGCCTGTTCCACAGAGGGAGCCATGGAATGAAGAGGTGGCCTACGAAGTGGGAGAAACGTTTTCAAGCTGAACCTGTGGCCAAGGGTTACTATCTAGAATACACAGTCATCAAAGAACTGTGAAGCACCATGACTGCAGAGATGCTGAGAGTGTTTGCTGCTCTTGCAGAGGCCTTGGGTGAGGCTCCTAGCCCTTACCTGGTGTCTACAGTCATCCATAATCCAATTCCAGAAAAATCTAACACCCACTTTGGGATCTGACACCCTCTTTTGAGCTCTGGGCACCAGGTGATCGTGTGGTGCACTTGCACACACTCAAGCAAAGCACTCATAAAATAAATCTAAACAATGAAATCAAACAAGGCAGTAGCT
Source organism: Myodes glareolus (assembly GCF_982192425.1). NCBI lineage: Eukaryota > Metazoa > Chordata > Mammalia > Rodentia > Cricetidae > Myodes > Myodes glareolus. Next base: position 97,399,647 of record NC_142027.1, on the reverse strand, counting down.
TGGTTAATGAAATGAACAGTTTGGAAACAAAGAAATACAAATGGCCAGTGAACATGAAAAAAATGTTCAATCACTAGCAAATTGAAACTACATTGAGATTCTGTCCTACCCCGGTAGGACAACACAGCAGAGAGAGGCACCCAGAGGTGTTCTGGAGGAACACAGATGACCACGCTGGCACAGAGCCTCATCCCCGGCCCTGCGCTTGATTCCTGTGTGCTTCTGTGTGAAATGCATACAGTAGGAGTGAGATCCTTAGAAACCCTTGTATATTCGTGCTTTAGAGCAGTCTCTAAAGGGTTTGGGGTAATAGAACTGTCATAATATTCAAAGTATTTTAATACCACAGATCCTGCTAAATGTGGAATTAAAAACATGATCAAAGGCAGGAGGATCTCTGAGTTTGAGGCCAGCCTGGTCTGCAGAGCAAGTTCCAGGACAGCCAGAGAAACTGTCTTGAAAAACAAAAACAAAACAAAACGAAAAATAAAAACAAAAATTAATCAAACCAACCAACCAACCAACCAACCAAACAAACAAACCAAAAAAAACCCCAAAACCAACCAAATAAAAAACAATCTGAGCATTTGTTAGGTTAGAAAAGAGATCCCCCAGCTTTATGAGACAAGATAAAAGCCATGAATTATAAACGTAACAGTGTGCTTGCAGATTTATGGAGGCACATGGACCTCAAGAAAACTAAAAGGAAAGTTGTAAGAATAAAGAAATACTCTTGATCCAAAAAAACTGAGATAATACCCTTCACGTCCAAGACAGAATGTGTCTAGAGTAACAGATGTCTGCTTTTATTCAAAACAAAAGGGTTAGGTTCCCATCACAACGACAGTTCCCTGAAGATGTTGACGTCAGTGTGGTCAGTGACAGCCTGGCCTGTGGCTTCAGGACTGTGACAAAGCAGCCTGTGATATCAGAGAGCATCGGATCAAGTGTGCTCACCTTAGGACAGCTGGGCAGCAGACAGGAAGGAAAGACCCACCCTTTTCCGGGTCCCTCCCTAAACTCCCCAACGGCAGCAACAGTCTGGGGGACCAAACCTTCAACACAAGGGCCTTTGGTGCACATCTTAGATTTTGAATGACAGCAAGCAAAGAAATAAGGATGTCAGAGGAAACTAGGCAACTAAAGGAAAGGAAGAAGGATGGGTTTGGGTCCAACAGAGGCCAGTGCAGTGCGGAGGGAGACACTAGGTAAGTAGTTGCCAGATAATACCACACTGTCTGTAAACAGGAGGCAAGTCAAGGGTGACAGAAACAGACGGAGGCAACAGTGCTTTAGGGAGAGCGGGCCTGGCCAAGCCATGTCCTCGCTCTGCAGTAAGGCAAGAGCAAGATTGTCCATGTTAAGTTATGGCTTAAGAGTAAGATAAATGGCGGTGTATGTAAGTTCTTTGCTACCCCAGTACAAAGGATGACCACAGTGATGCCATCCACAGAAGGAGAGAGGAGGACAAAGGGCGGGAACTAGAGCCGCAACAACTGCAAACAGAAGGGTACTTGCACAAAATTACAACGGATTTGGCATGACTCAAAAACTGAAGCTTGCCTAGAAGACACACCTATACCCTGGCGTGCAGCCATCCTGACGGAGCAGTGGAGAGGCGTGGCCATGAAGCTCACGTCTACATAGCAGGCTGAACACACTTGCAGACAAAACACACCATTTTGTTCTCAGAAAGTTGTCCCTGATGGTAAATTTCAAAGAAAAATGCTACGGTTCTCAGTCCCTGACGGTGATTAGCTGTGTGACTGCCCCTCAGCGGTCAGAGAGTGGCTTTGTGGTAATAAAAGCACGGAATACTTGGTTGTGATGGGAGTTAAGGGTGATCCCATGTGTGATGAAGTCCTCCATGCATGTGGGTTTCTGTGATTCTCAAGGAACTGTTTGGGAGCAGGAAAGTGTCCCTCCTCTACCTCACTCCTAGGGCACACAGGTGTTGGGGTTAGCTCCATTCGGGAAATAACCAGGCCAGCTTAAAGGATAAACAATTATATTTTTAATTGTTATAAGGGGAAAACTCACGCCACAAGAATGGGAAGTCCGAGTTCCTCTGTGTCTGGAGGGAATCGCCCAGAGAGAGAGAGAGTGCGCACCTGGTGCGCCCCAGTTTTTCTTCCTGAACTCCAGGTAGCCACGCCTTAACTAGGCGTGCTTGGTTAACAGGGCTTCCCCATCACACAGGAGCAGCAAAGGATTGAATCTCCACTTCAACAGCTGGTTTGTCCTTCCCACCATGTGTTCCCACTTCTGCCATGGCCTGGTCGGGGGCAGAGCAGCAGCCCTGGGGCCCATTGTGCTGAGCTTGGACTCTGCCTCTTGTCTGTGCCAGGGTGGCAGAAGCAGGGCAATTCTCATGTTCACATATGAGGTCCAAAGTGGGGAAGAAGTGCAGAGTAGCAACTAGCCCCAGGATGCTTTTCTCTTAGTCCGGCACACTCTCCATGCCCTCTGCAGGAGTAGGTCCTGACCCAGAGGAAGGTAGTCTCTGTGGACAGCCGTGTTTTGGACAAGGGTCTCTGAGGCTAGGACCTTTCTTCTCTCTGTGGTCACCCAGGAAACGTAATGGTTAGGGTTTGAGGTCTGTAGGGACTTGCGCCTGAAAGTAACTTTGCTTGCTATGATCTGTGCCTTGGAATAGAAAATAGAGGTTTCTGTGGGGGAGGGGCTCAAGAATTAAAAGATGGAGCAACATTGGCTCCAAACACAGGGTTATTTTTTGTGGGGGAAAAATCCCCTTATCATGACTAAGGTAATATAACTCAAAGGAGCCAGTTTTAAGGGCCATCCCTCTCCATCCAAGCTCACTGGTACTGCTAAAACTGCCAACCTCAAGGTGGCCAGGCATGCCTAGGGCAGCCAGTGTTCATCCACCCTGGCCATGGCTGGGCCAGACACGGAGAATGCAGTTGGCAGCTGCAGACCGAGAAGCAATGGATAAGGAGTTACTGGAAGGAAGCAGGCAAAGGGTAGCTAGGTGCTGCCATGGGTAGCTGAGGTGGCATGTATGAGTACCAAATTCAAGTTGTGCTGCTTGGGGTAGAGGCAGGGTGAGAGCAGGAGTGAGAACTGCCAGGCCCCAAGCTAAAGAGCCCGTGAGAGGTGGAGCCTCGTGAAACTTTCTGTTAGGACCGCACTTGTTGACTAGGTTGTGTCTCCAGGGCTAAGGAGAAACTTCACAGTTGGTATAGAGTGGTATAAACTCCTGACAGGCAGTGGGAAGACAGTCACGCCTGAAGTCAGGCTGCCACAGTGTGTGTATGGATTAGAGGGACTGAACAGGACGAAAGGAGCAGGAAACCCCAGGAGGAGAGACTGGGAAGACAGCCTGAGGTCCACTAGGGGATCCCAACTTCATATGCTGACTGGGGCGTAAACCAAGCCTACAGATATACTGATCGATGGACTGGAACTCAAGACAGAGGCAGTGATTGGCAGGAGGGGAGAGAGACACGGATATTCCAAGAGAAAGGAGTCGTCTGAGAGGAAAGGCAGGGAAGCTCACACGGGAACGGAGGACTCTGTTTTGAAGGCTTTGGGGAGGCAAATCTGGTACCTGCGGCTGCTGTGGCAGCTGAGGCTCTGGGATGCAGAGCCTGATTCCTCCTCTTCCTCATCCTGAGGCCCCCACACGACTTTGACAAGAAGGGCCAAGCAAGGAACAAGCAAGGGCAGAGTTGTCCCTGTGATGCTATCCTGGTGCAGGGGGGTGCAAGTCGCCTCTCTCTCGGTAAGTGTCAGTGAGGTGGTGGGACCAAGGGTTAGGAGAGAGATGTGGCTCTGAGGGAGAAAAGGGGGCAGGGGAGCTATGCTTCGTCTCAGACACGGAGCACCCTGAAGCAGCCACTAGAGTGGGTGCCAGGAGACTCACTCCTATGTCCAGAGCTTCCTTCTGAATCTTTCCTGCTCTTTGTGCTAAGCTTTGGAGGCAGCAGGTGGAGGAGCCACCCCTTGGATAGAGCAGAAGGACTGGGTGTCACTGCAGCGCTGTGGTCTTAGACTCACCCCTAATGTACTCTTGATGCTCTGAAATCCACCTGCCTTTCCCTGCCGTGGTGCTGTGCTGGATGGTAACCACACAACTCCGGGTGGAGGCAGCATTGCAGGGTCCCCTCGCCCATTTGGCAACAGAGGAATCTGTACCTTTGCTGCCTCAAATGGTGATGCACGTCCACTTCCTCCTTCTGTCCTACTATGGCATCTGCCACTTCCCCTGGATTTTCCTCTGGGAATTGGCAAAAGATGAATGGGACACTGGAACCTCTTCAGAGTGCAAATGTCCAACACTGAACACAGAGCAAAGGCATCCCCAGGGCAGAAGCTACCTCTGTGCAATTGCAACATTACCGAATACTGCTGTGCACAGGGCAGAGGCCTTAGGCGACCTCTGACATTTGACCTGGTATGTAAGTCGGCTTGCTGCATGCAGTACCCTTAAGTCCCAGAATCCCAGGCCACTGTCCCCACAGAAGGCGGTGCAGGAGTCTGAAGCTCTCGCCCAGGAATAAGGCTACTGGGGGCTCTCAGAGTTGGGGCAGGAGCGACTCACTGAGGAGGGAGTGTGAAAGAGGGTGAGGGGAGAGCTGCAAGTGGAAACTGAGTGTGAAAGACACACAGAGTCTTTCTTTGCTGGTCCTAATCCTTAGACTCTGTGAGACAGGCTTCTCCATGTACAAGGAGGTGGTGACGACATGGCCCGGGACAGGGATGGACTTAAAATTTAGAGGGGAGCGTGGGTCCTTGTTGGGAGCTATGAACCCCCAGATCCTGAATTTCTTGTAAACAACTTGTTTTCTCCTGATCTGAGTGCTCACAGCTGCTCTGAGCATGAGACCCTCAGGAGTTCCTGATGGCAGAAAAATGGTTTCTGGCGCGTTTGACTGGGGCATGACTATCCCCATATAAGCTGCCCCTGGACACAATAAAGGGGGTATTCTTGGGGCATTCTGGCATCAAGGATGACCTGTGTCTCTGTCTCTGTGAGTCTTTGTGTGTTTCAATCTCCAGCCTCTTGCCCGGTTCACGAACTGTATGGTGGCGCACAGAGCGCAGACGGGCATCATGGGCTGCGGGTCCTGCTGTTGTGGCTGCCGCTGCTGGGTGTCCTGCCCCCAGAGCTCGGTTCCTACTCATCTCCTGTCTCAGGGCCTCATCGCTTACCTCTGCGGAGGAAAGGGTGTGGGCTCTCCAGGGCTCTTTTCCAGCCCAGATTCCTTCCCTGGACTGAAGAAGCCCTAATTCTTCTCGTTCTTCTGAGAGACAGCCTCAGTATTAATGTCTCCTCTTTTTGTACCGACCTCCGGCCACACCCCTTCCGCATGTTGACTGTCTTTTCCTTCCTCCTTTCTCCTAGCCATCTCCTTTTTCCCTAGCAGCCTCCAGCATCTGGTCTTCCTTTGAAGACACTGGCTGGAAGATCAAGGTCATGCTGTCAGCCCCACCTAGGTCGTGAGCTGATTATAAACTGTCCACCCAAGCCACAAGAACCCGTATGCTTAGGGTGGTGTTGTGCCCTGTGGGAGAGAATTTAGAAGTAACCCACATGGCAGGAGAATTTCCTGAGCCTGGGATGCCTTGGGAATTGGGAAACACTGGGTCTTCTCAGCACTTGCATAGCTGGCTAGAGATGATAGTATGTTAACCATGAAGTCATTTATACATAGATGCTAGTACGCATGTAAAACCTACACGGGATGGATTTATGGCCATGTAAAAATCATCAGGACCTACCACAGTTTGCACCAAATGGGAAGAAAGGCACATAGCAAGTCAGGGTCACGGTGAGGGCTTGGGCCAGTGCAAGGTTTGGCTGGACCGCTGTGGTAGGAAACCATGTTTCCTAGAAGCTCCACTGCTGGGTCTAGTCTAGGTGTCTACAGACACAGCCAGCAGGACTCTCCCTGTATTACTGCCTCCCACATGGCCTTTAGGATTTAAGCCCTGCCGTGGTCGGGCCTACGGGGCAACAGGACATGGGTTGTACAAGGAGATGGGACTTTGCTCCTAGTTCCATTGATTGAGGATGTGTGTGTGTGGTGTGGGGGCGGGGTGCTTGTCACCGCTTCTCCAGAAGGAGCATGTGCAGGAAGACCAGAGTGACATCCTTCAGCTCACCCACTCGGGCAGGGTCCTCAGAGCCAGGAGTGGATAGTAAAGACAGAAGATAGTGACTCTGTGAGGTCTAAAGTGGGTGGGTGGGGGACCATGCCCTTCCCACTGCCCCAGGCCTCTGGAGCACCCAGGGTAGCTTGCTCTGTCGCTGGAACCTTTCCAGGGGAACAACGCCCTGGACCCAAATCAGGTCTCTTGTGTACACCTCCCAACAGATTTCTACCAATCAGGCATGATGCCCTGAGGCTGAGCGGCTTAAGTGTCAGTAGCACAGGCAAGGCCAGACAACAGACAGCCCCGTGTGGACTCACTGACAAAGGAACGAGCTCATAGTTTCTCTAGTCCATGCTCCTGCCTGGGTCTCAGAGCCGCAGGTATACCTAACTTCCTCATCCTCAGAAAACACTTCCCACAGGATATGGCATAGCCGATGACCTCAAGGAGTTTCCCCACCCGAAGTCTTCATTCAAATCCCATTGTGCATGGGAACTTTTAGATACACAAACATCCATAGAGAGTTGTTTGAGAGTACTACACCTATGACTCTACAACAGTGTAGAGGGGGTGCCATGACAGTGGCTTGCCAGACTAGGGTTCCTCTGTCCTTGAGAAGACACAGACAGCATTTGGTGCTGATGATCTTGAGGCGAGTCAGAGAAGCTCCTCAGCACTATCTCTCTGGCCACTTGAAGGAGCAATGGGGACCACTGAGACAGGATCAGCATCCCCTCCCACTGTGCTGAGCTTCCCACGGTCCTGCATATCCCTGCCCTGCACTTAGAGCATGCTTGTGCACCTCCCTCCAGCTTCCTCGTGGCAAACAACTGTCAGCAGTGCCTACGCCAGTGGCGGCTGCCAGGTAGCTTCTAGGACTGGCTATGAGTAGAAACTGATCCATCCTGGTTCCAGCTCTGCTAAGACCTGGGCAGCTGGTCTCCATTCCAAGCTGAAGAAGAGAACCATTGCCCCCCGCCCCTGACCTCTGCCGGTCTGCTACCAACTCGAGCTCACGTAGCTGCCGTCCTCAGTTGTGACTGTTGCTCAGGGAGGTGGAGAAGGCGTGGACATGAAGGAAGCTCACCCCTCCAGGCTTTAGGAAGTCAGCCATGCTGCTGCTGTCCACCACATGGGTACGGTCTGCTCATTCTCACTCCGGAGGGGACCAAGTATGCTTGACTCACCCTGGAAGATGGTGACATTTCTGCTGACTTCAGGTCTGTCTCCTCCCCTTGTAGAGTGCCCGTTCTGCATTCCCTCTGCCACCAGAAATATTGATCCTATTTGCTCCTGTGCAAACAGCAGAAAGAGTGAGTTGGACAAAATAAATGTTACAGTTTACCTCTGAGCCTAAACAAAGGCTTTCATGTGGGATGACGGTCATAAACGATTTGCTTTGGGGATAACTTCACGCCACACAATGTAACGGTCCTATTGTAATCATTTTGACATCTTCAAAATGTTAGGTTTATGGAAACAGAAAACAAAAGAAATGCTGTCCCTTTGGAGCTACTAAGCTTCTGTCCGTGGGTTGCTGCCCTCAGTGTTAGAAGGGTTGGGTTCAGTTTCTAACCAATCGAAGCAGGTTGTCTTAGTGAGGGTCACTCTTGCTGTCATGAAACACCATTACAAAGCAACTCGGAAAGGAATGGGTTTTTTGGCTTACACTTCCGCATTGCTGTTCATCATTGAAGGAAGTCAGGACAGGAGCTCAAAGAGGGCTGGAACCTGGAGGCAGGAGCTGATGCAGAGCCCACGCAAGATTGTTGGTTACTGACTTGCTCCCTGTGGCTTGCTCAGTCTGCTTTCTTAGAGAACCCAGGACTATCTATCCAGGGGTGGCCTCATCCACAATAGAGTGGGCCCTCCCTCATCGAGCACTAGTTAAGAACAAGCTCTCCAGGCTTGCCTACAGCCCGATTTTATGAAAGTCTTTTCTCAATTGAGGATCCCTCCTCTCATATGACTTTAGCTGTGTCAAGTGGACATAAAACTATCCAACACACAGGGTCTCCTCAGAACCCCTGGAAAACTGTAACCTGGGGACTCAAGACTTTCTGGTACAATTGCATCTCAAGTGCAGTTTCTAGGGTACAGAGCAACATGTTTAAACTTAGAACCCTTTTTCTTTTGTGGGAAAAATATACCAAAGTACAATTAAACTTTACTACAGCATAGTGCATTTCCATAGAAAGCATGTTTCAAAAGAATACTTAAAGACTGAAGAGGTTCGTGTCAATGGTGAGGGCTTGCCTTTTGAAACCCTACCAGTTCAGTGGTGAGAGTTATCTTCCACAAAGCCCTGGCTTCCACACCTAACAGCACATAAATGGAATGGTAGTCCATACCTATAATCCCAGAAGGTGGAAAGTAGAGGCCTCCAAGGAGGACCACAAGTTCAAGGCTTTATCCTTGGCTACATAGTGAGTTCAAGACCAGCCCAGGCTACATGAGGCTCTGCCTTAGAGATAAAGTAAACCAAGACTTCCACAGCACAGTTTGGCTCTATTTATTATCACTTAGACATAAAGGGATTGTGTTGACCTGTCTATTCAAAAAAAAAACTGCAATAGAAGTCAGAATCTGTTAGAACAGTTCAGATAGAGTGCAACATTACAGTCTCCCATCCTGAGTCCCTGGATTGCAGACGACTGTCTACCCTTCATCTTCCGCGGAAGAAGCCACACACTCTCCCTGGTCCCTCCCAAGAATACATCTGGCCTCTGGGCTCCTTGTATGGTGTTCCCTGGAAGGCAGCCTCAGAAGTGGGAGACAGGTTTTCCATATCAGCACAGCATTCCATACTCCCAGGAGCACCATCTTAGGGCCAATAGCGACCTCCTTGGGGAACAGTCTCCAAACCCTGCCAGAATTGGTTATGGCCTCACTGCAAAGGCAGGCCCACCCAGCAGCCCAGGCTGAAGATAGGCTCAGGAAGGTGGGGCCTGAGGAAAGTCTCAGAAGTGTCACTGGTGGAGTGGGAAGAACTCTGTAGACTGCAGAGAGGTGAGGGGTGCTGTGTGGAGGGGTGCTGTGTGGAGGGGTTCTCCTGGCCTGACCTCTCACTGGGAAAGGCAAAACGCAGCTTTGGTCTTCCAGAGCTCGGAGAACACTGTCCTGGGTGTTGATGAGCTACCTCATGTTGTTCGGAATTTGATTTTTATGAGCATCTTTAGTCATTCTGCAATGGTGCGGAGTATTGATTCTTTTACATTAACGTTTATTTCTTCTGTGTGCACACATATCAGACCATGCTTGTCAAGGTCAGAGGACAGCTTGTGAGGAGTTGGTTCTCTCCTCCCACCATGGGAGTTCTAGGATTTTGAACTTAGGCTTAGCAGCAAGCCCCCTTACCTACTGAACCCTCCTTGACAGCCTGCGATTGTTTTGCTTTAAGAATGATGGCATTAAGCGGCACCTGAGTATCTAATTCCAAGACAGTTCTAGAGGATTTGGTGCTTTCTTCTGACCTACACAGGCAGCAGCCACACATAAGCTATATATACATACATGCAGACAAACATGTACGCATAAAAATAAAAATAAATCCCCCAAAAAGATGTGCTGAAGAGATAGCTCAGCAGTGAAGAGCTCTTTGCTTCTCTTTCAGAGGACCTGAGTTCAGTTTCCAGCACCTACCTATATCAGAAGACTCACAATCACTAGGAGTCCAGGAAAGCAACAACCCCTTCTGGCTTTTGCTGACACCTGTAAACACACACACACACACACACACACAGAGAGAGAGAGAGAAAGAGAGAGAGAGAGAGAGAGAGAGAGTTTAAAAAATATATATATAGTAACATATAATATAAATATCTACAAATATTTTTAATATTATTAATCATATTCAAAAGTCTGAGAGAGTACTTTGGTGGTAGAGTTCTTATGCATCATGTACAGAGCCCTGGTATTAGTTCCCAATACCACATTAATGAAAGTAGAAAAAAATAATGCTGGCATCTAAGGGATTCTCTATCTAATGAATACAAAAACAGACAAATCGTCATATACGGGTACACTCAACATCAAGCTGTGTGGATGCAAACATGGTCCCCATTCCATGTTCACATCCTCACACTGGCAACACTGATTGCAACAGTTGATTGCAGAGGTCACTGACTATGGCCACAGCTCTTTATCTGGAACCTGAATTTCTGCCTCTACCCCAATCATTTACAGCAGGAAGCTAGAATCATGGCCAAAGCCACCGAGACAGTTGTGTATCAGGGACCAGTGAAGGATTCCCCAGCCGCACCATCCTCTGTGTCTCTGGTGTCCTCCCTTGTTACACAGGAGACATCAGGACGAGGGGCTGCCCATGCTCTACCCTGGTGTCAAGAAACAGCAAGCAAGTCAATGGAGCCCAAAGACAAGAACAGAACAAATATAGTTACTTACCAATACCAAGAGACACGAGTTCTTCATGGCAGGAATGTCTCAGGCTATTTTGTCAGGCTATTTCAAAATGTATCTTCAAGTGGAAAGAAGAAAAACACACTGCCAAGGGAAATACCTACTCTCACAGTCTGTAAAGATGCTAGTTCGAATCATATCTCACATGGAAGCTTCTCTTTTCTCTTTTCAATTTCTACTGCCCAAGAAATTGCCTTTCACCTATATTACATGCATTCATATTATCACCTCTTTATATTTTGAAAACAGAAGGAAATGTCGGTGGTAAGGGGAGCAGGACAGAGCTGGACAGTGCCACCCTAGGAAAATGGGAGTTTCCTACCTTAGGGACCCCAACTTAGGCCAAACTTGGATTTGTGGATTTGATGTTGAAAAGAATTTCAAGAGTAGCATAGAGAAGAGTGGTATGGTGAAGCAGAGCTGGGGTTCTAGAAAAGGTCTTCTAACACAGGTTGTGGTGGATAAGCTCATGGGGAGTGGCACTTTTAGGAGGTGTGGCCTTGTTGGAGGGAGTGTGCCACTGTGGGAGCAGGCTTTGAAGTTTCCTATGCTCAAGATACTGCCCAGTGTCTGAGTCCACTTCCTGTTGTCTTCTGATCAAGATGTAGCCAGCATCACGTCTGCCTGCAAGATACCATGTCCTGCCATGATGACAATGCACTGAACCTCTGAACTATAAGTGAGCCTCCCCAGTTAAATGTTTACTTTATAAGAGTTGCCATGGTTATTGTGTCTCTTCACAACACTAGAAACCCTAACTAAGACATAGTCTGAAGCTATATTATAAGAAGCATGAGAAAGAATCATCCAGAAGAAAGTAAGACACACTTACTGTGGGACAATGATCTTGTACCTGTAAAGATTTGTCACTTGTATTGGTTTAATAAAACCTTGATTGGCCAGTAGCCAGGCAGGAAGTATAGGCAGAGTGACCAGAAAAGGAGCATTCTGGGAAGAGAAAAGGCTCAGTCTACAGTCATTACCCAGACACAGAGAAAGTAAGATGAGAATGCCTCGCTGATAAAAGGTACTGAGTCACATGGCTAACACAGACAAGAATTATGGGTTAATTTAAGATGTAATTAGTTAATAAGAAGCCTGAACTAATAGGCCAACCAGTTTATAATTAATGTAAGCCTCTGTGTGTTTCTTTGGGACCGGGCGAAACAGAAGCCTCCATTAACATACACTGACTGTGTGAGTGTGGGCTTTTCAAAGAACAACTAGAAGAGAGTAAAATACACCCAAATGTGGTGTGTGTGGACTTAGCCAAGAGGAAGTGGGTGATTGTCATAGCATCAGCCATATATACCATTTCAATGACTCTCCATTTACCTTCCAAAATATTACTAAGAGGCCTTCCACCCTGTCCTTTCTTTTTTGTTAATATGGCTCTGGAGATGCCCTAGATGGAATTGTAACCCACGGTGGAACTGAAAGCCACTAGGGCTGCACAGGGGGTTAGTCCACGTCCCTTCCCTGTAAGAGACGTTCCCTAGAAAGCTTCAGGTTTGTGGCTAGGGTGATTAGTACGTGCTCATCTCTGCTATAGTTACTAAGTAACCCCCAAGACCTCTGAGGGAGCTGGAAGGAGAAGGGGCAAAGCTCATTTATGTGGATGCAGGGTAAGCATGGAAGGCAGAGAAATGAGAGTCAAATGGGCCAACATCGTTGTCTGTCCAGCTAAAGGCAGCTAGGCAATGTGGAATGTTTTAAAAGGAGGGAAACCCTGCACACGCATGTGACACAGCTCCTCCTGCCCTACAGAAGGCAGGCAGTTGACTAGCTTCTCCACAGCTTCCCACTCTTTTCCACGGTCCACATGTTGGAGCCCATGTGTGACTCAATTTCCAGAACTGAGTTGATTCTGACTTAAAGAAGTCATTTGAGTTCAAGTTTACCTGCTCTGCCTGCATCCTTGAGGACTGAAAGACAGTCCTTATTAAGCCCATGGGAAAGAACATTTTTGCCTATTAGAAAGAACACATTATCTACAGCAATTCAGGCTGGCAAATGCCAACTGAGGGCACATCCAGTTAGAAATAGAAACTACTTGCTGCTTTGCGGGATTCATTTGAGAGAAAATGAACCTGCTTGCACGTTCTGCCAAGGACAGCGCAGGGAGGTGGTTAACTGACTGCACTGCTCTTTCTTCCGCCTTCCGCCATTATTCTGTATAAAAGCAAGTTCTGAAATAAACTCTGGGCTGTTTGGCTGTTCCAGCAAAACCAAAGAGATCTCCCAATTCTATCCTGTGTTTTCTGTCTCAGTTTCTTTCATATGACATTTCCTTAGCCTTAACAACCTCCAAATCCAGAAACCTTAGATGACTTTGTGGGAGCAGGCTCCTATACCCACACTTGAGGCTACCATACCTATCAACATGCTATGAAATCATTGTGCTAGAAAGGGGCTAAGCCCATTGTGAGCCCCAAGCATCAGTGAGGACCAGCCAAGCATCCCCCCAGGCTTCGCAGGTGTTCCACAGGTTCAATGTGGGATAAGCAGAGAAGACTGGGGTGCAGCCTGCCAAAGTGAACCCCAGAGAGACACGGAGCAAAAGCCACAAGCAGAGCTCAGGGGTCAGTGGACCCCACCTCCCACTGCCCACCTCCAGCTCCCAGCACCAGTAGCTTGGCCATTGTCAGGGATCTTCACCTGTGTTGCTGCTGGGGAGCAGGTTTCCCTGCTGAGCTTCACCCTCACTAGGTGGTAGCTGTGGGGTCAGTAACTATGTGTACTGCTAGCTCATCCAGAGCTGAAGGTTATGTACTGAAGAACAGGTGTGGGCAGCCTGAAGGCTGTGAGGGTGGCAGTTGAGGCTTGGGCCAAGGCAGGCATCGGACATATGCTTATCCCAGATCAACGTCTCAAACCTTTGGTGTTTGACAAAGAAGCATTGAGCTCCTGTGCTCACAAAGCCTGCATGTGAACATTCTCCAGCTCTATTCTGCTCTATTTGTGTCTTCTAGCTACTGAGGCCATCCTGTCTTGTTTTATTTTATGTTCTGTTATTTATTATTGTCCTTGTAGGGTGAAAAAGGTCAAGAAAAAAACATCCTGACCCTGACTTGACCTCAGGACCAGGGTTTGAACTTCCAATTCCTGAGCTTGCCCCAGAATCAGACCACAAAATCCACCAATCCCAAGTCATCCTAGAAATCGCTGCCCCACCCCCCAAAAAACCCTATATAAACTCTATACCCTGTTCAGTTTGCTGCTGCTTCTGACTTTAGAGGCAGTCACCCTCCGGGATTCTTCCTTCCCAAAAATTTTGAGTGAGGTTTGTTGTGCGGTGTGACAGCTTTGCCAGAGCAGAGCAGAACTGTTTAACACTTTTCCCACAGTACAGCAGAGTTGTTCACTCTGGGGGATCAAAGCCAAGTTATAACACTTTCACTGGGCAAACTTTCCCCTAGCAGAGCAGAGCCATAACACTTTGGGGACCTGAGCAGAGCTGTAACACTTCTCCCCCAGCAGAGCTGAGCAGAGCTGTAACACTTCTCCCCAGCAGAGCTGTAATACTTCCCCCCAGCAGAGCTGAGCAGAGCTGTAACACTTCCCCCCAGCAGAGCTGTAACACTTCCCCCCAGCAGAGCTGTAACACTTCCCCCCAGCAGAGCTGTAACACTTCCCCTCAGCAGAGCTGTAACACTTCCCCCCAGCAGAGCTGTAACACTTCCCCCCAGCAGAGCTGTAACACTTCCCCCCAGCAGAGCTGTAACACTTCCCCCCAGCAGAGCTGTAACACTTCCCCTCAGCAGAGCTGTAACACTTCCCCCCAGCAGAGCTGTAACACTTCCCCCCAGCAGAGCTGTAACACTTCCCCCCAGCAGAGCTGTAACACTTCTCCCTAGCACAGCTGAGCCGAGCTGAGCAGAGCTGTAACAACTTTGCTGGGTAAACCATCTGCTCAAGAGCAGAATTGTTACACTTGCACTGGAGAAAACTTTCCCTGGAGCAGAGCCTGTGATTATGGTGACTTTGTGGGTATTCCTTGACTCCCAACTGCCAGGATACCTTTCCATCTGAGGTGCAATGCTTACAGTCCTAGGAACTGTATCCTAAGCACTGCACACTAATTAGAGGCCACATTTACCAGTAAAATAAAATGTAGAAGTCATGTACATAGTTTAATCTCTACTCTTTAAAATTGCCCTAAAAGACTTTGGTATAAAGTTCTGCACTTAAAGGCCTTACATAAAAGAATCCAAGAGAGAAAAAGCCTATCACACCTATCCAAATACCATTTCTGTTGCTCTTTCATCTTTTGGCAAAATCTGGTGATATAGCCCAGCTCAGGTTGGCCTCAAACTCTCCATCTTCCTCAGTAGACAGGATTCTGGGATTACAATGCTGGGGTGAATGAAACTCAAGACAAGATCTCTACCACTGAGCTGCATCCCCAGGCCTATTTACCACTGCTTTATCTCAGAGTTCCATAGCTCCCTCTTGTGAAATTCCACTTCAGTCTGAAGAAGTGCTGGGCCTATATTTTAATGGGAAATGTGGTGGCAAATTTTCTTTGTACCCTTTGACTATTATTGCCCTTTGTGATTGTTCTTATCTCACTACCAGTCTTGGACTACATCTCTGCTACATACTGCAGCCCTGGCTGCTGTCTTCTGTGAGTACTGCAAAATTCCCCAGTCCTCCTGCTGAACCCTGCTGAACAAGAAGCCCCAGATAGCCCAGTCTCTCCTGCTGAACCCTGCTGGACGAGAAGCCACAGATAGCCCAGTCCTCCTGCTATACATTGCCAGATGAGAAGTCACAGACCTTGTCCTAGCGTGCTTTCTATGACTGTCCCAAAAGAAACTTAAAGAAAGGGTTTATTTCCCGTTACCACTCCCAGGTTGTATTCCATCACCGAGGGACCTAGGGCCAGAGCTCAAGGTGGGGGATGTGAAATCAGAAACTGAAGAAGGGCTGATGGAGAAATGCTGTATACTGGTTTGCCTCTTGACTTGCTCACTTTGCCAGAATGACCTGCCCAAGGGTGGCATCACCCACAGTGGACCAGGCTCACCCCCATCCATCATTAATCAGGAGAGTGGTCCACAGTCTTGCCTGCAGGCAAATCTGATAGGGACATTTACTCGTGAGTCTGTTGATACATTATTTGAATGACATAAAGTTGACAAAAAACTAGCCAGAACCGTCCCTAAATTTGGAAATCTCTTCCATATAGCTGGCCACTTTCCCTGATTTAAGATTATCTTCTTTGCTTTTGTAGAGTACTTATGTACTTCATGAATCTGTGAAATTTCCGTTCATTCTTGCGTATTTCCCTCATCAGCTTCCTTCACTCTTTCAGGCGTTCCCACAGTACTTATGCTCACACCTGGTGCTGCCGCATCTCTGAGGCTGCGCTAATTTCATTGTTTTTCTTTACTTTTGTGCCATTGATCTACACAGCCCCCCCCTCTCTTTCTCTCTCTCTCTCTCTCTCTCTCTCTCTCTCTCGCACGAGCGAGCGTGTGTGTGTGTGTGTGTGTGTGTGTGTGTGTGTATTACTTTATTTTATTTTGTTTCGAGACAAGGTTTCTCTGTGTAGCTCTGGAGCCTGTCCTGGAACTAGCTCTTGTAGACCAGACTGGCCTCGAACTCACAGAGATCCTCCTGTCTCTGCCTACCGAGTGCTGGGATTAAAGACATGCTCCACCACAGTGCGACTGATTTTATTTTTTTACAAAATAAAATACAAGATAAAACAAAAACCATTACATCAAAGTTGAAAAAGGCAAACCAACAGAAGAAAAAGATTGCCAAGAGAAGACACGAGAATCAGAGACCCACTCACTCACACACTTGGGAGTCCCATTAAAATACTAAACCGAGAGCTATAATATATAGGAAGACCTGGTGCAGGCCCATGCAGGCCTGTGCATGCTGCTTTGGTCTCTGTAAGCACATACGAGCTTTGCTCAGTTGATTTAGTGTTCTCCTGGTGTCCTATACCCCTCTGGCTCCCACACTCCTTCTACCCTTCTCTCTGAAGGGAGGGATTTAGTAGAGACATCTCAGTTATAGCTGTGTGTTCCGAGGATTCTCTCTCCAGTAATGTGTGGCTGTGGGTGTCTGCATCTGTTTCCTCCTGCTGCTGGTGGAAGCTTCTCTGGTGACTGAGTAAAGCATTCGTCTATGAGTATAGCAGTTATCATTAGGAGTCATGTTATTGAGTTTTCTTATTTGTTTGCTTTATCAGACCAGTAGTACTTGGTTTTACCTAGGTCTCTGGGCTATCTAGTTTCTGATTCTTTGTCACTTAAGCAGTGTCCTGTATGGGTTCCACTGCATAATGTCTGGTTGAGGGTCTCTATATTTGTTTCCATCTGCTTCAGGAGGAAGCCCCTCTGATGGTGGCTGAATAAGGCACCCAAACAGTGTCGGGTATGGGCTCCATCTTGTGGAGTGGGCCTTAAATTAAATCAGACATTGGTTGATTACTCCCCACAAACTTTGTGCCACCATTTCCCTGGCCTATCTTGTAGAC
Organism: Myodes glareolus; assembly: GCF_982192425.1. Taxonomy (NCBI): domain Eukaryota; kingdom Metazoa; phylum Chordata; class Mammalia; order Rodentia; family Cricetidae; genus Myodes; species Myodes glareolus. The sequence goes on along the minus strand of NC_142027.1, from coordinate 97,382,612 downwards.
AGAGCACCATTGTAGATCAAAAGTTTTGTGACTGGGTTGGTATTTATGTTTCTCTTTTGGTATTCTGCAGACTATACCTTCTTATACCAAAGAACTAGACCATGAGTGTACGGTTCTATGCAGGCGTCAGCTCAACCTCTCCATGGTCAATGAGTTATGTGGGTGCTGTCTTAAGCAATGAGGCCTTGCTGTCAGTTTGTGAAGAGCAATCTATTGTTTTAGAAGCAAATTTTGGGGATTTGGGGACCCCTTTGGCCAACAACTCAATTGTATGTAACCAGGTCCTGGTACTGGAAGCTTTGTTTGGTGACAAGAGATGGCCAGTTGGGACTCCATCTCCCCTATTAATTGGAGACCTCATTAGGATTGCCTTCCTATGTTATAGGAAGTTTCCTCTACACTAGGTTTCCATACCACCCATCAAATGCCTCTCAATTCTGTCTCTTCCCTCATCCCTTCCTCAACTCCATCCCTCTCCCTCCTCCTCACCTGATCTTCCTGTTCCCATTCCCCCACCTCCAGTCTACCAATAAAATCTAGTTCCCACTCCCAGGGAGATGCTCAGAATGTAACTGGCTTTCGTTGGGCCCCCAACCAGCTCCCAAATAAAGACATGGAGGTTTAGTTATGAATGCGCGGCCTTATTTTATGCTTGTCCCACGAGCTCTTACAACTTAAATTAACCTGTTTTTCTTTATCTACATTTGTCTCAGGGCTTTTTACATTTAATTCCGCATGTCCTACTCTATGTCTGGCTGGCTGGCAGCTGACTGGCTGGCTGGTCTCAGGCATCTCCCCCCTCTCTTTCTCCCTTGTTCTCTCTTCTCTCTCCTTCTACTTATTTTCTCTGCCTGCCAGTCCTATCCCTCCTCTGCCCAACTATTGGTCATTCAGCTTTTTAATTAGACCTATCAGGTGCCTTCGGCAGGCAAGATGAAACAAATGCAACCCGTCTTTCAATAAATAGATGTTCTAGCCCAGAACATATGTACCTAGGGCTCGTGTTAATTCACAACAGACTTCACTAGCATTCCTCTCTTATCTGTACTTCTTTCCTCCTCAGAATTCTGCTGACATTCACAAGCCTACGGTGCTGGCTGGTTTTATGTCAACTTGACACAAGCTAGAGTCACTGGAGAGGAGAAAATGCTTTTGTGAGAATGGTCTGTAGGCAAGCCAGTAGAGCATCTTCTTAATTATGGATTGATATGGGAGGGGCCAGCACAATGTAGGTGGGAGCACCCCTGGGCAGGCAGTTCTGGGCTATACAAGAGAGACGCCTAAGCAAGCCATGGGGAAGGAACAGGTCGGTAAGTAACACTGCTCCATGAGCTCTGCATCAACTCCTGCCTCCAGGCTCCTGCCTGCCTTGAGTTCCTGCCCTGACTTCCTTCAGTGATGGACTATGGATATAGAAGTGTAAGCGAAATACACCTTTCCTCCCCAGTTTGCTTTGGGTCGTGGCATTCCATCATAGCAATGGCCCCTGAAACAAAGACGTCTCTCGGTGATCCGCAATTCCAGGTTCCTCTTGGGGTATCTTAGCCATCCCTGCTGCTCTGTATCTAGTTAAACTCCCGGGTAACTGCAAGAAAAGATAAAGGAAAATACAATGCTAAGCTTGCTCCAGCTCTTCAGACAGCAGAGGTTTCCTTACTGATCCCTTGGAAAGACAAGCAGGTTCTCAGGCTCTTGGGTCTCCCTGCTGCTGCTGACATTGTAGCTCAGCTTCATAACTGAGGGGAGAGACACAAAACAAATGGTGTTGATCCCACATGCCTTATATTCCAACCCCTCCTTTCCACTTCTTTGGATTAGAAACATGTTAGTCTTGGCCTTCTCTTTGCAGTGGCTGATGGGCTAACTGACCTGGGGAAAGCTGGAAGCCTCAGGAGGAATCTCCCAGGAGCAGCCCCTTACAAACTGCCATTTGAGTCTAGACTTCACTTCCCATCTGCTGAATGAGGACATTCACTTTGTTCTAGATTTAAAGTTTGAGTGGCAAACTCCGTGAGAGACAGGCTATGTGGGACCTTGCATCTTAATACACCTAAGAGTGCACATCTGCTATGAGGACATTGTGTTTACCTCATTGCATGTTTGGGTGTCTTTGAAAAGCAGAATGGCATTCATTGTGTGCATGTACTCATGCTTAAAAAACATTTATTTTTATTTTATGTCTGTGAGTGTTTTGTCTACAAATATGTATTGCAACATGTGTGCACGGTGGTCTCAGAGGCCAACAGAGAGTGTTGGATTCCAGGAATTGGAGTTGTGCATAGTTATGAGCTGCCATGTTGATGTTGGGAATTGAACCCAGGTCCTCTGGAAGAACATCCAGTGCTCTTAACCGCTGAGCCATCTCTCCAGCTCCATACCTTCAGTTTTAATCTGCCCATTGTCAACCAGTAGACAGCTGTTTCTGCACCTTGGATGGTGTAGATAAAACTGCAGTGGACAGGAGCGTGGGCCACTGTTGATTCTGACTTTCACTCTTCTAAAGGTATGTTCAGAAGTGGTATTGCTGGACTATGCTCAGTTAAATGAGGCAAACATGGGTAACTTCTGCACAGTGTTCTGTGAGACATTTGAGCAGACTCCTGGGGGACAGGGAGATAGCCCAGGCATCAGAGTGCTTGTCTTTTAAGCACAGGGACCGGAGTCTGATCCCCAGAGCCCATTTAAAAAAATGCCAAAGTGGGTGTGACACTTGCCATCCCCGTGCATGAGAGTGGAAATCGGCAGAGCCCCAGGGTCCTGCAGCTGGTCTACCTACTTGGTGAAGGCCAGGTCTGTGAGAGAACGTGTCTGGAAAAAAAATGACAGTACCTAAGGAATGACACCTGGGGTTGTCATCTGGCCGCTATACAGACAGGCCCATAAATCACAGAGTAGATTAGACATATGGAGGGAAAGATGGGCAGCTGCTGTTCAGTGCAATGGGAATAGAATGTGTTCTATATTCCAGAATTTGTTCTGCAATGTCATGCCTCTATGCCACTGTACTGTGATGTGTAGTATAGCTGAAAATCTGTTCAGAGGCTTGGTGAAAATTATTCCTATTAAAATGACAATATTAGGAAATCCCTAATATTGTGCTCTCAATATACTGCAAGTATGTAACTGAAGCAGCATCACGCTAAATAAACAGCCAGCTCTAGAATCAGGGTGCGATGGCTTTACTTAGTTGTCAGTTTGACTGTATCTGGAAGGAACTACAATCCAGAAATGAGGGCAAACTTGCAATCTGGATCTTGAGGCTGGAAGACACAGCTTTAATCTGGGCCACGCCTTCTGCTGGAAGCCTATATAAGGACAGTGGAAGAGGGAAGGTTTGTTCTTCTCCTGCCTGCCCTCCCCTTGTCAGCACACCCATCCCTTCCCTGGCACTGGAGCCTGCTTCTTCAGGATTCCAGCATACACAGAAGACCAGCTGAGACGCCCAGCCTCGTGGGACTGAGCAGCTACTGGATTCTTGGGATTTCCATTCATAGCTAGCCATTGTCGGGCTGCAGCCTGTTAGTCATTCCAATAAACTCACACATATATGTATATATATATATATGTGTATATATACATACTTGTATATATACATAGAGAAAGAGAGAGAGATTCATTCATAAGTTCTGTGACTCTAAAGAACCCTGGCTACTACACAGGGTATTTCCAATAAGTAAAATGTATAATTGTTTGATAACAAGGGAATTAATAATTCTCTCATTAAGCATACGATCTGAGAAATTTGACTTCAGGGAATATTATTTTAAGATGTGTTGCTTTTGTTTATGTTGCATTTGTTTAACTCTGTGAAGCTGTGATTCTCTGTATCCTGTTTAAAGGAAGGTTATTTTGTTACAGCATATTGCATATATGTTTCTGCTCTTGTTTAAGGTACTGTACCTAGGCTGTTCACTTAAAAATGTAAGACGAAATTCTAGTTTTTGAAAGCTATTATTATAAACTATGTAGGGCAATCAAGAAACATAGGTCAGTAGTCTTATAGCAATCAAATCTGTAGATATGTTAGGTAGGTTTTCTAGGTTAAACAGATGTACTTTAGATAGGTTGTCTTCAAATACTTCAAAGTCCTGTAGAATATGGCATTTAAAATGTTTTGTTAATGAGAAGATTTTCATGACAGTGAGATATATCCTGGCAGCACAGATTACTTCCGAGAAGATGAAGGACACGGAAGCTCCTTACGGAGTTTGTTTTTACTGTGGCGAGGTTAGCCACTGAGCAAAGAAATATTTTGCCTTTGACTGATGACAGTGTGATGACAGGCAAAAAAGCTGATGGATTTTGCCAAAACAAGGCAGAACAGTCCTTCAAAATTCCCATTTCACTGAGAAGTCTGCCTGATACTCTAGGCCTGGAGGCTGAAAATGGATGCTCCAACATTGCAAAGGAACTTTGGGTGACTGCCCAGGCAGTCAGATGTCTGTTATTTCTAGAATTTTTGGAAGTCATTTGCAATGCACTTTTTATTTACTTAAATAATATTATACCCTTCTGGTGCCTTTGATGGAGTTGAGCACTAGATAGTTATAGTTGCAGTTTTCCTTAGATATGATAAAATGCAAGTGTAAATCCCAGTCTCTGGGCTCCATCTTTGGAGGCCCCGCCCCTGAGCCTGCCCCTTGCACCTTGACCCCTCCCCAGAGTAGGGTCAGGACCACTCCCCCAGTCTATTTAAACTGCTTCCCAGAAAATCAACACATGGTCTCCACCCCCCACCCTGCATGGTAGCATTGGTGGCTTCCCAGTTGCCCTTGGGGCCACCCAAAAGCGCAGGAGTCCTATTCAACCTGGATATGTTTTAATTCAACTTGTTTTGATTCAGCACGATTGGGATTTTTGCGTCAACAAAGAGCTCGTGTTAGAAAATATTTCTAACAGTAAGTTAGGTATAAAATTTTGGATTTGCTAAGATAGGATAGATTATGGAATATTTTCTTTAAATTTACCAGACATAGATGAAATTGGAATTCAGCATACTGTGAATATAATCTTTATTTGATAATTGTTTTTATTGTATACAGTCTTACCACGTTGAAGTTAAATTTTTTCATTTTTGTTTAGAAAGAAAGAAAGGTAAAATGTTGGCAAACATAATTTTAAGATATGTTACTTTTGTTTATGCTGTGGAACATTTGTTTAATTATGTAAGATGCGTTGCTTTTGTTTATGCTGTATTTGTTTAACTCTGTGAAGCTGTGATTCTTTGTCTGTCTAAAACACCTGATGGTCTGATAAAGATTTGAACAGCCAATAGCGAGGCAGGAGACAGGATAGGCGGGGCTGGCTGGCAGAGAGGATAGACAGAAGGAAAGAAGAGGAAGAGGAGCACGGAGGGAACAAGGGGAGGAGGACATCAGCCACCCAACTACACAGCCAGCCCTGGGGTAAGAAGAAAAGAAAGATATGCAGACGCAAGAAAAGGGAAAAGCTCAGAGGCAAAAGATAGTCAGGATAATTTAAGAAAAGTTGGCAAGAAACAAGCCAAGTTGAGGCCAGGCATTCATAACTAAGAATAAGCTTCCATGTGTGATTTATTTGAGAGCTGGGTGGTAGACCCCTCCAAAGTTAAAAAAGTTGAAGAGTAAAACTTCAGAGAACATCAGTGGGGGGTCTTATAGGGTGGCACTTAGAATGAAAAGGGACCAGAATGCCAGCGCAGTCGTTCCCTGAGTTGGTAGTGAGCTGGGGGAGGGTCCTATGTGGAGGGAGAGCATGGAATCAGCACGGGAGACAACAGGACAGAGGTCCTTCCATCTTACCATGTGTCTTTGTGGTGAGCACTCACTGTCCGGGCCATTTGTTCACTGTGCATATGAAAAGGGCAGATTTCCATTTTAGCGTTCTTCTTTTACTTGTCAACTAAAACAACAACAACAACAACTCTATAAAGAACCTCCCAGGGCTAGGAAAACAGCTCACTGGCTAAGGCACTTTTTGTACAAACCTGAGGACCTGAGTTTGAACCCCTGGAAACCATGTAAAAGCTGGGCACAGTACCTTGTATCTGTAATCTCAGGTGCCTATCCTATGGGAGTTGGGCGGTCCAGACAGGAGAATCCTTAGACGTTCTCAGGCCAGCTAGCCTGGCATCTGAAGCAACAAACAAGAAAGAGATAAAGAGTCAAGGTCTGAGGTTGACCTCTGGCCTCTATGTGCACACAGAGTGTCACAGGCACACCCACACTCACACCCACACTCATACACACATAGATACACACACATAATATATATGCATCGTAAACACACGAAGAAAAACAGAAAGAAAGAGAACCTCCTTCATACCAGGAACATGGCAGCATACTGTTGCCACCCCAGCTATCTGGAGAATGAGGCAGAAATCCAAGCCCAATCCGGGCTACCCAGTGTGAGACCCATGTCAAAGAAAACAACAATGAACCCCTCCCCACCCATAACTTAGCCCTCTGAGTGACTGTTTGAATAGCAGAGGTAGGATAAACATTGAGTTCTCCTCCTGCTCATCCGTCAATCATCACTATAAAGAGCAGCGAGCACATGAGCTGAGGACGTGACTGCTCTGAGAATGACTGAAGAGAAAGCTTTGACTGAAGACTGGAGGGAGAGTACAGACAGAGGCATCTGAAGAGCCCAGAGCAGAGGGGGAAGGTAGTAGATCGAGAATGGCCAGCAAACTGGACAGGGTCATTGCGGGAGAGAAAGAGAGCGAGGGCAAAGGAGACCAACAGTGAAGGGGAAGAGAGGAAGACAAAAGAGAGAGCATGGCCGAAATAACTGGATTAAAAGGGAATGAGAAGCCCATGAGCTGGAGACGTTTGGGGTGGGGTGGAATGAGAAAAGCCAAGAGGAGCCACCAGTACTTAGGACAACTGGCAATCCCTGGTGCCTATTAGCAAACCCTAGCGCATGCCTGCCCCCTCCCCCCTCCAGGCTCACTCAAGTGGATGAGTTTCTTTTGGATCCGATAAGGAAATGGCTGAGTCATCTTCCTCTCCTTAGCAACAGACTCAGGAGAAAAGTAGAAGTAGATATGTTTCATGATTTTCTTTAAAGATACAATTGAGTGAAATAACCCTGCATTTGCACATTAGTGAAAGCAAAGCCACCCAGAATCCATGAACAAATAAGGTGGGAAAGTCTGACATGCCAGTGCCCACAGCCTGTGACGCTCTCCAGCTCTGGAGAGATTAGAAGTTTAGCATCCTCTGCTGGTCAGCCCCTCTCCCCGCTCCCCAGATCTGATCCAGGCAGCATGTCAGGGTTCCAAGAGTGAATTCTTTCCAAAGGATTTTCTAAAGGGGGCTAGAAATGCCCCTGGGTGTCAGCGTCCCTAATGACAGGGTAGAGCAGAGCATGGGTATCTGTTTAGAAATATGAATAAACATCTCTAACTGCCTGAATCAACAGTAGCCATGTATCATATTTTTCACGAATATGGTTATATACAGATAAACATGTCCCTGCCTTCTGAGATTTCACGTGTGCAAGAGGAAGCACAGTGTTCACTCCAGAAATGTCCGCTGTAGTTAGATTTCAGGACATGGCAGCATCATTGCTATCACTAGGGAAAGTTCCAGGAGTTCATGTGAGCTTGTTCTGAACCCAGGCCTTCTGATGCCTACCTACATACACCTGCTCAAAGACCTGCAAGAGACACACTCACACATAAACACATATAATGTATATATATGTGCTAGAATATGTATGTTATAATTGGAAGTCCTCAGATCTCCAACCCTACCTCAACAAACCTACACTGGTTAGATAGGGTTAGCGTCAGGGTCCAATGCCCCAACATAAACTATCTTTCTCTCTGGACCGGCATGGAGTCATGGGAATAACTGAGACACAGTTCACACAATGTCGGAAGGGAGTCTCAGGATTCACTCAAATCCTAAAGATCACCTGCATTTACTATCCAAACACCTTTTATCCCCCAAGGTAAATTGAGGGGGAAGGTCATTAGCATTCTGTTTGTGGGGGTAGCAGCTCTGTCACTAGCTTGGAACTGACCCCTCTTCTCAGGTGATCTACATAATTAGAAAGAAAGGAGGAGCATATCCTGAACTCTGGAGCAGCATCAGTCTGAAGAAGCTTTCAGCACCTCTGCTGCTCCTGTGACTTGAGAAGTTGGCTGCCGACACAATGTAGAAATGTGTGGCCTGTATAATATTGCCCCACAGGTTAGGGGTTTTGTTTGTTTGCATTATGATGGTAGAAAGCCACACACATTGTGGAAACTATACTTTGTATTTTTAGTTTTGCTGTTTCCAGAGCCACGACTGTGTGGCTTGAGCCTCTTGAGAAGCAGAAGACTTCTGATACATAATTACAGAAAAGTCATATTAAAATAGTATAAAAACATTACTTTCTTGTGTGTGTTAGAAAATATTATTTTATGGTGTGACTTTTGTTTGTTCTGTGAAGTCTGTTCTGTGAAGTTATGATTCTTTGCCTGTCTAAAATGCCTGATGGTCCTAATAGAGTCGAACAGCAGAAACAAGGATACGCGGGTCTGGCAGGCGGAGAGTATAAATAGAGAGAAAAACAGGGATAAGGGAGAGCAAGAGAACAAGGACAGGAGGACATCAGGGGCCGCCCAGTCAGGCACGGAGTAAGAAGAGAGGTATACAAAGAAAGATAAAAGCCCAGAGGGAAAAGGTAGCCAGAAACAAGCCAAGCTAAGGCTGGGCAATTATAAGAAAGAATAAGTCTCTGTGTGTGATTTATTTGGGAACTGGGAGGTGGGCCCCCCAAAAGAGCAAAGAGTAAAATACCAACACAACATCCAGGAGCCCCTCAGATCCCCTCCCCCAGGGACTCAGGATCTTTCTCAGGTCAGAATGTTTGAGTTGCTGTCAACATGTCCAGTTCAGTTGGTTCTGTTTCCTGTTGCATTTGGAAGCTGTGTGCATAGGTCACCGTCCTCGGAACCCCACAGTTCCACACGACTGTCAGGAGTCCTCTTGATTCCCTAAGCACCTGGGTAGTGGGCCCTGGCACTGGGACCCCGCCCCTCCACTAGCTCTCTGACTCAGGCTCAGAAGGTTCCCTGAGTTTCTTCAGTGCCTTTGCCTCCTTCAAGCTTCCCCTTTCCGGGCCCCTCTTGGTTACAGCATTCAGTCACTTCTTTCATTAGTCAGACATCAGAGGATGGTAATGCGACAGAGGGAAGCAACAGAGAGACAGCTGTACAGACAGTGAGAGAGTGTGGCCAGTCACAAATGTGAATGTGAGCCTGGGCTTCTCCCCAGTCTCCAGGAATCGCAGTGACCCCAGCCACTGTGGGGTCCTAATGAGATCCTAATGAGAGTAGCCTAGAATTCCCTCGCCCATGCATTCATCTCTCATTCCCTCGCTCACCTGCCTGTCTCATCACCTGGAGTGTTTATCACAGGCGGAGCCTCCAGCCAGCTGGGAATTTGCAGGCTAGTGTAAGAGCCATGCTTAATAAAACCGGAGCTGCGAGGCAGGTGCTAACTGTAATTAGGAAAACAGGCTGTCTGCCCACAGGAGGGAGGTAACAACCAAAGAGCAGCCAGGAAGCAGTTGCCCAAGGAGGGGGAGGAGAGATCGCTGTGGAGCCTTGCCGCCCTGCAGAGGGGCAGACACAGTCCAGGGACAGGAAACCCTCCCAGTGTAAGCAGCTTGAGGGAAGGTTTGGAGGCGACCAAGCAAACCAGGCACCTGATCAGTGGCAGTTAGCTGGTTGCGCAGAAATGGGCAGTGCTGGTGGGCGGGACAAGACAGGAGTTCCCGCACAGGAAAGGCTGGATGATGAGGAATCTGAATTCCATCCCTTCAGTCTGCGTTCTTTTCATACACTGTACACAGTTGTTGTGGTTCTGAGCTGAGGTAAACCACAACTGTAACAGCATATTGGATTTCAAAGATGGAATACCAAAGAAGAAATAATGCTCACACTTGCCTGTTACATTAGTTGCTCATTAAAATGACTATATTGGAGATGAACTGTGTTAAATAAAATATGTCTTAGAAACTATTTCACCTGTTTCTTTTTTTTATTTTTTAAAAGCTATTTTTAGAGATGGGAAGTCCCACTTTGTTTCCCAGGCTAAAAACCCTGAACTCAGCAATCTTCTGCCGCAAGCTACCAAGTAGCGGGGACCACAGGTTCGTGCCAGCGTGCACAATCACTTTATCTGAATGTGGCCGCTAGAGAGTTGGGGACTGTGGATGTTTCTTGTCCCTTTGCCTTAGAATACAGGAAACAGTCCGCGGTAGAATGAAGGCAGTAAGGGACACTAAGGATGGGGGACAAGTCCAGGGTCCAGCAGGGAGAGAGAAAGCCTAGGGCTGAGAAACAACTTGGACAAAAGGGAAGGAACTGGCACAAAGGAAGAACAGGCCACACCCGTGACAGACAAGCCTAAGGTACGCATTTTGTATAAATTAGTCAGTGTTTGGCCAACAAGATTGTTCAGCTCAGCGGGTAAAGGTGCTTGCTGCCAAGTGTTAGGGCCTGAGTTTGACTGCTAAGGCTCGCACAATGGATAGACAAAAATGACAACGCACAAGTTGTCCTCTGAACTCCACACGTGTGCCATGGTGCGTGAGCATACACACACACACACACACACACACACACACACACACACACGATAAATACACTACTAAGTAATTAAAATGTTAGTCAATGTTATTACTATCCCCTTTCCATATTAAAAAAAAAACTATTGGACTTCAGGTCAGACACAGGGCGGTCTTTGCTCTGGCAGGCCAAGTCTAAGGTCTTCTTCCGCTGAGCTGGGGAGATAGGAGGAATCAGTGGAGGAGGCTGAGCCCCCACTGCCCCACTGCTTCCTGGACTCCTTGTTACAGCATGGAGTTACCTCAGGTGGTAAAAGACAGCAGAAGAGGGGCATGTAAGAGTAAAGACACTACTAGCTCTCCTTGAAAATTATGCTCCCAGAACTCTTCCCACAGGGCGAAGGCCACATGCAAATAACTTGGTGAGCTGAGGAGATGGGAGCCAGAGGGGCAGAGCAGGGCAGAAGCCGAGGACACGGGAGCCGGAGGTCCAGGGCAGGACAGAAGCCAAGGAGATGGGAGCCGGAGGGGCCAGAGCAGAACAGAAGCTGAAACCTCTGTTTTACAGATCAGAGAGTCATGGGCTAAAGGAGGCAAGGGTGACACTGATGTGTATCCACCTCCCAGGAGGGGACCCTTGGGGTAAACAGTGGTAAACAGGTGTTCTCAGTCACATCTGAATCCACAAAGGACACCATATTGCCTGGCACCTCCCTGAGGTGAAGCATGTCCATACGGCACAAACTCCCACTTTTAGGGGCACTTTCTGGACCACCTCCCTGGAGATCGAGGCACCAAGCTGTGGTCAGGACTCTGGGAACTCTTCCATCCCCTGCAGTCAAGCCTGGTGCGGCCTCAGTGGACCATATACCTCATATTTTAGTGTCTCTCCACAGGCCATAGCTCGGAATCCGAGGCCCTTAGACAAGAAAAGCTGAGAAGGCCCTTGATGACACCCCAAGTAGGGATTGTCGAAACACAGGCAGGAGTCGTGACATTTTTCTCCAGAGCAAGGTCAGTCATTTGTGGCGAGGACCACATCCTGCCCTGCCCGGCCAATTCCTTTAAGTTAGCTTTGCCGGCAGCTGCTCTGGTCACTCACCCATTGCCTGTGGCTGTTGCTTTGTTGTAAAGACAGAACTGGGTATTTCAACAGTCAGATGGTCCACAACGACAAGGCTGATAACAACCTGGCCTTTGGGGAAATGTTGGCTGGCCCCATCACTCCACTGCACAGAAGGGAGATGTATCTCTCTCACCCTGGGGACCTTTACTGCTACCTGGAGCCATCTGGGGTTGTCATCACTTACAGAGGGGACATGTGCTGTGCACTGCATCTGGTAGTAGAGGCCAGAGAAGCTGCCCAACACTTGCAATGCACCGGCAGCCCCATGACGAAGCAGCCTCATCTCAAAGCATCGTTAGTACCAAGGAGGGGAACCTGCTGTACCCCAAAGTAGAGGGCCAGTGATGGTGTACCCTAAGCTCCTTCACTCTGTGACTAGGAAGGCGACAATAGAAAACCCTGTCCCTGGCATGGAGCTCCCCATCCAGGATGTTTCTGTCATCCACTTGCCCCGTGATCATAATGAGCTGCTTGTTCACGGTGCCTGGTCAAGCTGAGAACGACCAGTCAGGTTCCAGGGACTACTAGCCAGTTCTTACATTGGTTCCGAGATCACAAACCAGCCAAGCCAAACTCAGAGAAACAGCTTTAATTCTATAACCCAGCCTCCAGTGGGGCTCACAGCAACACTGCAAGACAAGGGAAAGCTGAATGGCTCCATCTCCTTGGCTCTGCGAAGCCCCATGCTCTACCCCTCCTCCCTATACCAGCCTAGCCAAGCAAAGCAAACTGCACCTAAAGTTCAGGGTCTGGATGCCTCTAGAGCCTGGGATCCCGAATCTGGAACAACTTTTCTTCTCCTCACTCCCTCTCCACCCACTTCTCCCTTTCCTGGCTCCAGGGCCCCATGGCACAGTAATACACAGCCTCGTCTTCAGGCTGCAGTTCAGAGATGCTCAGATACACCAGGTTCCTGGCCACGTCTTTGGATCCGGAGAAGCGAGTGGGTGTCTTGGGACCCTGGTGCTTGTCTGAGTGTGAGAAATGATCCAGCAGGAACCTGGGAGGGTGACCTGGCCTCATCTGGAACCAGTAAATGCCGTAAATGTCGATGTTATAGTTGCTGCTCAGGGCACAGGTGAGACGAATGGTGGTTCCAAGCGAAGAAGAGGCAGATGGTGGTTGATGCAACACGGGCTGAGGGCCACAACCTGGGAAGACAGAAGCATGCTCATCACCCGGGCAGAGCAAGGCAAGAGGAGGGGCAAAGAGGCTCTAGGACCCAGGAGTTCCCTTACCTGTGAGGTGGGCCAGCAGCATGATCAGAATAGAAGTCCAGACCATTGCTTGCGACATGCAGCAATTTGCTTCCCACAGCCACTGCTCCTGGGGCCCTTGCCAGCTGGGAAACACTCTCCTCCCTGCTTTGAGAAGAGGGTCATTGCACCCTAGTTCCTGCTCACCACCCTCCTGAGCTTTCTGGGGCTCTGGAGCGTCACTGACCAGAATGGTGTGACGGCAGCCTTTGTGGCTCTGCCTTGGTCCTGTGGAAGTGTGCTGGGAGGAAGCACCTGCTAGAAGCTCGTGACCAGAACCCAGGAGCTGGCTGGTGGGCTCATCTCCCTGAGGGAGAGTGACCTCAACTGCCCCTGAGAAGCTGAGCCCCGCAGAAACAGATTTCTTGTTCACATTTAAATGCCTGGTGAACTGGGACAAGAAAATGCATCCTCAGAGCAGGAAAAGCACCTCTTCACGCAGCAGGAAACCAGGGGTCCTAGGAGAGGGGTGCTCTGACCCCTTCTAAACTCTGAAGAGCCGTCAACCCAGGTCTTTCCCTCCTAGAACAAAGTAACTTGAGAAAGAAAAAGCAACAGGGGCCGTATCTTCCTGCCCTCCCTGCTCTTCATTCACTACACATGTGTCTGCTGCAGAGTAAACCGCACCTTGTTCATACACTGAAGCCGTGCTCTATACCCAGATGATAGGGGCTCTTAGGAGATCAGGGATGGGACCCTGAGCCAACAAATTGGCATCCTTATAAAAATAGAAAAACTGAGCAGACGCTGTGGATGAGGGGCGTTAAGAGGAGGCCTCCATCGCTATGCCAAGGCATCTGGTCAGATCCCCCTTCTAGAATCCTTAGGAAGAACCTGCTGACAGCCTGCCTTTGGAGTTTCAACCTTCAGAGACAGAAGAGAACAAGTTTCTGTTGTTTGAGCCACTCAGCATGCAGGGCCTTATCCCCTGCAACCTTAGGAAATGAATACGGAAGCGTCTCCGTCTGTGTGGGCTACAGTAACAAGAGGCCATCCTCTGGGTGTCTAAAAACAGAAACTTATATTTTACACATCCCAAAACAGCAAAGTCCAAGAGCTCCATTCAGTTCTGCCTGCTGAAGGTTTGTTTCCTGGGTCACAGAGGGGGCCTTTTTCTTCTGACCTCACACGGAGCTCTCAGGAGCCCTTTCATAAGACCTTATAATCCCCAAAGACCCCAACCTCCCCATGTCACCCTGGGGGTTAGTATCTCAGCCTGTGAATGCTAGGTTTCAAACCAAAGCCAGAATGGACTCCAGAGTGACCTAAGCACCTCTCCCATATGCTCATTCTCGTACAAAAACTAGGCTTTCCTGTCCCTTGAATCCCATGCACAGGGTAACACAGAGCAAGTCACCTTGTGTGCAAGTAAGTCACATGATGGCAGACACCCATATCTTAAATGAGCCTATGTCACTTCTCTCCCTGATGCGGAACAACTTGACCCATCCTAATCAGCTGGGTGGAGACTGGAACCTACTCTTCCTGCCACCTCATTGGCCAGCATCATCCTCTGCCAAGGGGGTGTGGGGCAGGCCTCTGTGGAAACAGCACTTTGAATAGCCTTGTGCAGTTATGGCTGTAGCATGTCTAGGACCTGTTGCTATGGCTCCTCCCTCCTCACACACTCCAGGAGGCAGGGGATGAAGCACTGGGTGCTCAGACCCAGAGTGAGAGGGAAACTTTCCACTCGTATACGTGTTCACTCAGTCCTGCAGGAGTAGCCCACGCACGTGCTCGGTCTGTCTTTGTAAAAGGTTCTCTTATTGCCTGGCTCCCACAAAGAACCTCGGTCTTAAGACTCAGAATTGGAGACAGTCCCGCTTGTGAACATCAACACTGCAACCAGCCCTGTGGACCCCTCTCATCACTAACACTATTGGAGCTTTCTTATCCCTGGTGATTCTCACAGGACATACAGTTGTCCTTGTTGTTGGGACAATATTGGAGCCGAGAATCACATTCAGTCACAGAGATGTCCTAGTCTCAATTTTGTTTCTGCAGACTTAACCTTGTTCCTCTAGGATCCTAGGCAGAGGCTGGTGGGTCTCTGAATTTGAGCCTAGCCTGGTCTACAGATCCAGTTCAGAACAGCCAAGCTTAGGCAGTGAAGGAAAGAAGCTGGTGAAGATGTAATTGAAGGAGGGGGCCATGTTCAAGTCCTGGTGAGCAGCAGAACCTGGCAGCTTCGGCCACATGATTCTGGAGTTAAGAGTGGAAGAAAGGAGCTATGGAATTTGCCCGAGACTAAGGAAAGCTGCTGAGGCCAGGCATGTGTCAGGGGTGTCCCTGAGTGGAGGAGTAAAGAGGCCATTGTGTGAAGTGATGGAGGTGAAGCCTTGACTGCCTTGGAGACCCCAAGATGTTGGAGATGCCAGAGCAGTGGGATCCAAGTCAAGGAGAGCTGCTGATAGGAAGTGGGACGAACCCGAGAGAAGGAAGAGTGCTGCAGTCAACAAAGCTGAAAGGAGATGGAGATCTGAAGAGCATTTGACCTCAGGCATGAAGAGTTTGGAAGTTGCCCAGCTGGGTTTTGATCTTGCTTTGGTCCAGTATTTCCTCACTATGCTTCCTTTCCTATGTTTTGAAATGGTCACGTATATCCTGTGCCATTTTGATTTCATAGGGGATTACAGTTAAGAGATTGCATGACTCTCAGATGATACTTTCAACTTTAGACTTTAAATAAGTTTGAGACTGTGAAAGAGTATGGCACTTTTGAAGTTGGACTGAATGTATTTCTGCATTAGGATATGGCTATAAGCCTTTGGGGGTCAGGGAGTTGAATGTGGTGGTTTGAAAGAAAATGGTCCCCAAATGGTGTGGCACTATTAGGAGATGTGGTTTTATTTGAGGAAGTGTGTCACTGTGGAGGAGGGCTTTGAGGTCTCACATATGCTCAAGCTATACCCAGTGAGACAGACCACTTCCTGAGGCAAGATAAAGGACTCTCAGCCACTTCTCCAGCACCATGTCTCCAGCTAAAATGTCTCACTCTGATGAACTGACCCTCTGAACTGTAAGCCACTTCAATTACATGTTTTCCTTTATAAGAGTTGTCATGGTCATGGTGTCTCTTCACAGCAATAGAAACCCTAAAACACCCTCATACCACCCACCTGATAAGATTGGTTTCAAGTGGATACCGTGTGTGGGAGGAAGTGTCTGGAGAGTTCTAAGCCCTACAGGAGATGTCTCTGGCCCCTGGAACATTTGGGCTTGGAAGCAGGTCCACACACTGTTGACTGATGCATTCTCTTGTTCCTGCGGCCTTACCCCCAGCCATACCCTCACCCAGCCACTAGACTCATATATGGTCAGGTATGACAGCTTGAGGGAGCTGATATATCCTATCCTTCTCCCAGGCTATACACAACTCTTCGTTAGACCAAAACAAGGTTATCGCTACAGTTCCAGACTTCAAGGTCTACAGAACTTCTAGCTACCAGGAGCCCATTCAACCAGGCTGCCTAGTTTGCAGATACTATGTAGACTCTTTTTTTATCATTGTTGTAGAACAGTACCTGTGAGTTGATACATTCCATCCTTCAGGGAAGCTCCTTAAGTTACAAGATGTTTTAAAGGGAGGCTCCTTAAGACTATCCTGAAGTAAATGTGAGACTAAAACAAAAACAAGAATAGGGTACCTTGCAAGTTAATGGGAGACTAAAACAGGAAAAATATACCTGGAAGAGGCCCAGACCAGCAGGTTAAGGGTTCTGTCTGCAGTTAAGACAGTTAAGAATAAGTTCCTGTTTGTTCTATGTTTTTTTTTTTGATCCATCCACACCATATGTGCTTGATCACATGTGGACAGGAGGAATGTGGGCAGGAAATACGTCAGGATGTACACTTACCCCTGGTTGGATGGATGTAGGTGGAAGGTACACAGACAGAAAATATGTCAGAATATATGCTTGCCCCTGATTGGAAATTGGTGGCCTTGTGATTATACCTTTAGAAATCTCAGCAAATGTGACTCAGTGACATTCCTGGGAACCTGGGTATGGACCTGGCCATTGTCCATCATCCTGGCCAATATCTAATTGGAGCATACTTCAAATTTGGCTCAAAAATTGTGGAATTGGTCTTTTGTAATTTTCAGTATTAATAGTAAACAACTCAGAAGCTTCAGGAAGCTCCTGAAAACAAGCCAGATTCACTAGGGCCCTCCATCATCAACCTTGTAGAAAAAGTAAGAACTTCTGAGAATCACACAGAGCTGCCTGAAGGAGACCCAGAGCAGTAGAAAGGACACTCTCCACTCTGCTGAGCTGTCTGAAAGTAGTACAGTGAGCTCCAGGGGGCCAGCTCTCATGAGTTGTGATGGTCAACATTACTTTTAAGATTTAATTACTATGCTTTGTTATATAAGGAGCCGTTGCCCACTTCCCACCACCCAGTTCCTGGCTAGCTTTACCCAAAATAATTACACGGAAACTGTATTCATTTAAACACTGCCTGGCCCGTTATATCTAACCTCTTATTGGCTAACTCTTACATATTAGTTTAACCCATCTCCATTAATGTGTATCACCACTTGACTGTGGCTTACTGGCATGAGTCTAACCAGCGTCCGTCTTGGAGAGGAGAGCCATGGCGTCTGCATGATTCTGCTTTCTTTCTCCCAGCATTTTGTTCGGTCTACTCCACCTATCTAAATTCTGCCCTATCAAAAAGCCAAGGCAGTTTCTTTATTTGACCAATGAAAGCAACACAAAGAAGACCCTCCTACACCAATGCTTAAGATATCAATATATAAATGGATAGATAGGTATAGATAAGGATGAACCTCTAGTTTGTATAGGCTGTACCCTGTCAGCCCTCTTCCCTCTTCTTCCAGATGTTGAAGACTATTCTCAAAATTGACTTATCTTGAAAGACTTCTTGTTCTTGCAAGATTAGTCATAAGATTAGCCACTGCTTCTGCTTTTGTAATCAGACTTGCTTACTCTGCCCCAAAAAGTTGACAGCTGCAAGACACATATGTTAAACTAAGCTTCTGCTGGGTGTGGTGCTGCACACCTTTAATCCCAGCACTCAGAGACAGCTGCAGGTGGATCTCTGAGTTCAAGGCCAGCCTGGTCTACAAAGTGAGTTCCAGGACAACTAGAGCTACACAGAGAAACTTTGTTTTGGAAAAACAAAAATGAAAAAGGCCAGGCGCTGCATCTTAGGGGCTCTCTCAGGTGCGGTCCTGGTGCAACTATCTGAAGAAAGTCTCCTCTTATGGAATGTATTCATGGTCACCGAGAATCTCTGAGTGACCCCATAACCTTTGGAGGTTCCACTGAGATCTGGGTGTTCAGCCCGATTCGTCATTTTCTTCTGACCAGCGTTGGGCCCTGGGGCTCCAGCAAACTGGGAACTGAGAAATCAGGACAGGACCAGCCTTTGAAGAGAGCCACCAGTCCCAATCCCTATTATTCACACAGAGGCCTTGAGGGCTTCTGGCATAGCGGAGCCGAGACCTCTGATGAACCCAGTTTGTTGGAGGCCACCTACAGATCCTCACCAAGGTCCTCAACAGCCTGGCTGAGAAACAGGCAGCCGAAAGCCTCTGGAGGTACAGGCAAGGGTCCTTTCTGTCTGCAACGCATCTGTGGGAATCATGGGAAGGCTGAACACAGCATTACTTCCTGAATCAGAGGGATCCTCAGAACATGGAAGGGCCCTTGTTTGGGTTGGAAAGCACTGGTTCTGGAAATAGGAGGTGGCCACCAAATCATAGTTTTGTCTGTTTTATGTTGTATGGATTATTTGTTATATTGTTTCTTAGTTTTGAAAATAATTTTAAAACAATTGGTCAGAATATTCAATTCAGAAAACACCATCGATATGTGTCCTATAATTGTAGGTTTCATTTTTGCTGTCCCATCCCTTGAAATGTGTTTCTGTGTCCCCCTTTAACCTTTTCCATATATGGAAAAGGCTTCCACACCAAGCAAGAGGACAGAATGAGGGCGTGGGCGCGGGGGGGGGGGGGGCGGCTCCTTGCTAGTACTTCTCTCTGCTTCCTCCACTGTCCTCTGTCTATAGCCAGGACTGGAACTCTGGTGGCCGCTGGCACCACGCACCCCCACACCTCCCCCCTTACCACTTCCATATGTACGGTAACCTCCAACCCCGCCTCACTCGTCTCCAAATCTGAGACTAGCCACGGCCTTGCTGGGAGCCTTCATGTTGCTTTGTATAATTGTAAACAGATTTCTCTGGACCACACCACGTCTGCTTGGCGCCCTCAGAAAAGCGTGACCTGACGGAGGTCGGGAGAGACACTGTCATTGTAATCATTGTCCCCTTTGCTACCACTGCTTTGATAGCCAGGGCTCAGAATTTTCCACCTCGTTCTGGTTCCTCCCCCTGGTCACTGGACTCAGTTTTGCAGAGATTTAGATGTCTTTTAGGTCATTGTTGTGGTGAATATCTGAGCAGCCTCAGACCCAAAACAAAAACTGTCACCCATGCCAAAGTGGGCTTTGGTGAAGCAACTGCCTTTGAGTCATTTCTCTTCCTGTATGTAACCCCAATAAAACTCACTGCTCTACAAAGTTGGACTTTCGTGGTATCTTTGCTTTGGACTGATGTGGCTCTCTGTCTGGGATGAGTAAACATTTGTTCAGGTCTCCCCAGAAATAGTCTCACACAATTATCTACTGTTTGGTGGTCACCCAAGACACTGCAGTTTCAAACAATGGTAGCTGAAGTCTGTGGATGGCAGAGTGGCCTTGTGGTTCTGCCTGTGATCTTGTGTGTGGTCAGTGGTGGTGGCAGCAGGTGGGCTGCAAGGTCCCAAAATATGTGTGTGTGTGTGTGTGTGTGTGTGTGTGTGTGTGTGTGTGTGTGTGGTCCCAAAAGGTAGCTCATTCTTCCCGCAGCTTGGTTCTCAGCAAGACCTTTCCACCCCATTCGGTGGTCCCTCTGGCCCCAGTCACTGAGACCCAGTCACCCAGAAAGGGTCTCAAAGGTGAATGACATTCTCTAGCTTTTTGTTTGGCAGTTGAAAAGGGACTTTGCAAAGAGTTTGGGCCTCCATGGGAAGGCTGTGAAGCTCACTGTCAGCTGCCTGCTTCTGTGGTTTTTCTAGGAATCAAAATATCTTCAGAAGCAGTCCCCAAGCTGTTGGCTCAACAGAAGAAACCTCCAGGGTTGCTGGGCCCCATCCTGACTGCCTGGTGGAGTTATAATACACACATGCTTTAATTCATACACACACACCATATACATACAAAAATAACTAAAGGAACAGAAACACTGTAATATTGAGACAAAAAACATTTTTTAAAAAGAGCAAATAAAATAAAAAGGCAAACTCCTTATACACTGAGACCTAAAAATACTGCAAGGTTTTACAGGGAAACAAAACAAAACAAGAGAGTCCCCAGCACTACATGCAACTGGATTTAAAACAAGCAAGAAGTAAGACTCTTTCCAACGCCAAGCTGTCAGCAGATTGACCTCTTCATTTCTCCATGCACACACGCACCTCTGCCTTGAATCTGGGCTGCACGCTTACTGTGTCTTGAAGCCTTGGTCTTTTCTTCTGCAGGCTAGGCTCCAGCTTTGGACTAGGTCCTCGCTCTGGCAAAGAGCTCCAGGACTTCCTGAGTCCAGCTCAGACGCTCCTGGGAAGGAGCTGCACTTCTGCTAAGCAGCTGCTTTGTGGTCACACAGAGGCAGCTCTGAGGCAGCTGATGTGTGAGCAGCTTCATTCAAGGATGCTTCCTTTGCTGCAGAATGTGGCCTAATGGCAGTATACTGGGGACCCCTGACATTGCACTGCCTGTTGATAGAGGCCAGGTGCCTGTCAGGGGTAATAATCTCTTTCAGAAGTAGCTTAGAGAATTCTCCAAAGGCCAGCTCATACAGAAAGGTGTGGCAAAGAGAGTGACAGCCAGAATGCCAGTTTTTTTTTTAATTTTATTTATTTCTTATGTATGCAGTGCTCTGCCTGCATGTATCCCTGCAGGCCAGAAGAGGGCACCAAATCTCACTACAGATGGTTGTGAGCCACCATGTGGTTGCTGGGAATTGAACTCAGGACCTTTGGAAGAGCAGGCAGAGCTATTAGCCACTGAGCCATCTCTCCAGCCCCAGAATGCTAGTTTTGAGGTCACATTCTAAGCCCCAGTACCACCATGGCACACTTTCCCCTATACCATAAATGTAACTATTTGCCTCCTATTGTTGCAAAGGAGACCCAACTGCTTTATGTCCATTGCACTGGCTAAAGTTCCCCAACAATACTAATGAAAAGAATGGTTGTTTCTGATCTTAGCACCTTTAGAAAACACCCCTAGCTGTCCTCCACCCTCAGTTTGTGGGTCTCCTTCAGCGTAACACAGCCCTTGGTCCCTGTCACCACCTCTAGTTTTTATTGGTTCTGTTTTTCCATTTATCCCTGCCACACACTTACATACTTTTCCCCTGAAAACAAGTTTTGTATTCATTTTTTAAGACATTGTTTATCTATTTGTGTTCATGTGAATATGTGTAATGTGTTCCTGTATGGACAAGTCTGTGTAAGTCATGTGCACATGTGCACACATAAGTACTCTGTGCCTTATTCTCTGAGACAGGGTCTCTCACTGACCCTGGAACTTTTGGTTTCTGCCAGAATGAGTGGTCAATGACCTGTGGGTCCCTTGTGTCTCCACAGCCCTGCTGTGGGTTTACAGACATTTAAGGACATGCCCACTATTTCACATGGGAATTTGAATTCAGATCAATTTGAGTGGCAAGCCCTTTTACCAACTAAACCATCTCCCCAGTCCTTTAGCTTATTTCTGTTTTAAAATTATTTTTACTTTTAAAGTGTATAATATTTCACCAATTATTTGAGTATTTCATATGTGTGTACAATGTATTTTGATCATATTCATCCCCCACTCTCCCCAGAACCAGTCTGAGCTATCTGTATACTCATGGATGTGAGGCTATTCTCAAACTCTAACTAAAGCATGATTAACCTACAGAGGGCCACACCCCTAAAGAAAACTTGTTCCCCTTCCCCCAGCATTCATCAGCTGTCAATAACTCCCCAACCCCAGTCCAGAGCTGACTTTGTCCTGTGCAGGCAAGCACAGCGGTGCTCCTGTCATATCCAACGACTCTCCCTGATTTCTGGTTCCTAGCATCATTCTGGCCCCCTTTCTACAATAGTACCTGAGCCTTGTGGGAAAAAAAAAAACATGTGATATAGATGCCCCATTACGGCTGAGCACTACATGGTCTTTCATTCTCTGTCTTTAGGCCGGCTGTGAATTTCTGCAGTAACTGCCATCCACTATACAAGCAAACTCTTCTAATGAGATCTAAAATGGATATAGAAGTAGGAACTCAGTGTACAGCTTGGGGTTCTGCCCATTTAGCTAAGTAATAGCAATAGGTTCATCCCTGGGACCTAAGATCTCTCCATCCATGAGTTCTTGGCCAGATTTTCAGTGTCAAGCGTGCATTTTCTTCCTAAATTGGATCAGAAAGCAGCTGGTAACCCCCATAACACTTGCACCACTATTGTATCCTGTTGTGTGATATTTGGTTTGTGCTCTGACAAATAAAGCTTGTCTGGAGATCGGAGGGTGGAGCTAGCCACTGGTTAACCATAGAAGCCAGAAGCAGTGGCACACACCTTTAATCCCAGAACCTGGGAGGAGGAAGCAGGAAAATCGGGAGTTCAATGCCACCCTGGGTTACAAGAAATTGAACCACTCTAAAAGAGAAACAGAGCCAGACAGTGGTGGCTCATGCTTTTGATCCCAACACTTGGGATTTCAAGTCTTTGATCCCAGTACTTGGAAGGCTCACGCCTTTAATCCTAGCACTAGGCGAGTGGAGACAGGCCCGTTCAGTCTGAGGATTCGTAGAGACAAATTAGGATTACACTTCAGTATCCATGTACATATCTTGGCATGCTGGTCATTACTGTTATTATGAACTGGCAAGGTTCATAGTTGAATACGATTGTTGGTGAGTTTTCTCCCCTAGCCACCTGGTAATAAAAAAGCTAGCTGACTCAGTTTGATTTTGTTGTGATAAAATGCTGATCAAAACCAACATGGACAGGAAAGAATGTGTTTGGCTTACACGTTCATGTCACAGTTCATGCAGGGAAGTAAGGGCAGGAACTCAGAAGACCTGGAGGCAGGAACTGGAGCAGAGGCTGTGGAGGAATGCTGCTTAGCGGCCTGCTCCTTAAACTTGTGTTTCTGTTTCTCAGGACCACCAAGGGATGGGACCTCCCACATCAATCATAAATCAAGAAAATGCTCCCCAGAATTGCTTGCCAGCCAGTCTGATAGAGACAACTCTTTGGCCTTATGACTCTAGCTTATGTAAAGCTGACAAAGATATTAACCAATGCACTAGCCTTCAGAAAGGAAGCTTCCCAGTCAGTACCAGCTTGGTTTTTCCATGGCCTGTGACCAAAGTATGCTGGTCAGCAATAGGGTCTTACCTTCAAATTTTAGTGGAAAGCGAAGAGCAATGCCAATAGCCTGTGCTGTTTGGGGGAGCTCCAGGACACCCTGATCAATATCCGGGGCACTAGACCATTTCTTAATTGTGCTGTTTGTTAAATAATTAAATATCAAAGATTTGAGGCAGCAGAGGCACCTGAGAGACACACAGGGATTTTGTGGGAAGATGAGGTGTTGAAGGATGAGCCTGCAGACACGCAGTGTCTCCAACTTAAAAAAAAAAAAGCAGGTCTTATGCGAAGATGGTTTTTAGAAGTGGTTTCATGGGGCCAGGTGGTAGTGGCACATGCCTTTAATCCCAGCACTCGAGAGGCAAAGGAAGGTGGATCTCTGTGAGTTTGAGGCCAGCCTGATCTACAGAACAAGTTCCAGGACAGACTCCAAAGCAGTCTTGAAAAATTAAAAATACATAAATAAATAAAGTGGTTTCATGGAATCGGAGAAAAAAGATGGCAGGATGGAGCAGTGCATGACCATGACAAGTGTGGGAGCATGGCTGCAGAAGACAAAGGAGCTTGTTCTTGCTGAGTGCGGTCTCAGGCCACTGGGAGGCTCCGGCCACCACCACACCCACCTCAACCTGCTTCAACCCCAGGTCCGGCTCACTACATAGAGCCTCTGCGCTGCTGCTTGCGCTGTTCATGCCGCTGGGAGGAAGTCAGTGTGGGTTCTGGTACAGCCAACCAGGGGGGGGGGGGCTGCAAACACGATGGTTTTGCCTGGAGTACCAGCAGGGTGGTCAGAGCTAAGGGCAGGGTGGGGCGCAGCAGCCTGGAGCTCTCTCAGTCCTGGTCCTGACACGCTGCACAGCCTCGTGGTCACCCTGACTTTGAACAGCAGCAGGATGTCTGAAAAGAAGAGTGCTTCATTTTCTGGATTGAATCTCCTCTGAGGGACTTTTGTGGTCCGTACTGTGGCCAGAAGCCATGGTAGTGTCTGTGATATATGCTGCTGTTAGAAGCCATATTGATGTCTGTGACCCATGCTGCTGTTGGAAGCCACACTGATGTCTATGGTCCAGGCTGCTGCAGGAGACCATGTTGATGTCTGTGGTCTGCGTTGCCGCTGGAGACCATGTTGATGTCTGTGATCCCTGCTGCCTCCAGCTGCTACAGGCAAGAAAGCTTCTTTGGCAGTGGTATCAACGGCTGCAAACTCATAACTGATAATGAGACACATTGAAGGGTTCTGTGACAACCTTTCCTAAACTATTGAAGAGAGTCCTTAAAAGCCATGATGAAGATGCTGAAGTGTAGCTTTTCACAGTTGATGGCCTCTGGCAAGGGGTGGGGGCAGGGAAGGACTCAGTTATCTTTAAGGGCTGGCCACAGGGAGTTTGACCTTGTTCCAGCAAGTATCTGAACAACACAAATTGGACTTGGTGGGGCTTTGGGGGAGGGTCCAACGGTGGGAGGGTAGATCTGGGAGGAATGAAAAGTGAGTGTGATCAGGATGCATTGTACAAAATTCCCAAATAATTAATAAAAATAATATGTCGGGAAAAATTATTAAGATGTAAGTTCTTTATATATTCTGAACATGAGTCATTAGCCAGCTATGTGACTAACGTGTTTCCTCTCGGTTTGTAGCTTGCTCTTCACGTTTCTAATGATAGCTTGTCTTAGTCTGCTGTCTCAGGCAGGCCCCAAGCCTAGGTTAGACTAGGAAGATATTTTCCACCGTTCTGGAATCTATGAAATTCAGGTTCCTGGTGCCAGCATGCTTGTGCCTGTCAGGCCCAGTCTCTAGGATTCTGTCCCTGCTTCTGTCCCTCTCTAGGGGAAGAATGTTGTGTTTTTACATAGAAGGGCATAGAAACGGCAAGCTGTGTCAACAAGCCTTTTTATAATACTCTTAATCCATATACAGGGATGGTGTCTTCATGACCAAAACAGTTCCCCCAAATACCCCCCTCAACACTGTCATACTGAGGATTAGCTTTCCACATGAATTTTAGAGGAGACAAAAAAATTCTGATCATACCCAATAGGGCACACACAGAAGGGCAAAATTTTAGTGTTGGTGAAACTCAGCTCACCTGTTTATCCTCAGCTCACCTGTTTATTCTCAGCTCACCTGTTTATCCTCCACTCACCTGTTTATCCTCAGCTCACCTGTTTATTCTCTGCTCACCTGTTTATCCTCCGCTCACCTGTTTTTTTGCGGGAGAATTGTCTGTATTCTGTCAATCATGTTTTAAATAAACGCTGATTGGCCAGGCAGGAGGTGTAGGTGGGAAAACCAGACAGGAAGTGGAAATGATGCAAGGAGAGCAGGAGAATTCTGGGGAGGAGGAAGTTGATTCCTCCCACTCCTGCCCAGATCACCGAAGCAGCAGGATGTGATGTGCCCCACTGAAAAAGGTACTGAGCCACATGGCTAAAATAGATCAGAAAAATGGGTTAATCAAGATGTAAGAGTTATCCAGTAAAAGGCGTGAGCTAATGGATCAATCAGCTTTATAACTCATAGAGATCTATGTGTGATTTTCTCTGGGACTAAATGGCTAGGGGAGCAGGCAGGACAAAAAACCCCAACAAGCAGGCCTCCTCCATGTTACAGAATGGCACCCACGTGGATAACTGCATCCACACAAAGCCTGATAAAGCTTGGGAAAGACTAGAGAAAACCTTTTTGGTTTTCAGCCTTAACAGGAAAAAAGCTGCTCTGTTTTAAAATGCCGGCTCTGGGCCATCCTGCCAGGGAAAACTCTGACTCTTTCAAGCAGGCGGTCTGGATTGTGGAGCTATGGATACACTGTTGCAGCTTGCTTCCTGGCAAGGACCTTGAAAGGCCTTAAGAGCTTTTGACTGTTGTCTTCTCCATATTCCTTAGCAAATTAAAGACCCATGTGGTCAGAAAAAAAGAGATATACAGTAAAGAGAGAGTCAAAGAGTAAGAAAACCTCTAAATGGTTTACCATACGTTAAAAATATATGCAGCCTTGAAAAAAAGGTTTAAAGCCTTAAAATAAAAAAGAAAGAGAGTAGTTGGGTGTGGTGGTACACACCTTTAATCCCAGCACTGGGGAGACAGAGACAGAGCTCTTTGAGTTCAAGGATAGCCTGGTTTACAGGGGGAATTCCAGGACAAAGATATACAGAGAACCTGTCTCAAAAAGTCAAAAGTTAAAAGTAAAATTAAAGAAATAGAGGTTAAAATAAAGTCACATAAAGATGGAAAATACACAGAAAATCTTGATACTGTTTGCTATTTTGCTCTCTTTGAATTATTTAAATGCTGAGGAAGGAGCAACAGCTGCTAAAAGATATTTGCTTATAAATGTTGAAGAATTAATCCAAGATAGGTATTTTGAAAATACCTTGACTTCAAAATTGAAGTCAAAAGGTATGTTACTTTGGAGAAGAGATTTTGCTTTTGTTTCCACAGAAAACAAGAGGCTCTGGATTTATTAAGAGTTAAGAAAAATCCAGTTTGACCAAGGGAGACCACCTGAGAAATATCTGGTGGGAACAGATGGCCCAGATGTCTGAGTTCTTCATCCAGAACAGGTTCAAGACTGCTGCCTGAGATGATCAGACTCACGGTATACTCCAGTCAGGACTTGATCATAACTCTAAATTTTCTTAAGGTCCCCATAAGATTATCAGTGCCCCCAACCAGCTGGAAGTAGCCTGGAATACTATGCCCACATTCCCAAAACATGGACTATG
Source organism: Myodes glareolus (assembly GCF_982192425.1). Lineage (NCBI taxonomy): Eukaryota > Metazoa > Chordata > Mammalia > Rodentia > Cricetidae > Myodes > Myodes glareolus. The sequence goes on along the minus strand of NC_142027.1, from coordinate 97,355,530 downwards.
GATATTTTCCTTTGTTTTTTTAAAAAGAGAGGGGGAAGTGGTGCAGGAGAATTATCTGTATTCTGTCAATCATGTTTTAAATAAACGCTGATTGGCCAGGCAGGAGGTGTAGGTGGGAAAACCAGACAGGAAGTGGAAATGATGCAAGGAGAGCAGGAGAATTCTGGGGAGGAGGAAGTTGATTCCTCCCACTCCTGCCCAGACCACCGAAGCAGCAGGATGTGATGTGCCCCACTGAAAAAGGTACTGAGCCACATGACTAACATAGATCAGAATAATGAGTTAATATAAGCTACAAGAGCTAATAAGTAGCCTGACCTAATGGGCCAGCCAGCTTTATAACTTACAGAGTCCTCTGTGTGATTTTTCTCTGGGTCTAAACAGCTGTGGAGACCAGGTAGGACAGAAAACACAAACAAGCCAGCTGGCCCCTTCATGTTACATTTATTCTCCTCTCACCTGTTTATTCTCCGCTCACCTGTTTATTCTCTGCTCACCTGTTTATCCTCCATTCACCTGTTTATTCTCCGCTCACCTGTTTATTCTCCTCTCACCTGTTTATTCTCAGCTCACCTGTTTATTCTCCGCTCACCTGTTTATTCTCTGATCACCTGTTTATCCTCCGCTCACCTGTTTATTCTCTGCTCATCTGTTTATTCTCTGTGCCAGTTGGTTTTTGTCAACTTCACACAACTATAGTTGCCTGGGAAGAGGGAATCTCAATTGAGGAACTGCCTTCCTCAGATTGACCTGTGGGCTTGTCTGTGGGATTTTCTTGATTAAAGCTTGATCTGGGAGGGGCTAGTTTCCTGTGAGGGGTTGTCTAAAAAGGCAAGCTGGGTGAGCCTTGGAAAATAAGTGGTAGGCAGCATTCCTCCATGGTCTCTGTTCAGTTCCTGCCTCCCAGTCCCTGCCCAACCTCTCTTCATGATGGAGTGTGAGCTATGGGCTGAAGTCAACCCTTTTCTCAGCTGCTTTGGTTATGACATTCATCGCAGCCATAGAGAGCAAACAAGGACATTTTCTTATGTGTGTTTGGAATCCGCTGAAAACACTAGTGTACTCCAAGGTCATGAAAAAATGGTGTATTTTCTTCTGTAGCCTTGTTTGTTGAAAACACTGTCCATCTTTGTTGAGTTTTATTTTATTGCCGTACTGGGCTTGAACCCAGGACCATCACATATTAGGCAAGTACTATATCATGGAGTTACACTCCCACTCCCCAACGAATCTTTGGTTTAAAAAAATTACTTGGTGTGATGGTTTGAATAGGTATGGCCCCCATAGACTCAGGTGTTTAAACACTTGGGCCCACGGGGACTGACATTATGAGGTGTGGTCTTGTTGAAGTACGTATGGCCTCGTGAGAGAAAGTGTGTCACTGTGGGCTTTGAAGTCTCAGATGCTCAAGCTACTCCCAGTGTGGTCTCCTGCTGCCTGTGGATCAAGACGTAAAACCCTCAGCTCCTTCTCCAGCACCATGTATACACCATGACGATACTGAACTAAGCCTCTCAAACTGTAAGCCAGCCTCCATTAAATATTTTCCTCTATAAGAGTTGTTGTGGTCATGGTCTCTTCACAACAACAGGAACTCTAACTAAGACACTTGGCCAAAAATATGAAGATTTATTTTAACTCTGAATTGTGTCCCATGCGTTCATGTGCCTATCCTTAGGCAAATGCCTTGCTCTCCCAACCCTTGACTTCTGAAGCTTGCTGGGGAGGCTATAGTTAAGTGGCACCGGCTCTTAAACTTTGTAATTCTCCAAATAGGTTTGGGATCTAGAGGATTTGGCTTTTCTCATAGATTTGGGGACTGATTTGTCAATTTCAACCAAAACCTGCTGAGGTTTGATGATATTTGCTGATGACTTTGGGATTCATGGGGAGAGAACAGGGGAGGGGAGAAGAAGGGAAACTATGATCTACATGTAAAATAAATGAAAAAATGTTAAAGAAACAAAATTTTGTTGTAAAAGGAGGAGCGGCGGGCCACTTCCCGCTGTCCAGCTCCTGACTGGCTAGTTTACCCAAAATAATTACATGGAAACTGTATTCATTTAAACACTGTCTGGCCCATTACATCTAGCCTCTTATTGGCTAACTCTCACGTGTTAGTTTAACCCATTTCTAATAATCTGTATTGCCACTTGACTGTGGCTTACTGGCATGAGTCTAACCAGCGTCCCTCTCGGAGAGGGTCTGTCTCACTGCCTTCTTCCTCCCAGAATTCTGTTCTGTCTACCACGCCCATCTAAGGGCTGCCCTATCAAAGGCCAAGGCAGTTTTCTTTATTCAACCAATGAAAGCAACACATAGAAAGAAGACCCTCCTACATCAAAATTTTTTTAAAAAAATAAATAAAATCAAATTTTAAAATTAAATTTAAAATTGCCCTCTTGTTATATTAAATTTTTTAGGCACTCACTGTCTCTAATTGAACTCTTCATTTTTAAATATCATTTGTGTACGTGTGTTTGTGTGTGTGTGTATTGTTGGCATCTATGTCTGTGTGTGTGCCACATGCCTGCCTGATCCCCTTGAAGGACAGAAATATGTGTCAGATCCGCTGGAACTAGAGTATAAACAGTTGTGAGTCACCATGTGGTTGCTGGAAACCAAACCCAGGTCCTCTACAAGAAAAGCTAGCGCTTTTGACTGCTGAGCCATCTCTTCAGCCCCTGTGGCAGGGCACTTTAATTCATTTGCACCCAACACTAATGAAAATGAGAGGAGAGATATCACCAGTGGACTGGAGCCAGGTGTCTTAGTTAGGATTCTATTGCTGTGAAGAGACCATGACCACGGCAACTCTTATGAAGAAAACATTTAATTGAGGTGGCGGCTTACAGTTCAGAGGTTCAGTCCATTATCACATGGTGTGGAGCATGGCAGCGTGCTGGCTACATCTTGGTCAGAAGGAATTAGACTGTGACACTGGAAATAGCTTGAGCATAAGGGATAGCCCCAAAGTGACTCAGTTTCCATATGGAGTTTATTCTGACTTATAAGTTACTTGAGTTCAAGCTTGCCTCCTCTGCTGCCTGCTCCAGTATCGTTAAGAGCTGTGAGAATGTTCTGATTAAGCCCATGGGAAAGAGCATTTTGCTCATGAGAAATAACACATCATCTACTAAGACACGGCTGGTAAATGCCAGCCAAAGGCACATCCAGATAGAAAAAGAAACTGTTTGCTGCTAGGAGGATTCACGTGATAGATAATGAGGCTACCGCTACTTGCTTCTTTCTCTCAAGGACAGTGCAGGGAGGTGGTTAACTGATTATGCTGTTCTTTAATCTGCTTTTTGCCTGTAATTAGCACACATGCTGGCTGAGAAATAAACTCGGAGCTGTGCGTTATATACTGGCAGTCCTGAATCTATCCTGTGTTTCTGTCTCAGTTTTTTTCAATCTGACATTTCCTTAGGCGCGTGCCCCACTCCAGGTACCAGGGTTGATTTAATGGAGCAGGCCCAGACAAGCAGAGGAGAACTCAAAGCCGGCCCCCACAGTGTTACACTTCCTCCAACAAAGCCACGCCTCTTAACAGTGCCACTCACTTTGGGGGCCATTTTCTTTCAAACCACACACCAGGACAGTTCCTGAAAGGCTTCAGTCCCAAATCCAGTCTGCATGCTCATTTTATGCTCTAAAACCACAAGGTGTGATGAGCAAGTGCACAAGTAGGACTTTTTCCAGAAACATATATGGCAGTTGGCTTTTTTGCTTTTCAAAGGCAAATTGTTGTTAGCTGTTAGTGGTTTTTTACTCTTTCCTCTTTTGGCTCTTTTGTGGGCTCACCACCCAGCTCCCACATAATCACATATGGAGGCTTATAATGCCTGGCCTTTCCTTGGCTTGTTTCTTGCCAGCTTTTCGTAACTTAAATTATCCTGACTACCTTTTGCCTCTGGGATTTTTTTCTTTTCTTACTTTTGTATATCTTCCTTTCCTTCTTACTCTGCGGTTAGCTGGGTGACTGGGTGGCTGGGTGGCTTGGGTGGCTGGGTGGCTGGGTGGCTGGTCGGCTGGTCCCTGACATCTTCCTCCCCTTGTCCTCTTGTGCTCTTCCCTCTCTTCCAGATTTCTCCTTCTATTTATCCTCTCTGCCTGACAGCTCCACCTATCCTTGCTCCTGCCTCGCTATTGGCCACTCAGCTCTTTATTAGGACCATCAGGTGTGTTTTAGGCAGACAAAGAATCACAGCTTCACAGAGCTAAATAAATGCAGCACAAACAAAAGTCACACACCTTAAAATAATATTCCTCAACAGTAGATGCTATAGTTGACAAGTGTAAGCTTTTGTGGTCAGGTTGCTAAAAAGACTGCTTTGGGGCTGGGACTTTTCAATTGCCTTGGCCCCTGTCAGGGTCATTCTGTTCTGGATCATGAAGTTAAGCTTGGCAGTAAACAGTACAAGCAATGCTTTAAGTAAATCACCAAGTGAATAGATAAATCAGTATCTAATAGTTGGTCTTTGCTATCGTGTTCTGTTTCCTGTTTACTAAGGCACGTCAGTATGGAAGCCAGTGGATACAGACTCTTCTCTACTAAGGCACGTCAGTATGGAAGCCAGTGGGTACAGACTCTTCTTTACTCTCATGCTCGCCAGCATTTGCTATCATTTGCTTTCTTATTTATTCACTATTTTATTTTATAATTTATTCTTATCTCACACAACACATCCTGACTACAACCTCTCCTCCCTCCCTTCTTCCTTGTCCTCTCTTCACCTTCCCTCTCCCCCAGGTCCACTGCTCCTCTGTTTCCCCACAGAAAGAATCAGGCCTCCCAGGGAAATCAACTCAGCTAAACAAGCTACAATAAGACTGGGCATAACCCTCATATGAAGGCTGATGAGGCCACCAAGAAAGAGGAAGAGTCCCTTGAGCAGGCAAAAAGGTCAGAGACTCCCACTGTTAGGAGTCTAACAAAAAAACCAAGCTAAACAACCATAATACATATAAAGGACCTAGCACAGACTCGTGCAGGCTCTACGGTTGCCATTTCAGTCTCTGTGAGTACTTAGGAGCCCTGCTTAGTTGACTCTGTGGGTCATATCCTCATGGTGTCTGTGACCCCTCTGGCTCCTATAATCCATCCATCCTCCTCCTCTTCTGCAAAATTTTACAAGCTCTACCTAGTGTTTGACTATGTGTATCTGCATCTTCTCCCATCAGCTGCTGGAGGAAGCCTTTCTGATTGGTGGACTGGGTGTGGGTGGGTATGGGAACAGGAGGGGTTACAAGGGGCAGGGAGGGAACAGAGGGAGAGACAATTAGAATAGATGGGCATTTAGGGATGATGTGGAACCTCTGAGAGTGACCTACTGAGTATGCCTAGTAGTGGAGGGTTAGGAGTCTGAACGGGTGTCTTCTATAATCAGGCTAGACTCCCAGTGTTGGGTCTAGAAAACCAACCCAGCCATAAAACCTATGACCTACAATCTATCCTGTCTGCAAGATGTGCTAGGACAATCAATGGTGGCTCAGAGATTGTGGGTATTTGCTGTGGGATTTCCCTCTGTATGCTGTGAATACCATTGGTTAATAAAGAAACTGTCTCAGGCCTAAGCAGGGCAGAACAGAGGTAGGCAGGGAAAACTAAATTGAACGCTGGGAGAAAGAAGGCAGAGTCAGAGAAGCCAGAGACAGACACCAGACAGAATTTTGCCCAGTAAGCCACAGCCACGTGGCGATATACAGATTAATAGAAATGGGTTAAATTCAGATGTAAGAATTAGCCAACAAGAAGTGAGAGCTAATGGGCCAAGCAGTGATTTAATTAATACAGTATCTGTCTGGTAATTTTGGGTCTGAGCTGCTGGGCGGTAAGGAAATGAACCAGCAGCCTCCTACAACAGGTATTAGCAACCAATGACTGATCTAATTTGAGGCTCATGCCATGAGAGGGAACCTGTCCTAGTTCAGGTTGATATGCTGTGAAGACACCATGACCACACAACTCTTATAAAGGAAAACATTTCACTGGGTAGGTTACAGAATCAGAGGTTTAGTCCATTATCATCAGGACAGGACATGGTGGCATGCAGGCAGACATGGTTGTGGAGAAGGAACTGAGAATGGAGAAGGAATTACATCTTTAACCCTCAGACAAAAGGAAGTGGTCTGAGACACTAGGCATGGCTTGGGCATATATGAGACCTCAAAGCCACCCCCACAGTGACACACTTCCTCCAACAAAGACATAGTTACTCCAACAAAGCCACACCTCCTAATAGTACCACTCCCTATGTGCTTCTTGGGGCCAATTACATTCAAACCACCACAGAGCCCAGGGGTCAGGTGATGCTGTCTGAATGGCCAGGATCTGGAGGCTGAATGGCTCAGAGACATGGGTAAAAACAAACTCAGCTGATGAAAAAAAGCCAATGAAATGATTCCTAATAATATTCTGCTATACTCATAGATCATTTGTTTTCTTGACGATAGTCATCCTAGTTGGTTTAAGATGGAGTCCCAAAGAGGTTTTAATTTGCATTCCATTGGTGGCTAACATTGGTGTTGAACACTTTTCAAGTATTTACTGGCCATTTGTATTTATTCTTTTGAGAACTCTCTGTTTAATTAATCAGTCCATTTATTGATTGGGTAGTTTGGAGTTTTGTTGATTAACTTCTTATCTATCTATATATCCTAGATTAAAATTCCTCCATAATGCATAGTTCGCAATGGTTTTCTCCTGAAGCTGTCTTCTCATGCTCTGGAGAGTGTAGTCTGCTGTACAGACTTTTTATTTTAATATGATCCCATTCCCTGCACTTGTGAAGTCTCTTTCAGAAAATCCTCACCAGTGCCTGCACTGCACCTTGAAGTATTTTTATCTGTTTTCCTGTAGTAGTTTCAAAGTTCAGATCTTCAAATCTTTGGTCCACTTTGAACGGTTTAGTATATGCAGACATGGTGATAAAAGGGATTATTTCAGCTCTTGGTTTTCAGTAAGGGTTGATTTGTGGCTTCCTCTTTCCTTTGTTCCACAATTCCTCTCATGGAATGCATCTGCCCTGTGCTCTTGTGACTACACCTTGCTTCCTTTGTATGTAGCCTCCTTCAAGTGTCTCCTGGAGTGTTGGCTTTGTGATTACGAACTGCCTTGGTCTGTGCACGTCTTGCAATGTCATCAAACATGATAATAATTCCAACATCATAGTCAATTTTGTTTGGCAGCACTGGTCTAGAATTTAAAACAGTGCTTCTGTTATAAATTGTGTTAATTGTTCTAATATCAGCAAAGAAATGCTGATGAATGCATCAGGATAGATGAACTTGCCAGTGAGAGGGATGATGAGCAGACAAAAAGCAAATGCTTCCTTCGTCTATGTCCTTTTACATGGGCTACCACCAGAAGGTATGATGTTGGAACCAAGGGAAGCAAACAAATCTGTAATGCCGTGTCTGGCATCTGGAACTCAAAACGAATCATCTGGGTTCCCAGCAGCTGAGCTAGTCCTGCACATCCAGCTCAGCAGCCTGTGGCCCTAATGCCTTCTCTTTGGGGCTGGTTTACTGATATATACCCACATTTCTTCAGGGATCCCATGGTTCCTGCAGAGGACCCAGGTTCAATTCCAAGCACCTATGTAGTGGCTCAGTACTAAGGAACTCCAGAACTGGGGATCTGATGTCCTCTTCTGATCTCTGCAGCCACCAGGCACACACGGTGCACATAAATACAAGCAGGCAAATCATTCATACACATAAAATTAAATACCAAAAATAAAAAGCCAAGGTTAAAAAAATCAAAATTTTCCAACTAACAATCAGATCCTTACTGTCTGGACCAGGCCTGGAGGTTGGTAGTGGCATAAATAAATAATTACTCCAACTAACCCCAAGGTCTCACCTCAAATGACCCCAGAAACACAACCAAGTAACTTAATTATTATAAAAGTACTCCATTATCTCATGGGGCATTATCACTCATATTCTGTCTGTCTGTCTGTCTGTCTGTCTCTCTCTCTCTCTCTCCTCTCTCTCTCTCTCTCTCATTCTCTCTCTCCTCTCTCTCTCTCTCTCTCTCTCTCAATTTTTCCTGTGTTTCTGTCTGTTCCACAGTGTATATTCTTTTTGTTTATTTGTTTGAGACAGGGTTTCTCTGTATAGCTCTGGCTGTCCAGAAACTTACTCTGTAGACCAGGTTGGCCTCAAACTCAAAGAGATCACCTGCCTCTGCCTCCTGATTGCTGGAATTAAAGGTGTGTGCTTCCATACCCAATTCAACAGGATATATGTAACACAAATGGGGCCTGCTTGTTGGGGTTTCTGTCCTGCCCGGTACCCCACAGCTGGCAAGCCCCAAAGAAAATCACACAGAGATCTCTATAAGTTATAAAGCTGATTGGCCCATTAGTTCAGGCTCCTTATTAGCTCTTGTAGCTTATATTAACCCATTATTCTGATTTATTTTAGCCATGTGACTCAGTACCTTTTTCAGTGGGGCAGATCACATCCTGCTGCTTCGGTGATCTGGACAGGAGTGAGAGGAATCAACTTCCTCCTTCCCAGAATTCTCCTGTTCTCATTGCATCATTTCTACTTCCTGTCTGGTCTTCCCACCTATACTTCCTGCCTGGCCAATCAGCATTTATTTAAAACATGATTGACAGAATACAGGCAATTCTCCCACACCAGATATATTTTTTTTATTAAAACTTTGTGTATAATTGTGTACCTGATGGTGACCTTCGGGCCCCATTTGATAGTTATAGACCCATGGTCACACAGATGACCCTGGTTAAACTCAGATCACAAAACAAAATGAAAACCCACAGAAACAGCTGACTCGAGCTAGTGGGAGCTCATTGACCATGGACTGACAGTTAAGGAAACAGCATAAGACTGAGCTAGGCCCTTGAATGAGGGTGACAGTTGTGTGGCATGGGCAGGTGGTGGGACCACCACCAGCGAAACCAGCATTTATCCCATGTGTATGAACTGTCTCTTTGTAGCCCATTCCCTAAGGAGAAAGCCCTTGCTCAGCCTAGATACGGGGAGGAGGGCCTTGGTCACATCCTCAAGCGATGTGACAGAATTTGTTGACTCCCCATGGGAGGCTTCACCCTCTCTGAGGAGTGGATGGGTAGGGTGGGAAGAAGGTGGGGGAAGTGGGAGAAAGGGAGAGGGAACTGGGATTGGCATGTAAAATAAGATTGTTTTAAAAATTAAAATTAAAAAATGAAAAGACATAAAAGGGCCTGGGTGTCGATGAGGGAGACAGGAGAGGGTGAAAATAATCAGAACACACTGTATATATGCACAACACTGTCAAAAACACACAGTCCCTTCATTTTTAAAATCTATTCCAGTCTTATAAATATGTTAAGCACCATACCTTGGGCTCACTGTTTCCAGCATAACAGAAACAAGAGTGGTGTGACTGGGTAAATTGGCCTCCTTTAAGGCAAGAGCCTTCCTGGATTCAACAGGAAAATCATATTGCACAACCTAAACAAGTCTAGCCTGTGTCTAAGGTGAAAAGAAACACAAGACACCTGAAGACAAATAGCACAATGGCAGACTCACTATCCCCTTAAGAAGAAATGCACCCAAAGCACTCCCCCAAGCTGATGCAGTTGCATCCGGACCCCTGTGCTGACCCCTGCTGCATCTCCATTCTTCTGGCACAGTGGTTGTCAGCCTTCCTACGGCTGTGACTCTTTAATACAGCTTCTCATGTTGTGACCACAACCACGAAATGATTTTGTTGTTACTTCCTAACTCTAATTTGCTACATAACTGCAATATGAATCGTAATGTAAATATCTATTTTACAATGGTCTTAAGCGACCCCTGTGAAAGGGTTGTACAACACCCCCCCCCAAGGGATTACGACCCATGGGTTGAGAACCACTGTTCTAGCATTTTCCATGTGCCATTAAGTGCACATTCTCTCTCCCCTTGATGTTAATAAACTGTCCTCCGGGTCCCTTCTGCAGCTACTTCTAAATTCCTTTATCTACTGCAGAGGAGACTGTGTCCCACGCCCTGCAACACTTCCCACAATTTCTGGAGAAAGTCTGCCCCCATCACAGCCTTGAGACATCATCAGACATTGTCTCTATTGTCCTTGGCATTCTCCAAGATGGCTAGGCACACTGCTTAGGGACAACCAAGACTAGCAAGGGAACAAAGCCTCACCCAGAAAGCGGCTTCAGCCCTAAACATGTGGTCCCCTAAGTGGGTCTCCCCTGTCCCTTACCAGCCTGGTGCTTTAGGCCCCAGGGCTCCAACTCCCCTTTGCCTCTCCTAAGGTCCACCTGTTTGTCTTCTGCCCACTTTTGCCATTACACTTTAATAAACGTTAGGAAACACCATTCTCCAAAAGTCTAGGCTGTTCAGTTGTTAGAGTATTGACCATCTTGGGGATTTACCTGAGGCTACTGACATGTCATCTCTGAAAAAGATTGACTCCACGGGGACCAGGAGAAAAGAGTCTGTTCAGTTTTAATGGAATCCATATGCAAGTTTATGGACATCGGACAACCTCTAGGCAGAGCCCAGTCACAGGAGAGGTGGGGGTGAGGGCGGGCGGGGGACTCACAACAGCACAGGGCTGCAGTCCGTGTCTTTGTTCCCGCTGGGCTAATCATTGTGTCTGCTCTGACTGATTGCCTGCAGCCACCTCCCGGTGGGCGCACTCCTATTGAAGTGTGCTGGCCTGGGCATGCTGCTTTCAGGTCTAGAGCTGAGAGCCTCCTTGCACAAAGACTTTGAGAGAAGTGTGTCCTGAGGTAATCTTAGCTTGGGCAATGCTGACTCAGACAGCAGGTGGAAACCTATTTCTGTCCCTAAACCTTCCTGGATATATGTATATGTGAAAGATCTCCATGCTTTTCCTGAGCTGCCATGATGCCAGACAGTGTGCCTGCTACCATGGATGGCCTGTGCCCTGTGCCACCTCATGCCTGTCCCTCAAGTTTAACCTTTCTGATAACTCCCCTGCTGTGACAGTGCTGTCTGTCTGCCCCACAGCACACTTGTCCTGAGGGTGGCACTTCGGCATCTCGTGCTGCCACTGGGCACACAGGGGGTACTTGGGCTTCCTTTGATTCCAGACACCCTCAAGATTTGAAGCTGAAAATTTATGGCTGAGATGCCTATCAGCTGTGAGACCTCCTCAGAGCCTTTTTCTGTCAACACACCTTGGAGAAATACTTGACAAAAAGTATAGGTCCCCAAAGTCACTACCCTAGAACCAAGTGCAAAGGAAGCAGCATTGGTCATCTTACCTGCTGCTGTGGGGACACCTGCACTCTGTGTGCTAATTAATCTCTGTGATTGATGAGGATTGGCAGGTAAGTCACTGTGATTGGTGGGTGTCAGCAGGTGAGTTACTGTGATTGGTGGGTGTCAACAAGTAGTCACTGTGATTGGTGTGTGTCAACAACTAAGTCGCTGTGGTTGGTGGGTATCAACAGGTGAGTCACTGTGATTGGTGGGTGTCAGCAGGTGAGTCACTGTGATTGGTGGGTGTCAGCAGGTGAATCGCTGTGATTGGATGAGAGCATTGTAACCAGGGATTGGTTACTCACTTCAGAGTTGGCTCTCAGATCCTAATCTAAGGCTCTGGTTCCACACAACACAGCCTCTGTGTACTTTTTGACAGTGACAGCACCCTCTGCTAGCACAGGGCTTCAGAATGCCCCTGGAGTGTCATCATTAGAGATGCTTAGACTGTATTTTCCACGAACACTGCCTTAGCAGAGCAAAGTTAACAACTTCTTTGTTATTTCAAGTACCTGTTTAGAGCTGGGTATTGTGGTACGAGACTTTAATCTCATCTTTCAAGATCCTGTGACAACTGGATCTTGTGAATTCAAGGCCAGCTTGGTCTACATAGTGAGTACTAGGATAGTCAGGGCTACACAGAGAGATACTGTCTCAAAAATTAAAAAAAAAAGCAAAGAAACAATCAAGTACTTATTTAGGGTGCTGTAATTCTCATCTGGAGTGCAGTGAACACAGATCACTTTTGTGGAATATTATTTTAAGATGTGTTACATTTGTTTATGCTATGGAATATTTGTTTAATGATGCAAAAATGCATCACATGCATGCAGTGCCTATGAAGACCAAAAAAGGACATCAGATCCCGTGAGACGAGTCATAGGCAGTTGTGAGCTGGCAGATGTGGATGCTGGGAACCCAGGCCCTTTACAGGAGAAGCAACTGCTGTTAACTGCTGAGACATCTCTCCAGCCCACCCCTTCTTTTTAGTTGGAAAGATATAGTCCTTTATCCCACCACACAGGAGGCTACGATAGGGGGATCAAGAGTTCCAGGCAGGGGGCTGGAGAGATGGCTCAGGAGTTGAGAGCGCTGCCTGCTCTTCCAGGGGTCCTGAGTTCAATCCCCAGCCAATCACATGGTGGTTCACAATCATCTGTAATGAGATCTTATGTCCTCTTCTGGCATGAAAGCATGCCTGCATGCAGAATACTGTATGTATGATAAATAAATCTTAAATTTAAAAAAAAAAAGAGTTCTAAGCTGAGTCTGGTAATGGTGGCACATGCCCTTAATCCCAGCACTCGGGAGGCAGAGGCAGGCATATCTCTGTGCGTTCAAGGCCAGCCTGGTCTACAGGAGTTAATTCTGGAACAGGCTCCAAAGCTACGAGAAACCCTGTCTTAAAAAAAAAAAAAGAAAGAAAGAAAGAAAAGAAAAGAAAAGAAAAGAAAAGAAAAGAAAAGAAAAGAAAAGAAAAGAGCTCCAAGTTGGCCTGGGCTAGATAGCAAGACACTAAAATTTAAAACTATATATGTTTTAAAATGAAGTGTTGAATCAACTTAAAGCATCAAGTGCATTCCACTGCTTTCCCCACTCAGATGGGATAAATAGCACTGTCGGAGACAAGGGATTTGCAGAAGCTCTGGTCTCTGTCACAGCCTTTGTAACAGCCGGTCAAGAGATACCTACTCAGCAGCCACCCTGCAGGACAGCCTTGCCTGACCTCACAACCAGCTGCGCCCAGCCCCATCACTTCCACTGCCCTTCTTTCGCACACCCGCCTGTCTCCCAGCTCATCGTCAGTTGCTGCTCTTACTGCCCTGCACACACTGCTCTGAGACCACAGTGCTCCGGGCAGAGTTCACGCCTGATGAGGGACTCTGCAACCTAAGTAGAGTTAGAGGCAAGATGATGGTGGGCGGGGCAGTCAGAACGACAGGGGTGCTCTCTGTCGCACGCACGCACGTTGAGGGAGCCTCTCTGCAGATGAAAGGGAGGGGCATGTCGGACTGAAGTGGCTGAAGTAGGCCCTGGGAGGCCACAGAGCATCATCGCCATAGGGTTCCTTCCTCTGTCACCGCTTCAAAACCAGCCAGCGAGTCTGAGCTGGTCTGCAGTGCACTCCCATCACAATCCCTGCTGGGAAGGATTCATTGCGAGATTAATTGTTGAAGCTGGAAAGGCTTTCAAGGACTTTGAAACTGTAGGGAGAGGCCGTGGACTCTCATTTCACGGTTGAACTTAGAAGCTCTGCATGGAAGATTATGTGATATGTAATTGCTGCATAGACTACAGAACAAAGGTGTTGGAGATAGACTTCAAGAAATGGCAAAAACATAGCCTGGAAAACAGGAGGGAGGAGCTGAAGAGAAACCTAATCCTGTCCCTGTCATTGAAGAGCACAGAGAGCAGCAGACCCTCTGTGTGGAGGAAGTACTGCAGACTGACTCCCATGCTCTCCGCCTGCACAGACCCTACCATGTAATATAGTCACATAAGAGGGAGAACGTGGGCATAGACTATGGGACTCGAAAGGAGACCATAAGACAGTAAGGACAACTGAGGAAGAGAGAGAGGGCAATAAGACATGAGCGCCAAGAAAGTGAAAGGAGGCTCTGTGGGGAGGGGGAGATGGACAGGAGGAACAAGGGGAATGGGGAATACAAGGAGGGAAGACAAGTAACAAAAAGCTAATTTCCTTGGAAATGCCATAATGGAACCTAATACTGTGCACCTTTGCTAACTCAACTTTTTAAATTTTATTTCTATATTATGTGTATTAGTGATTTGCCTGGATGTAGGCACAATGCTTGCATTTGATGTACACACTCACATGGCAGCACCAGATCCCTTGGAATTAAGGTTACAGACAGTTGTAAGCCACCATGTGGGTGCTGGAAGCCAAAACCATGTACTCTAAAAAAACAAAACAAACAAACAAACAAAAAAACAAGTGATCCTACCAACTGAGCCATCTCTCCAGCCCTAGATCAAATTATTTCAAATATATATATTTTATATAATATTATATATTATATATATTATGTGTGTGTGTGTGTGTGTGTGTGTGTGTGTGTGTGTGTGTGTGTATCACATAAGAGGACTCAAGAACAGAAGCCTCATGAATCTCAATAGATTTAGAAAATGATTTTGGTGCCGGGCGGTGGTGGTGCATGCCTTTAATCCCAGCACTTGGGAGGTAGAGGCAGGTGGATCTCTGTGAGTTCGAGACCAGCCTGGTCTACAAGAACTAGTTCCAGGACAGGCTCCAAAGCCACAGAGGGGCTGGAGAGATGGCTCAGAGTTTAAAAGCATTGCCTGCTCTTCCAAAGATCCTGAGTTCAATTCCCAGCAACCACATGGTGGCTCACAACCATCTGTAATGAGGTCTGGTGCCCTCTTCTGACCTGCAGGCATACACACAGACAGAATATCATATACATAATAAATAAATAATTTTTTTAAAAAAGCCACAGAGAAACCCTGTCTCGAAAAACAAAAAAAAAGAAAGAAAGAAAATGATTTTGAGAGGACGTATCCCTTCTTGACAAACTAAGAATAGAAAGAATACATCTCAACATAATGAAGGCAAAATACAAATTATTTAGAGCCAACATTATACTGAGTGGAAAATAATCAGAAATTCACACTAAAATCAACAACAAGAGAAGGGGTCCTTTTTTCCTCAGTGTGGTGCTGGAGGGTCTAACAACAGCAAGTAAACAAGAGAATCAAATAAAGGGTATGCGGATAGGGGGAGTCACCGTCTCCTTGTTTGCAAATGATATGATTCTATACATGAGAGTTAACATTAAGGTTTCCACTAGGGTGCTCTTCGAACTTCTAAACACTTTCAACAAAGTAGCAGGGTTTAAATGAACATACCCACATCTGCAGCCTTCCTATATACCAGTAGCAAGTGTGGTGAGGGGGAAACCAGATCCCATTCATCATATACAGGCCCATGCACAAACACATACATGCACACAAAAGCACACACACACACACACACACACACACACACACACACACACATGCAAACATTACCAGAAATCTAACTGGAAAAGAAAGATCTCTACAATGAAAATTTTAAAATGCTCAAGAGAGAAGTTGAAGAAGGCACTGGAAGATAGAAATATTTCCCATGCTTATTGATCAGGAGGATCAATATTGTGAAAAATGACTTCCTTACCAAAAGCAATTGACAGATTGAATAAATCACTGTCAAAATCCCAGGTTATTCTTCACAGAAATAGAAAAAAATCCTAGTTTTTTTTTTGTTGTTTGCTTGTTTCTGAAATAAGCTTTATGTAGCCCTAGTTAGCCTGGAATTTGCTGTGTAGACCAGGCTAGCCTCAAATTTAGAGATCGATTGATCTCTGTCCCCTGAGTGCTGGTGTTAAAGGTGTGTACCACACTCAGTGAAATATAAGAAATATCTGAAAATCCAGGGGAAGATAAAAGACCTGGGATAGTCAATCATGAGTGGGGGGAAAAGGTTGGCGGTATCGCCACACTGATTTCAAGGTACAGTATAGAGACATAGTCACAACCCGCATGGTGGTGACACAAAACACACATGTTGATCCGTGACACTGAACAGAAGATCCAGATACAAACCCACACGGCTACAGCCTTCTGAGTTTTGAAACCGACTCCAAAAGTATACATTGGAGGAAAGGCAGCCTCTTTAGCAATGGTGTCAAGAAACCTGGATATTCATATGTTAAAGAATGAAGCTAGTTTATCTCTTACCCTTAGTAAAAATAACTCCAGATGGATCGAGGACTCTAGACTGAGGACCTGAAACTGCTAATGGGAAATGCAGGAAAATAAATCTGTCAGGCACAGGATTTAGGCACAGACGAGGGCTTTCTAACCAGCACACCAGTGTCTCCGGCCAATGCAGGGCAGATGGGACCTTGTGTCTGCACAATGAAGGAAACACACTGCCTGGGGACAACCTTCAGAGTGAGAGCCAGGTTTATGTCTCAGAGAGGATCAACATCTACACAAAGAACACGGGGTGGGGGTGGAGGTGGAGAACATCAATCAAAAAGTGGCTTGCGGGAGCTGGTTCAGTGGTCAAGAGCTTACCCCACACAAGCATGAGGTCCTGGGTTCAAATGCTCAACACCCAGTAGGAAATAGTATCTGTCTCGAGGTCAATCGACTGAGGAGGAGTTATGCATACCTGTGGCCTGCTCTTTCACCTACACCTCCAGCCAGTGCCCTGCCGCTGGGTCCTTTCCCAGTGTGGTCACATGGACAAAATCTCCTTTATCTATCAGCTTGGCATTGTTACTCTTCTCTTTAAGAGGCATCTGAGGACAGAGCAAAGCTTGTTAGAGATGCTGGGACCAGGCCTCTGTGCTCAACTGGAAACAAATGCTCTTTGTTTTCTTGCTTTTTCCCTTCCTGTCTTCCTACCCCTCCCAGGGAAACTTCTAAGAAGCTCGACTTTTGTGCTCACACCCAAGCTATGGCCTCGCTCTGACACAGTACACGTGTCATCTGGAGGCCGCTGCAACTGCCAAAACCCGTACTACCACTTGGGGGCAGCCTTGCCAGCTGCCCAGCCAAGCCAGCCCTGTTCCTGCCCAGTGAACTAATTTGTTCCCCGCCTTCACACAGCCTATAATGCCCTGTTGTGCTGTCTCCCCTCCAAAGAACAGAGAACACCATCCATGTTTTATCCCTAGCTAGAAAAGCCCATGCAGGAGACCGTCTCCGTGCAGCTGTCCTTTCTCTTAGAGCTGCTACACTAACAGTGTCTGAGACACCCCCACCCCATAAAGTGCCTCCTGTCTCCATCAATTCTTTCATTCAAGAAACACTGCTTTGCAATGAATTGAAATGGTCAGGTGACTTCGGACAAAATAGGTAACCAAACAAGAATGTCTGCTCCTAGAAAGTAGCCAGTAGCTGCCTTGGGTCCTGGTGGGACTCAGTGGAAACCTAGACGGGACGTGTAAGTTTACAGAGATTGCAGTGACCCGGCCACAGCAACTTGACTGGCAGACACAGGGTGGGCAGGCCTTACTGCAGGAACCATGAGCTCCATCAGGGACCTGACATGCTAGTATAAGGGGGTGCCAACAGCGTCGGGACTCTTGTGCTTCTTCTAGTGAGAAACCTTGTCAAGATTAGTAGAGTGTTCCAAGAACATCAGTGCACACAGATGTCACAGGGAGCCTGGCAGAGGTCTTCAGCGACAGATATGATGGTTAACTGCTGTGATCACTGTGTGGCTCTTATATTCTGTGTCCTCGGCATCTCTGGTGCCCCTTGTTGATTTCATCAACTCTTTGGTGGCTGGAATAAGCACCCTGCCTGCTAGATGGGGAAGGAGAGCTGGGAAGAGGTGGATGTAGGAGGCACTTACTGATCTTCAGGCTCGGGCCCCTCACTGGGTCCAGCTTCTGCAGTGGGGTAGAATTTCCTGCAGAAGAGTCCCCTGCTGTGCTCCAGATGAGGGCCACGTCCGCTGGTGCAGGAACACAGCCCCTAGAACGCGACTGAGGAGAGTGGAAAGGTACAGCCCACCTGGGGATGTGTCCTGGTGGAAGAGCTGCCAGGACTGCCTGACTTTTGGTGTGAGAAGGAAGCCAACAGGAACCCCTTGGTGTGCTGAAACAGCGGATGTGGGTGGGAACACTCTCCGGGAGGCAGGGATTCCGGTGCACAAGTCTGCCCTCTGCTGTGCCGCTACATACATAGCTCTACCTGGAAGACTGGAAGACTCAGGCTTCTGAGAGAAGACAGGACAGCAAAACAGACCGACCAACGCTGACAACCATTGCTCAAGGAGGGAACGGGGATTGAAGGGTTGGCACCTCAGTACCCAGGAGCAGGGAGAAGTAGAATTGGGAAGTGGCCAGAGAAGGTTGCAGACTGTTGTGTCCTGAATACTGTATCACCATCTAGAAGTGGTGTCTGATTGGAGTGAGCACACAGGCAGCTCTCCTGAACAGGTGTCCTGGGATGAGTGGGGGAGCAGTGGCAGTCTCTGGGTAACAGGAGGCTATAGCAAAAAAGAGTCATTGTGTTTTGTTTGCTTCTGGGGAAAGAGCAGCATTTCCTTAAGCCTACAGGACTGGTGTGATGATTTGGGGTTTCTGGGAGCCTGGTATGGAGCGAGACCAGAAATTAGTGATCTGTTGTGCCTGTAAGGGTCACTTCCACAGTCCCAGAGCAGAGGGAGGGCTCTTCTAGGGGTTTTCACTTCCTCGGGAAACAGGAACTATGTGCTTACCCTGTGGAGTCAGAGGTTTGAAGGAGAACAGCGGGATCATGGAGGTTTGTACACATGGTTCTCAGAGACACATCAGCACTCTGGACCGAGGCCCCTCCCCCCCTCTTTCCAGTCCGCAGAGTAGGTCAGGCACAGAAGTGGCCCTGAACAGGGCCGAGAACACCTGAGATGGTCAGGGGCCAGGCAATCAGTACAGGCAGTCAGCAGAGAGTAGGTATCAAACAGCAGGAGCAGAGGTGCTGGGACGGTAAATATGGGCACCTGACACAGGAGTTCCTGTATGGCGGCATTTGGGCATGGTGCCAAATGATTTGTGTGGTAAGGAAGGCAAAGTTCTCAGAGTACAGGAGGCCAAAGACCTTGTCTGGGAAAGAGATGGGGAAATGGCAGCAGAACAAGGGTTATTGGGAAAAGTCTGACGTCAGCTTCAGTCACAGCCTGGGGGCAACAAGGAGCCTGTCTCCCTAGGGCCCCACCAGTGTGGCACGGGTGTGTGGCACGGGTGGAAGGTGACAGCCAGGGTCACCTGGGAGCACTCAGGCAGAGGCACCCTGGAGAACTGAAGGCTCGCCTTGCCTTTCAGGTGTTCTGAGTGATCAGGAAGGTGCTTGCCGCCTGAGCACATGAGGAAAACACATTGCCATGCAGTCACTGGGAGCCAGCTCAGGACAGTGCCCCATGTCAGAACATTTCAGCAGAGCTCCCAGCTGGCTGCAGGCAGGAGGCCGCTGCTACAGGGGCATATGAGGTTACCACACTGCATAGAAGTGCGTTTCTGACTTTGCCCTTCCGGCCTCCTATGGGCTCCACATTGGTGCCAACAGCACCTAATTGTACAAAGAGTGCCCAGCCCTTGTCCAGGCAAGAATCTCAGTCTTCCAGGACAGTGCAGAGCCTCAAGGGAGCAAGCATGGAGTGGTCAGCTCCAAGAGCACGGAGTCCACAGCATTGCATTATCCCATCCACTCCCACGGACTCCACGGCACTGCGCTATCCCACCACTCCCATCCACTCCCACGGGCTCCACGGCACTGCGCTATCCCACCACTTTCTCAAATCAAATGTCATCTCTGTGGTGTAATTAGTAGAAATTGGCATAACTGACCTGTTATGGCAAGTCAGTATAGCAGGCTGTCATGAAGGTCTCTTATAATGTCAAAGTCATCCATCGGTGTACACAACTTTATACAAAAAGAGATGTATGGGAGAGTAGCTGTTCTGCTGTGATGCATCGCCAAAAGATTGCTTGCAGGAAGGTTCAAATCAGGCACCACCATGCCCCCACTCCTTGGCTAAGTGGTTTACACACTGTAGCTCCAACCCATTGCTCAAAACAAGCAGCCTGGGTGACTGGTTGTTGTTGTGTGATAGCTGTTGTTGGCTAGGGGTGGCATCCAGTTGGTAGAGTGCTGGCCTCACAGACATGAAGTCCTGGGTTTGGTGCTGGGCATAGTACCACAGGCAAATAATCCCAGCACTCTGGAGTCAGATGCAGATGTTATCTGACCTGGTTCTGAGCTTCATCAGGAGCTCCTTGCTAGGGATGGGGGTGATGGGGCACTGACACTAAGGGGGTGGCCACTTCTATAAACAGGGTAAAAACTGAGAGGAATATGAAGCCCCATTAAGTTTCTTCAGATTGAAAGGCTTTTATGCCAGACCTGGTGATACAGCCCTGTAATCCTCGTTACTCTAAAGGCTAAGAAAGAAGCATAGAAAATTCAAGACCAGCTTAAGCAATAGAGTAAGTTCAACACCAGCCTGGACAATTTCATGAAACATAGTTTCTTTTTTAGAGTTGGTTTTTTTAAATATTTTTATGGTTTATTTAACTTTATTTTATGTGCAATGGTATGAAGGTGTCAGATCCCCTGCAACTGGATCTTCAGACAGCTGTGAGCTGCCATGTGGGTGCTGGGAATTGAACCCGGGTCCTCTGGAAGAGCAGTCAGAGCTCTTAACCTCTGGGCCATCTCTCCAGCCCCTGATGAAACATAGTTTCAACGTTTAAACAGTTTGAACCAGATGGGCACACCTACAGTCCCAGCACTTAAGAAGTGGAGTTAGGAGGATCCATACAAAGTCTGAGGACAGCTTGGGCTACATAGCTCAAGAAAACAAACAAAAAGTAACAGAGGAGGTTATGGATGTGGCTATGTGGCTTACTTGCTTATCGTTCATTAGACCTTAAGTTCAATGCCCAGGAGAACAAAAGAAAGGATGGGGGTAGAGAAAGAATCGAATAAAAGGCAATTCATATATATGATATATATGATATATATATATATATATATATATATCATATGTATGAGTATTTTGCTTACAAGTATGTCTGTGTGTCACATGCTTTCCTGGTGCCCTAGGAAGTCAGAATAGGGAGCTGGATTCCCTGGAACTGAAATTATGGATGGTTGTGAGTCATATGTGTGCTGGGAATTGAACCTTGGTCCTCTGCAAGAACACACGCTCTTGACCACCAAATCGTCTCTCAAGCCCCCACAAAAGGCGTTTTCTCCAGAGTGTATAACTAGCTATACTCAGTCTAACAAGTGTGACAGAATTCACTTCCTGTCACCTACTTCACTTCCTGTTGAGAGAAATTAAAAACCTAAGCTAACACCAAGCTGAAACCACGTTTCTGCCATGAGCAGTGGCTCAGACCTGAATCCAAGAGTCTGCTAGTCCGGTCGGGCAGCCTGAAGGGATTGCCAAGACCCTGAAGGCATTGGTAGCTCTGTCCAGCCTGAGCCTGTCCCCAGTAGGGCAAAGTGAAGTTGCATAAACCAGCTATCATGGTGGTATCATGCCGGCTCACTCTCAAGAGCTCCATGTGCCAACTGTTAAGGAGTCACAGCAGCTGGCAAGCGTGGCTGAGGCTCTGAGTCTTCATTGTTGTCTTCGGGCATTTCTAGGTACCATCCCAGGGTACACAGGCAGTGACTGTCACGCACGCAGCACAGGCGCCTAACTCTTAGAGCGCTTGGGCTGTCGCTAACGCTCCAGAAAACCCACGGTTCTCAATGTCGGGATCATTTCACACTTCAAACCAAGGTGTTTCGGGTCATCCCATTTCATCCAGCCCTTAGTGACTGAGTACATGGTCCTTCCTGAGGGCTAAAGCTGGAGGTGGCTCAGTGCTGTCCGCTGGGAGGCCGTGGAGATGCTCAGATGACCAGCTAGTGGGTCACAGTCTGTAACATGAGGGCCGGCTTGTTGGGGTTTCTGTCCCGCCCAGTACCCCACAACCGGCAACTCCCAAGGAAAATCAATCACACAGAAATCTCTATAAGTTATAAAGCTGATTGGCCCATTAGGTCAGGCTTCTTATTAGCTCTTATAACTTACGTTACCCCATTATCCTTATCTACATTAGCCACATGGGCTCAGTACCTTTCTCAGTGTGACAGCTTACATGTTGCCTCTTCGGTGGTCTGGCAAGAGTGGCGGAGGAATCAACTTCCTCCTCCCTAGCCTCCTCCTATTCTCATTGCCCCGTCTCTACTTCCTGTCAGGTTGACCCGCCTATACTTCCTGCCTGGCCAATCAGCATTTTATTAAAAGACATGATTGACAGACTACAGATAATTCTCCAGCACCTGGTCTTAGCCTGTAATACCTGCCCCTAAGCCATGACAAGTCAGCAGTGGCAGCAGAGCTACTGGGGACCGGCCTCCTCCAGCCAGAGCCAAGGTAAAACCACCAGCAGGAAGTGGCATGTTTAACCAAAAAGTATTTTGGGCCCTCCTGTCACAACTTGGGATGTGTTGCTGTGTGTAGGAGTCGGAGGCCAAGAGTGGCGCCCATATCTGTTATAAGAACTTGCCTTAGGGTCCTGGAAAAATGCAGGTGTTCATGCTCCAGTGCCCATTGGGGAAGCACAGTGAAAAGTGTCCCCAGATGGGAGTAATGAGATGGAAGACGGTTGACAGTGGCAGCCATGAGGCCTGGAGTGCAGCCAGGCGAGCTGCTGTGAGGATTATAGTCTGAAGGAGAGAATCTAAACAAGAGGCAGTAAAGGATGGGCCCCTCCACACCCACCAGTTAAGAACTGCAGCCAGGCAGTAAAGTCACAGCCATGAGTGAGGAACTGTCTGGAGAGGACACAGACCAGGGTGCTGATGAGAACGGGAGAGTGGGGAGTCTCAGTCCAGAGCCAGCTCCAGGCAGTAGGACTAGGAGCTCGCAAGAGCATTGCCGGGTCCCTTGCACCCCGTGTCCTCTAAGAAGTCACCTTGGGTGGCTACACTTGGTGTGGAGCACTGTAGATGTAGAAAACTCTCAGAGCCGTTTGCTCTACGGCAGTGGTTCTCAACCTGCAAGTCGTGACCCCTTTGGGGGTTGATTGACCCTTTCACACGGGTCACCGAAGACCATCAAGAAACGTAGCAATTACGATTCATAACAGTAGGAAAATTACAGGCATAAAGTAGCAATGAAAATAATGTTGTGGTTGGGGGGTCACCACACATGAGGAAGTGAATCAAGGCATCAAGAAGGTTGAGAACCACTACTCTATGGCTTCGTCCCCGGGAGGTGTCCATGTTAGATCAAAGCCCATGAGAAGAAAGGACAGAGGAGCCCACATTAGATTCTATTTTAAAACAAGCGAGCTCAGGGTGGCCCAGTCAAGTAAGGCTGTTTAGGGAAACTGAAACTGTGGCTGTATTAAAGGGCTGCAGCATTAGGAAGGCTGAGAACCACTGGTTTAGGAGGAAGGCAGTAGACGCTGCCTTCAACTATTCATGAGCAAATCAGGGTTTGCCAGCTGAAATTCGGAGGTTTATGTACAGCCCACAGTGGGTATACACACCAGGACTCAGTGGTGGCCAGTGAGATTAGACTTCCCTGGCCTCAGAAGTTGCTCCTAAATAGCACAGGTCACAGTTGTGTGTAAGCAGACTGAGTTGTGTGACCAGCATCAAGTGACTTTCCAGTCTCCTTTTCTCCAAAAGAGGGAGTAGTTAACACCTGTCCCAAAGGAAGAGCCAACACTGAGACAAACCAGCAAGGTGCCTTGAAACAGTAGCCACAGGGGCAGGCTTTTCTCCCGGTGGGAGTTCTGTAAATGAGGTTGCTTGTGAACATGGGAGTGGAGCTAGTGGTAGCGCGATACCTGGTTTAGGCACAGGCATGTCTAAACACACACACACACACAGCACAACACGCCACACCACATTTCCACGTATGGAAACAGAACCTAGGCTTTTTTCAGACAGTGTCTTACTATGTCATCTCAAACTCATGAGCCTCCTGCACTACCAGGCCTGGCTCTCAGTTGGAAGGGCTTGAGGAAAGTGGAGAAAAAGCAGCTCCCTGTTTCTTGATCACCAGCCACACTGATGGCTGCTCCATGCTGGGTTAGGACCTGGACCAGTACCTTTCCTTGCCCACAACCTGCACCCTCCTTGTATACCTAGGTGTCTGGCCTTAAGTTGGAGCCACTGTCTTCTGAGTGTCCCACCTACGCATGCTACCGTTGAGTGATACAGCAGGGCCATAGACGACCACATTTGGTCCCTTGCAGAGCCCTGGAGGTAGCATCCCCTTCTTAAGGAACAGGTTGGTCACGTGTCCACACTTGCTCTGCAGTAAGCAGGGACTGGGTGGAGCTAGTGCTGCTCTGCTGCAGAACAGCATGCAGGTTCCAGGTCGTGTTGCCTCTGCTGTGGGACACAATCCACGCAGACTGCTGCAGTCATACAGCCCCAGACTGGCCGAGGGGCTGCTGATGACTGTGGAAGTGAGCAGAGTGCCTCAGGACTTTTACATGATATGGTCTGCTTGCCTGGTGCACAACTGGCCTGGGGGCACATTCAGTGAGTTTAGTTGTATCCTACTTAATCTAAATGATAAGGCAATTACTGGGCAAATAAGTATTAGCTTTGGCCTCAGTTGGCACAGCCAATTCCTGATGGTGACTCTCACCTGGGCCAGTTCCTGGTAGTGGGCCATTTTAAGACCAGGCCTGTTTGCTCTTTAGCCCTGGCTTGCCTTTAGGAGTGACCTCTTCCCTTTTGGCTTGAGCAGCTTTCTGCCCAGTACTGCCCTGCTGTGTATCACTGAGAGGCTGGGGTAGGCCTGGGCATGAACCACCTGTATCAGTTCTACTCAGCCCCCCCTAGAAACTGCACCAATACGTACCAACAGTGTGTGGGACAAGCAGACTGGCTAACAGTGGCTTTATCAAGGCAGTGGGTGCCAGCTGGGATATAGCTATCCAGTGAAACCTTCGGCACAGCCCACTGGGTTCTATGCAGCCAGGCTGTATCCTGCAAAACAGGCAGTTGCGCCTGGGGTGCAGTGGTTAGTGACCCCAATGGGGTGATGCCCTTCTGCCAAGCACTTGGCAGGAATGTTACCACACAAATGAACGAATGATTCAACAGTTTAGAGGGGATAGCTTTATTACCTCACTGAAGTGACAGGATGACAGCGTATGATTTTAAAATTCAGAGTTCTACTCCAGGCACCCGTGTCACCTGACCCAAACTTGTTGTTTCTAATGCTTAGAAAGATCATCTCTCAGGAGTACTTTCTAACCCACTGCTGAACACCGAGACTGCTTGAAGCCCTGTGTGCTGCAAGGCCACACCCCGAGGCTTTGTACTGTGACTCCAAGGCACAGAAGCTGACCTGGTCGGTGTGGACTAGAAAATAAACAGGTCTGTGGGAATAGGGCTGCCAGCCCCAGCCTGCAAAGGCATTCATGCCAGCAGCTGCCTAGAGCACCTCCAGAACATCTGTGCCCTTAGCAAGGGCCCCACAGAGGCCAGTGAAGGGCCATCACCCTGTTACAGCAAAGTAGCCCATTCAGACAAGATGCCCTGGCCACACGTCATAAGCTGCCAGGAGACACAGACTGTTTAAGTTTACAAGAGCCCTTAATTACCCAGGATCACAGACAGCAGCTCGCTGTAAGAGCAGCCCTCCATTGGACATCTGCTTCTCTTTTCCCTGAAGGCTGTTAACCTATAGGTAGCCATATACAGAGACCAATTTAATAAAGGACAAGTGTGGTCTGAATCTCCCTTGGCAGTGAGACCCATGGGAAAAGCATGAGAGAACTCGGGGCCCAACCACGTATGTCCTCAACTTTAATTCTCCTGGAGTTCCTGTCTTCAAGCCCCTTCCTCCATGGTTACCTAGAGCTCCAGACCACGTGCTCTCATCTCTTGCAGACAGATACTCACTGCCTGCAAGAGACTGAGCAAGCCAGAGGAATACTGGGAGAGCACATGAGAGCTGCATTCTTGCTCTTTATGCATGCAAGTGTTCTGCAGGCGCCACCCTGGAGTAGAGAGAGACAAAGAAAATTCATGTTGCCCTGCTCTGGTTGGGCTTCAGATGGGTGGGTGGAGGTGGGAAGGACCCAGTGGTGACCAGGTGTGGCACTCAGTGTGTCTAGAAACACTGGCACAGCCAGCATTCTCCTTAACTCTGTGCCCAGCTGTGGACTTGCTGCTGTGACCCACCAGGATCTGGGAGGTCTCTTGCTGGTGTGTGCTGGGAAGGGTTTTGCACTGAGAGCCCATCTGGGATTGCGTGGAAAAGACTGCAGAGCCTGTTGTAGCCCAAGTATTCTATAGTGTTAACACAGGTGGGAGGGTACGCTGTAGGGCTAACACAGGTGGGAGAGTACGCTGTAGGACTAACACAGGTGGGAGGGTACGCTGTAGGGCTAACACAGGTGGGAGGGTACGCTGTAGGGCTAACACAGGTGGGAGAGTACGCTGGCTGTAGGACTAACACAGGTGGGAGGGTACGCTGTAGGGCTAACACAGGTGGGAGGGTACGCTGTAGGGCTAACACAGGTGGGAGGGTACGCTGTAGGACTAACACAGGTGGGAGGGTACGCTGTAGGGCTAACACAGGTGGGAGGGTATGCTGTAGGGCTAACACAGGTGGGAGGGTACGCTGTAGGGCTAACACAGGTGGGAGGGTATGCTGTAGGGCTAACACAGGTGGGAGGGTACGCTGTAGGGCTAACACAGCTGGCATACTGGCCCTCACCAGCTACTGTCCACCTGAGCTAAGTGTCCAGTCTGGGGTCCAGCTTAACCTCTAGCCTAGCCAGCCTCCCACTGCCCCGGAACAGCAACCCCCATCTGCTGGTCCCGTGACTTAGGCTCTGGTAAGTGAAACTGACACTGTTTCTTCAGCCCCTTGACTACTCAAGGGCATCCAGGACAAGACTCTATTCCAAAAAGGAGGCAGCAGGATCTGTGCTGGCTATGAGTGCTTCCCTTTAGAGACCAAAAGACAACTAACTGGCAGTGGGCTCAGCTCTGCGGCCCACCAGCCCTTTTGGATTCTGCTATGGATACTCTACTGTTCCTGCCTGCATGGAGCCTCCTCAGATCTGCATGTGCACTGTGCTCACACCACACCCTCGACCCAGTTATTAACCTTTCTGGGAAGCATGGCACTCCAGAACCACAAAGGACCGCAACTGGCAAAGGACCCCAACTGGGAGGTCCAATATCTGGGCAGGTTTTTTGCTGAAGCCCAGTGATTAGCTTCTGAGGCAATCCAGAGTCTGGGAGACCACTGGCCACCCAAAGTGACTGCTGCCATGAGACCGCATGCAAAGATTCCTGGGAGTTTCACCCCAAGCTGTCTAGGGCTGCCCCCTCCAGGCGGCTTTGAGGATACGTATGGCAACAAAGACCTCACAAGACTTTCAGCCTTCTGCCGACCATGAATATTAAAACATGTTTATCAGAGCATAGCAGCTCTGCCTGGTGATTGTGTGGGTAGGAGGACAAAGGCCAACTTAATAGGCCCTTGCTAGAACCTGAGAGGAACGAGAACCTGCATTTGTCCGGGGACCCTGCCTAGGAGAATTCTGTTTCCGGGAGTGGTGGAGTGATCGCCCTGCCCCGCAGGGTGCACGAAGGCCAAGCTCTGTGACTACAATGTGTCCAGAAGGCTGGCCTCACGCGACAGGGAAAGATGTGTCCCTACTGCCTCCGAGATCTCGGGGAATCCTGTCACTCGAGGCCCACCATAACCACAAGGCGCACTCCAGGCGCACGTGTATCCACTCTAAGAGTTACAGAAACTGCACCTTGACCCACTGCTACCCTACCCGCCTTGGCACGGCACCGCTGTCCGGAGACCACGCCCCCAGCCCCCGGGTGCTCCGTTCGTCCCCGACCCAGCATCGGCCATTGGCTGCTCTTAGCTCTCCGCCCCGACGCGTGCCTCAGCGCACCCCGCCCCAGCCTCAGTTTCCCGGCTGGCACGGGGCGGGACGTGGGCGGGGCTCAGCTCAGACCACGCGGGGCGGAGCTCGAGAGCTGACGTGACCGCCCCGCCTCCAGAACCAGAACCGGTCGCCGTCTCTGCAGCCTCCGGCCCCTCCGCCTCCCGAAAGCCCCGCAGCGGAGGCTCGGACCCGAGGTCGACGCCGGGCGCCCCTCCTCCTGCTCGCCATGGCTGCGCCCCGCGAGCCCCGCGCGCCCCGAGCTCTGACGGCCGCCGCGCCCGGGTCCGGGAAGGCCAAGCTGACGCACCCCGGGAAGGCAATCCTGGCAGGTGGGCCACTCCGAACCCCAACTCGGAACCGCCTGTCTGTCCGCGCTTCCGGGTGGGCCGGGGACGCCCAGGCCCCGCCCAACTTCCGGAGGGGCGGAGAGGCGGGGGCGCGACCCGGGCCCCTAGCCCACGCGCCAGCTCTCCCCGGGAGTCTTTCGGACGTGCCAGGTGGAGACCACCATGTGGGGGCGTGGACACTGTCCCGTAGCGGGCCGCGACGCGGCAAAGTCCAGGCGGGGGAGGGGCCGCGCGGTGGCGGCGGCGGCTGGGTCCTCCGGGCCAGGGTGTCCCTAGCCCCGGGCGTTCGATCCCTGCAGGCGGCCTGGCAGGAGGCATAGAAATCTGCATCACCTTCCCAACCGAGTACGTGAAGACGCAATTGCAGCTAGATGAACGCGCGCACCCACCGCGGTACCGGGGCATCGGTGAGGAGGGGCGGCCGCGGGGCGGCGTGGGGGGCACCGTGGGGCGGAGGAGCCAGGGTCCTGACCGCGCCTCCCGTAGGGGACTGCGTGCGGCAAACTGTCCGCAGCCATGGCGTCCTGGGCCTGTACCGCGGCCTCAGCTCCCTGCTCTACGGCTCCATCCCCAAGGCGGCTGTCAGGTGAGACTCGGCTCTGCCTGAGCGACCCCGGAGGGAGTGGCCTCAGCGATCCTCTCACACGCCTTCTTCTTTAGGTTCGGGACGTTCGAGTTCCTCAGCAACCAAATGCGGGATGCTCAGGGTAGGCTTGACAGCAGGAGAGGGCTGTTGTGTGGTCTGGGCGCCGGAGTGGCGGAGGCAGTGATGGTCGTGTGCCCCATGGAAACCATCAAGGTGAGAGATTGAGGCTTTCAAGGGTGGCCAGGGTACTGTGAGGCTCGTGGGGGTATCACAGACTTTAAGGCCCATGTGCCCCATGGAAACTGTCAAGGTGGGAAGGGTCCCCACACATACATACCAGGTTCATGGTGAGTGCATCTTGGGGTCCCCTGTGGAGGCTGCCCACCTGTAACAAAAACATGAACAAAGTCTTGTTTTGTTGGTTTTTCGAAACAGGGTTTCTCTGTGTAACAGCCTTGGCTGTCCTGGAACTCATTTTGTATATCAGGCTGGCCTTGAACTCAGAGATTGCCTTGAACTCAGAGATTGCCTGGCCTCTGCCTCCTGAGTTCTGGGATTAAAGACGTGTGCCCCCAGTCCCGGCTGAGCAGTCTTTAAAGTGACTTTTATAGTTTAAAAAAAAACCTAACATAACTCACTGTCCCAAGTGTAGAAAATAGCAAACAGGATGCTGGAGGCCCTTCAACCTGGGGACCCCTCTGAGGTCTTGAGGCCTGTGTGTAGTGACTCCAAAACAGCATGGGAGGAGAGCCAGTGCATTTTATGCGGAAGAACTGGGGAGCTCCAGGCTTGGAGTGACCTTGGTGATCCCTGGGTCTGCTAGCTATAGTTCAGATGTGGCCAGGAGTCAGCACCATTGCTTCCTCCCTTTCAGGTGAAATTCATTCATGATCAGACCTCTCCCAACCCCAAGTACCGAGGATTTTTCCACGGGGTTAGGGAGATTGTTCGAGAACAAGGTAAGCCCCAGAGAATCAAGACCTCAGCTAAGTGGAAGAATCTCTACTTGAGTGGGTCCCCCTTGCCGACAGGTGGGACCTGGAAGGCCTCAGCCTGACCCCCATGTCTGCTTGCCCCTAGGGCTAAAGGGGACATACCAAGGCCTCACAGCAACTGTACTGAAGCAGGGCTCAAATCAAGCCATCCGATTCTTCGTTATGACCTCACTTCGCAACTGGTACCGAGGTATACCTGTGGCCCAGAGACCTATTCCAAACACAGAAGGCTTTCAGACTGGAAGGGGAGGGGTGCTTTCCTGGGCCCTACCCTGGGTTCTTCGCCGCCTCTAAGCTCCCCCCTCTGACCTACCCTGGTGTTCTGACTGCAACTGTACTCTAATCCAGGAGACAATCCCAACAAGCCTATGAACCCACTGATCACCGGGGTCTTTGGCGCCATTGCTGGTGCAGCCAGTGTCTTTGGGAACACGCCTCTGGATGTGATCAAGACCAGGATGCAGGTAGGTATGGGGGGCTGAGAAAGCGGGGACAAGAACCCCAGACGGGTTAGCGGCTAAACTCTCTGGCCCTCTGGTGTCCTGCAGGGCCTGGAGGCACACAAATACCGGAACACACTGGACTGTGGCTTGCAGATTCTGAAGAATGAGGGGCCCAAGGCGTGAGTAGGATAGAGCAGTGCTATTGTCCCCATTCCAGGCCCTCTGCCCTGGGCTGTTGTTCTTCTGTCCCTCCAGTATCTGGAGAATGCCCTTTCTAGGACACTTTGCCTGCTCTTCCTCCACCCCACCCCCCCCCCCGTTCCTCCCTCGTTCTCACCTTCAACCCTGTGTTCCACCCAGGTTCTACAAGGGCACTGTTCCCCGCCTGGGCCGAGTCTGCCTAGATGTGGCCATCGTGTTCATCATCTACGATGAGGTGGTAAAGCTGCTCAATAAAGTTTGGAAGACAGACTAAGCCTAGAGGGTGCAGCGGGGCGTCCCAGCTCCTCCAGACCAGACCCCCGCCACCCACTCTTACGATTCCAGTGCAGTAGTGCCAAAAGGCCCCTTCCCTCGTCCCTTAAGTTCTGTGGCCTGTTCATGGTGACTACCATGTGTTCCATAGTTCTGTGTCTCCCATGTGGTCTGTATGTGACACTACTATTGTATCTGTGTCCAGCTTGGCCATGGCTGGGTGTCTCTTTAGCCTGTGAATATGTGCTCACTTATCCATGTGCTTGCTTGTGAGCCATGTGCCTGTTTCATGTTCTATGTCATGTGACCCTGTGCCCCACTTCCTGGGGCGCCTGTGTGCCCTGGTCCATGGCCTTGGAGCCATGGTCAGGTCGCAGTCCGGTGCCTTCCACCCCCGATGGTAGGGGCGCCCTGCCCTGGCCTACCACAGCTGCCTCCGGGCCTCGGCCTGGCTTCACCGCATTCCAGGGGCTACACGCCCCCCTGCTTCTCCCGCCATTGGCCTTAAATGGCCCTCGGGCCCTCCCTCTGCCCGGGACAGGGTGGCACCTGCCACTCTCAGGACCACCCTGCCAAGGAGAATAAACCGGATCCTGTCACACTCTCCTGTCCATCCCTTTGTAGCCGGGGGGATATTGGTGACTGAGCCTCCTTGGGCCAGCATACCCTCCACCTGAAGACACTGCAGCAGGCAGAGCAGTAGGAAAGCTCAGAAACCCCTAGTGACAGCGCCTTTAAGAGGCCCAGCTTGAAACCAAAACGAATTTGTGCTGCTTGCTGACTTTTATAAGGCAAGTGAGGTAGGTCCTGCTCTCCGTTGAAGGGTGTATCCACAAGGTTCTCAGTGGACTGACAGACAGAAGTGGACAGGCCAAAGGGCTAGCATGAAATAATACTCATAGGGTTCCTCTGCCCCTTACTGAGAGTTGGTTCCAGAACGTCCCAGCCTGTTAACCTATGGCATGGCCAACCCAGCCTTTCAATCTGAACTGATTTTTCAGGGAGAGGATACTAAGAAGTGCTTGGGATTAAGGCATGGAGACACTGACCCTGTGTTCCTCAAGATTATAAGAAGGGGTGATGGGGAGGGCTTCTCGCAGGGTAAGAACAAGCTAGCTGTTCAAGCAGAAACGGGGAGAGGGGACGACAACACAACATCTTGGTGCCTCAATCCCTGCCCCTCAACATCAAGCAGGTATTCCCTAACCAGAGGCCTCATACCTCATAGCACAGGTACAGATGAAAGCCAGTTCAAGGCTGGAGGCTATATAGCTGAGCCTAAGGTCACTGTGGCCCTGCCCACTTCTGCCAGAACCATGGACCAAGAGGAGGAACTCAATGGACAGAACACTGCCAACGG
Source organism: Myodes glareolus (assembly GCF_982192425.1). NCBI lineage: Eukaryota > Metazoa > Chordata > Mammalia > Rodentia > Cricetidae > Myodes > Myodes glareolus. The sequence goes on along the minus strand of NC_142027.1, from coordinate 97,323,609 downwards.
GTACTCCCAGCTATGCTAGGACAGAGGCAGCTTCCTGCCGGAAGCAGGGGGTGGGAACTGGAAGTTATGAGCCTTTGTCCAGCCCTGGAAAAAAACCTATTTTGACAGAAGGAGGTTCCCTGTAGTCTTGGCCTTTGGAGAGGACTGGCAGATTCTGCAGAAGCAGCCATGAAGCCTAGGCAGAGCATGTGGTAGGAAAAAAGTGCAGAGCAGATGAGGACCACATTTAGGCAGGTATGGTGTGCAAGCCTTGATAGACTGTGATCTCAGTGGTCAGGTATCTGGGTCCTCTTCAACAGAGAAAGCCCCCACCCCACCCACAAAGTCTACTCCCTCGACCTCCACCAGGGGCTGCCCCTGTGTCCTCTAACACCAGAGCTAGACCTGGAGACCCAGGTTGCTCACTTTAGAACTCCACCTTGGCTGTGGTAGTACAGAGGCACTGGCTCCCTGGGGGGCCACTCCCTTCTTGGATCATGCTCTTCCCTTGCCCACTTTCTGCACAACCTTGGACAAATCACCTTACTGCAAGTTCCTAATCTGCGAAATGGGGTTAAGAGAATGCACACCATTGGACTGTGTGTCTGAAGTATCTCTCTGTAGGGTGGGAACTTGGACCTGATAACCTCACCAGTGGCTTACAGTCTTCCTGGGTTCATGGTGTGTCTGAGGCAAGTAAAGCCCAGCTGCTGCCCAAAAGGAGTACCCTTTACTGTCATAGTGGCACGGTGCTTAGAGGCCCATGCCCATGCCCTTCAAAGGAAAGGCCATGGCTATACTGGACTTCGAGCAGGTTATATGATGACTCTTGACTGTTCCAGAATCCCCGTGCCTCATCCCAGTCAGAAATGGTGACCAGACTATGTCTAATTTCTCCAAGGGTTGAATACAGGTGCCCTGGTGGACTCACACCATAGGCTCCATTGTATTGGGAACCTTGTTATAGTGGTTGAGTCTGGTGGGGAGGGAGTGCCTGAAGGAACCCATTCAAAACCTCTGGGAAGTTGGGAAGTTAACTGCTCGGGAGAAAAAGGTAGGGGTCTTTAAGAGTCAAGTGCATTCAACCAGGAAGGCTGCAGAGACTGAAGGCAGATGATGCAGATTAGGCCTCTAGGCTGGAATGGTCTATCTGTTAGCAGTGGAGGCAGAGAAATATGTAGTCTCTGATCCAGATGTCCTGCAGAACAAACCCAACAAACCCTACCTCTCCTTGAAACCCCAGAGACAGGTGGGCAGTGGTAGCGCATGCCTTTAATCCCAGCAGTTGGGAGGTAGAGACAGGCAATCTTTGTGAGTTCGAGGCCACCTGGTCTACAGAGTGAGTTCCAGGACAGGCTCCAAAGCTACAGAGAAACCCTGTCTCGGGGGGAGGGGGGAGGAACAGACGTAGCCTATGTTGGAAAGACTCCCAGGAGGTGAAGAAGTTTGCACAGCAGAGGCACACAATTATCAGAATTATGCCAGGAAGAACAATAGTCTCTGAGTGACGGCTGGTCTTAGCCAATTCTGAACTCTGTGAAGCTCCTCTTACAGCTGGGATTTTCTATGTCCCTGTGCAGGTGACGAATGGCACTCAGAGTTTAGTACCCAAAAAAGCCACACTGGGGGGGGAGGTTTGCGGGGATCCTGCTGCCTTTTTTAATCTAAGGATAGAACCCAGAGACCCAAAGAGGCTAAGCCTGCACAGTCATGCCCCCAGCCCAGGGACCGTCTCATTTTAAGCAAATAAAAATTCCAGCTTCAGAAATCAGTCTCAGTTTAAGGTTTCAATATTAGTTTTCTTGCTGGCTTTTAATTTCATGTTTCACAGATTTCTGGATTTATAAATTTATAGGTATAAGGAATTAGGGTCTGAGGAACTCCTAGCTTCCTCAAGATCTGAGACCACGAGGTCCTGGCACACTTAGGACTAAGGGATGGAGATGCGGGCAGAGAAGAGGGTTAGCCTAAAAGGATAATGGGGAGCATGGAAACTTTCCTTCTCACACTCTCTCCTGGCAAATACCCGAGAGCATTCTCCTCACCTGGCAAACCCTGAGACCCCAGTGTGGCCTTTAACACAGCTGTCATATTTGTCTTCTCAGTGGAGGGCAGTCACATCTTTATCACACGTTATCCTCCACTGGCAATGCTTAACTTGGAAGCTCCGACCTAAATACCCTATACTCCAAAGGCATTGCCTTAGTGAGCCCAGGAGACAAGCCGCCTCACTCCTTTGGTCCCCAGCTCTGTTGAAATGCCTACTCATTAGCCTCACTACCAGAGAAGCGCAGCGTCGAGGGCTCCCAGGCCCCAGGGCGGTTTTCAGGCACTGACTAGAAGAGAGTAGCCCAGGCTCTCTGACTAGTCTGCGCAGCGGTCCACACAGACCTACACAGGCTGGCCGTGCGCCAGGCCCTCTTGACCACGGCAGCGCCTCACGTCACCCGCTATCCCGGGGCTCTAATAGGAAAACTATATAATGCCTGCGACCATAATCCAAAAACTGATCCGGACGAACAGAGCAGAACACGAGAGCACCTCTACATGAGGCTATAGAAGGCCACAGAAGAGACTGCTAGAGCGAAGCTTTGCGGCGTTCACTTCTGAAAAAAGAGCTAGTTCTCCAAGATCTCGGAGTCAGACACCCTTTATCCAGAGCCGCAGCAAGACAGCGCGTACGTCGCGCGGCGCTTACTGATGGCGTCACGATGCCACACCCGTAGTCGGGGCGGTGCACGCACTCTGCAGGCAGCCGTCGGAATTGCGTGTTTGTATTTGACTCAGGTCTCGGCTGTCTTTCTAATCCGGAGAGCCCTGGCTGGCACTCCTTTTCCTGCGCTCGCTTGCCAGCACCACTCCTCTCGCTTGCTCAGTCACCACAGTTCACTCTGCGGAGTGTAATGGCGCCCCCTGGCAACTCCTAACCCCTCAATTTGAAGAGACCCTTCCTTCCAAGTTCTAGAGTTCCACCCCTTGTGATTCCTTCCGTCTGGACCGCGCTTCTTGGCTCTCCACTTTTGCCCTGTGATTCTAACTGCCCATGAGGTCCTGTGTAACCCATGTGCAGGTCAGGAGTCTAATCCTTTTTTCACAACTACCTTCACACCTCTGTCTTCCTGTGAGCTCGTATCCAAACTCAGAGATGCCAATGAGGCTTTTCCCTCTGCAGAGCTTAGGCTGGGAAGTCTTTAGTTATTACTAAATGAAGGAAAGAAAGACATCATATTGGTACCTTCCCTGGAACTTAGTGGTTCAGTGCCGGTTGGGGCACAGGTTGGGGACCAAAGAAAGTCCACTAATTTCTTGTGCTGGCTTCCACATTCTTGGTACCCGGCTAGCTCCAGTTCAGCTACCTGTTGCAATTGTGGGTTTGTCAAAGGCATAATGTTTGCGTTTCTGTGGGGGAAGAGACCAGGTGCAGGTGCATCTCTGAGTCCCCAGCTCTGGGCTCTCTCAGTAGCTGCAGGAGGGATCTGTGTTTCTACAGACGGTAGCAATGAGCACATACTGCACTGCTGGACCGGCTACATGCTTATCCTGGCCTGGCCCTGCCTCCTGTGGGCCAGCCTCATTGATCAGATGAGAACACCCAGATGGAGATCAAAGACGTGAGATCTGGAGTCCCTAGCCAGCAAAGCCTCACCCTGCTCCACCGAAGGGACTGAAGAAAACGGGGTGGTGTCATGCAGCCTTGTCAGAGAGACAGTCAACAAATATGTTTCTTTGGTTCTTCCCTTGGAAAGTGATCACCACGGGAAAATAGGGGCGGGAAGGGGCTGCAAACCACGGCTTCTTGCTTGTCTCAGCATCAGGATCATCTGGAAAGCTTGCAGCCTGCCTCCTGGTCCTACACTATGGGAAGTATGTTGACCCTCCTGAGAAACCCAAACTGGGAAAACTGGAACCTCACTATGGCGTGGGTCCATAAAAGGGCAAGGGGTGTCCTTCCTTTGCCTGGGAAAGGACAGAGCTCTATGCTGTACTCCCTGGGGAAAGATGAGGGGGCTCTATGCTGGACTCCCTGGGAAAGGACGGAGGCTCTATGCTGTACTCCCTGGGAAAGGACAGAGGCTCTATGCTGTACTCCCTGGGGAAAGATGAGGGGGCTCTATGCTGTACTCCCTGGGGAAAGATGGGGGAGCTCTATGCTGTACTCCCTGGGAAAGAACAGAGGCTCTATGCTGTACTCCCTGGGAAAGGGCAGAGGCTCTATGCTGTACTCCCTGGGAAAGAACAGAGGCTCTATGCTGTACTCCCTGGGAAAGGACAGAGGCTCTATGCTGTACTCCCTGGGAAAGGACGGAGCTCTATGCTGTACTCCCTGGGAAAGGACGGAGCTCTATGCTGTACTCCCTGGGAAAGGACAGAGGCTCTATGCTGTACTCCCAGGGAAAGGACGGAGGCTCTATGCTGTACTCCCTGGGAAAGGACAGAGCTCTATGCTGTACTCCCTGGGAAAGGACAGAGGCTCTATGCTGTACTCCCTGGGAAAGGACAGAGCTCTATGCTGTACTCCCTGGGGAAAGATGAGGGGGCTCTATGCTGTACTCCCTGGGAAAGGACAGAGGCTCTATGCTGTACTCCCTGGGGAAAGATGGGGGAGCTCTATGCTGTACTCCCTGGGAAAGGACAGAGGCTCTATGCCGTACTCCCTGGGAAAGGACAGAGGCTCTATGCCGTACTCCCTGGGAAAGGACAGAGCTCTATGCTGTACTCCCTGGGAAAGGACAGAGCTCTATGCTGTACTCCCTGGGAAAGGACGGAGCTCTATGCTGTACTCCCTGGGAAAGGACGGAGCTCTATGCTGTACTCCCTGGGAAAGGACGGAGCTCTATGCTGTACTCCCTGGGAAAGGACGGAGCTCTATGCTGTACTCCCTGGGAAAGGACGGAGCTCTATATGTACTCCCTGGGGAAGGATGGAGGCTCTATGCTATACTCCCTGGGAAAGGACGGAGCTCTATGCTGTACTCCCTGGTGGTCCACAGAGGAGAGTAATAGTGGACCAAAGACCAGTGAGACTTCACACTCGACAGTTGCCCAGATTCACTCATCCGGCATTTTGGACTCTTCCAAAGGCCTCTCTCTATCTCTGCCTCTGAACACACTACTGCTGGGGAAACTGAGACCTCAGGTCTCTCCAACTCAGGAATGTTCCCTGCTTGTGACAATTGAGCGGCCAAAGCAGATTAACCTGGGTGTTAATCCCCTCTAATGGTTTCAGAATCCTCGGTGCGAGGCGCTAAACCGGCCTTTCTCCGCGGCCTGCTGAAGCCCTTCCCGAAGCTTCGCCTGCAGCGGCGCCGATGCTATCTCGGCCCCGCCTGGCAGCGAACCCACGCTAATCCCCGGTGCTCGCTTTCTTCCCCTGCCTGCCTGAGATGGGGCCGATTGGCGTTTGATTACCGCGCTATCGAGGACCCTTTGTGCAATCGGCCTCAAATCCCCTAATTCCGTGATAAAGGAGGCATTAGCAGGCGTTTGCTGTAGAAAAGGCACTGGCATGAAAGAATGCAATCAGGGGAATCCTGATGGCCTGGCCCAAGCCTGCTAGCAAGTGAGGACAGCAAGGAGAGGGGGAGGCCTCTGTCCTCCAGGACAGGGGAGGGGCGGCCCAGCAGAGGGCATCGTGGGTCCTGGCTTCTTCTGACTCTCCAATCCATCTTCCCCAGTTCTAAACACTTGGGCTGCCAGACAGTCCACCCTCCCTCCAGCCTCACCGCCGCACTTTGAAGACCTTTGGCTTTGGTTCTATCTGCCCTGCCTGCTCAACCTAAGACTCCTGGTTCTGTCGGTGCTTGGATCCTTTCATCCGCCCTTCTCGTTGGACAGGGACACCACTGGAAACAGTATGCTGTCTTCAGACTGGGGAAAGGAAGGGTGACAGACAGGAGCTGTTAGAATCGCCCCTACTAGAGGAGTACTGGGGAGAGGGATGGCATACTGATATTTGAAGACAGAGGCCTCTGTCAAGGCCACCAGAGCCCCAAAATCTGGCTTCATGGAGCCAGGCTAGGCATGAGGCCAGTACGCTGGAGGAGCTGGCCATGGCTTGGGCAGGAGAACAAGCAGCTGATGGAGAGTAGAGTGCTGGGACACTGAGGTAGGGGATTCAAAGCAAGGAAGCCTCGGGATGTGATCTGTATGGGTAGAATCGTGGAGCCTACCGTGCAGAGCAGGGTTAGGGCAGCAAAGTGGCTGGAAGTGAGTTAGGAAGCTGTGCCTGGGCTGGCATACTGGTCCATGCCTCTATTTCAATACTTGAGAGGTGGAGGCAGGAGAATCCAGAAGGTATCAAACTACATAGTGAGTTCAAGATCAACTCGGACTATAGAAGACTCTGTATCAATAACAAAATAAAGCTAAACAAAGAAGCAAACAAAAAAGTCATTCTTCAAAACAAAGAGTAGATGGCATAGACTCCTCAAATAGCACTGACAGGTCAGCACAGGGAGGACTGGGCAGGATGCGAAGTGGGTAGGGAGTGAGTGTTGAGCATGGTCCCGGGGCTGAGGCTTCGGTAGCTCCCGGGATAAACAAGATTTCCCAAGACACACAGACGGGTTGGAGGGCTCTTCACCAGGACTTGACATGTTATTTACTGAGGTGTGTAAAAGAAAAAGCAGGTCATGCCAAGGAGGACACGTGACTGATGTGTACTGTGGCTCTTTCCAGCGCGGCCTTATCCGTCCTCTAGCTGCTGGGGGCAGCTGCTGACCTCGGCTATTATCTGGGTAGTAGAGCCACCCAAACCCTGAACAGAACTCTGCTATGACTCTTTAGACCCCAAAGGCTGGCCCTGACTTCAAGGTGGGTCAAAGATGAAGTCCTAGAACCTCTATCTGGAAACTGGTTCTGAGTCTGCCTTCTGCTCAGTCTTCTCCCTCTTCTGTCCTCAGCTAACCCAGCCCTGCCTCCAGGGTGACCAACCAACTCGGTGTTCTTAGTTCAAGGAAACTTCCTGAGAGAACAGGACATTGAACACTGAGAATGGCAGAATCTAGGGGAACCAAGGGCGCCTAGTACACCTGTGCTTGCTTGTCCCTCAAAGAGGTGTATCAAAGCACTACCCGAGACTGACGAGATTGCGAATGTGCCCTTTGGAGCTGCAATTAAGATTAATTAGGGCTGGGCAATGGTAGTGCAAGCCTTTAATCCCAGCACTCAGGAGAGTCTACTACTCTACAGAGTGAGTTCCAGGACAGTTAAATAGAGAAATCTTGTCTCAGGGAGAAGCAAAAAAAAAAAACAAAAACAAAAAAAACAAACAACAACAACAACAACAAAAAACGATTAATTAGAATGAGGTCCTGCTGGACATGTTAAGTGCTCTACCACTGAGTTGTACCCATTGGTGTTTTTTTTTTTCCATTTTCTATTCTCTCTTTCCCCACCCCACCCCTCCCCTGTTCTTTACCTTTTTGCTTGCTTCTTTGAAACAGAGTGGCCTACTGTAATCCAGGCTTGCCTCAAGCTCCCAGTGATCATCCTGCCTCAGTCTCCTGAGTTCTGGAATTACAAGTTTGAGTCACCATGCCAGGCACCTAGTTTTCTTAGACACGTTTAGTTTGTTTTTGAGACAGGGTCTGATGTAGTCCAAGCTAACCTCAAACTGGCTATGAAAATAAGAATAACCTTGAACTCCTGATCCTTCCAGCCTCTATTTCCCACGTTAAGAGAGTGCAAGTGTTTGCCGCCATGTCTAGCACACAACTGATTGGGGTGTGTGTGTGTGTGTGTGTGTGTGTGTGTGTGTGTTTAGTTTTTTCTTCCCTCTTTGGAGCCATGTTCTCATATAGCTGACACTGGCCTTGAATTTCAGATCCTCCTGGTTCTACCTTCCATTTACTGAGATAACAGGCATGTACCTCAATACCCAGCTTGCCCATCTTGCATGACATATTTTGTGTCTGGGTAACCATGCAATAAAATATTACAACTCTTCCTTTACATTGCTTTTCATGTTTACCCATCTGTTTGGCATCTCCTTCACCAGAGAAGAACCAAATTTGGCCAATATTATTTGTTTTCAGTACAAGGACTTTCTTTTGGTGTTTCTTGGAGCATAGGGCTGAAAATGGCAGATCATCTTAGTTTTGTTTTTCTAGAGGACTTTTATTCCACTTTTGCTGTTAACGGGCTCCTGGGTGTGTGCAGTTTCCCCACCCTGAGCACATTAAAGCTGTTAGTCCACTGGGGATGGCTTCCACCGTTCCTATTTTTTGTTTGTTTTGAGACAGGATCTCATGTACCTCAAGCTGACTACGGAGATTCTGTGGTAGGATGATCTTGAGTCCTCCCTGGTCCTCTTCCCCGCATCTCCCATGTGCTGGGGTCCCAGGCCTGTACCGTCATCTTCAGTGCCTCATCGTGCTCAGCGCCTCCGTCATGCTCAGCACCTGCCCTCCATCATCTTTGGTGAAAAGTTAGCTAATATTTATAGCTTTTTACAGTTTGCAGCAATCCATTCTTCTTTGACTTCCTTGTATTTGCTAGAGTGGTTTTTTTTTTTTAAATCTCGTTTTTACCTTGATAGAGGTATGGTGATATTGGCAAATCTGTAAGCCTATCCCAGACACAGCAAATGTGAAAGAGTTAAGACCATTATATCTAACGTATTGTTTCTACCTTGTAGTGGGTCAAATAATATCCCTCAAGGATGTCTCTATCCAAATGGCCAGAACTTGTGAGTATGTTGTCCTGCTTGACTCCGAGGACTCAGAGAGAGGGGATGTTCCTGAGATGTTCCACTGGGCCCGCCATAATCACAGTGACTCTAACAAGAGGAGGAGTGAGAAGTTGGAATGAGGCAGCCGTGAGGAAGACTCATCCCAGTCCTGGACTTGCTGAGATGGGAAGAGTACACAGGCCATGGGTAATTTTTGGAATCTTGAAAAGTTCAAGACAGCCAGGCATGATGGCACACATCTGTAATCCTAGCTCCTGGACTGAGGCAGGAAGACAGGTTTGAGTTGGAAGTCAACTCAAAGGTAGCAAGGTCAAAAACAAAAAAATAAAAGAGCAAAAAACTGTGTTGTTTTAAAGAAACTTCAGAACAAAATACAGCTAGAGGACACCTTGATTTCAATAATAATAAAAAAAGACCTGCAAAGCCATAACTGCACGTCTATGGTCATCTGACACAGACAACAGCCATGAACACCAACATGTGTCTCAACACTCTCTCTCTGTTTCTTTGGGATTCCAGTGATTTTCAAAAAAAATAAATATAATTACATCATTTTTTTCCTATTCTTTTTCTCTCTCCAACCCTTCTCATGTATCCCCCTTGCCCTCTCTCAAATTTGTGGTTGCATACACACTCACACATACACACACATTCCTAAATACAACCTGCTAAGTCTGTATAACATTACTTCTGTGTGTATGATCTCAGGACAAAGAGTAAGTCTCAGGACACTTGGTAACCAATTTGGGTCATCTTACCTGAAGAAAACTATTTCTTGTCCAGATTTTTTCTTTTGGGCCACCAGCTAGCTCACAAACCATGACACAAAGTCTTCTTATTAATTATGAATGTTTGGTTTAGCTTAGGCACATTTCTGGCTATCTCTTTTAACTTAACCTATTTATCTTCTCTACCCTTTGCCTCAGGGCTTTTTGCTTTTCTCTCTTTCTGTATATCTTACTTTCACTACTTCTCCTGGCTGGCTGGCTGGTGCCTGCCTGGCTTCTGCCCCGGGCGTGTCCCTCACTCTCTCTTCCTCCTTCTTCTCTAGTTCCTCTTTTGTTTCTCCCTCCCCCTCCCAAGCCTAGATTTCTCCTGCTATTTATTCTCTCTGCCTGCCAGCCTGCCTATTCTTTCTCTGCCCAGCTATTAGACATTCAGCTCTTCATTAGACCAAGCAAGATGAAACAAATGCAATACATCTTTACATAATTAAAAGCACATTCTTGCCTCATTATATAAATGCAGCATAAACAAATATAACACATCTTTGCCCAGTCATTACTTACAGTGTTTTTTTTTTAAGCTGGACTTGAGGCCCCATGATACTTCTCCCTTCCGTATTACCATGTCTATCTTTTGTTCAGGCAGCCATGTTGATGAGATTTTGTAGGTATAGCTTCTCAGACATTTCTAAGAGACAAAATCTCACAGTAAACTTGCTGTTCCTATGGTCCTTTCGATCTTTCCACCCCCTCTTCTGCAATGATCCTGAGCCTTAGGCGTGAGAGTCGTGTTATAGGGTGTACCACTTGTTCTTTGCATTTTTGATTGGTTGTGGTTTTCTGTAATGTTTCTGTGTGTTGCAAGGAAAAGTTTATTTGGTGGGGGATAAGACTTCTACTTATCTGTGAGTATAAGGATAAATATTTAGGATGTAGTTAGGAGTTATATTGGTTTAGAAAACGATGGTGATAAGTTCTCCTCCAAGATACAGAACTTCATTAGCCATTTGTAGTTGGCTAGGTTTCCAGTATCTACCAGACATGGTATCTCTCTTTTTGAGTGGGTCCAATTGAAGGGCTGTTGGTTACTTCCAAGGCATGCGTGCCACTGCTGCACTCTTAGGGATATCAAGTCATGCTGGTTGTTGTTTCTCTTGATAGATGTCATAGCGGGGTGAGACTATTGGTCACTGTCCTCCCTTGGAAGCTTGCATGGCACCTTCTGCTGTCATGAAAGTCAATTTCAGGGAGGAGGCTTTCAAATCAGTACCAGCTTGGACCCTCTGGGTTCTGTGTCCAAAAAACATGGTGTCTTCAGCAATAGGGACTCACCTTTAACTTCTGGAACAACCTCCCTGGAAAACAATGATCAATCCTCAAAAGAGCATTTCTTATGCTTTGGAATTTTATTAGACTGCCTGTGACTCTGAGATGTGGGGAGGGAGCATTGTCAGTCCAGATGGGAAATTTTTATTTAAAATATATAAGCATACACAGATTTATATGTATTATGTGTACTGTTAGGTAGATAGGTAACATGTTTACTTATGACTTTTTTAAACATCCTTACATCATTCTATTCTCCCTCATTCTTCGGAACTAACCTCTCTCTCCTTCTCTAACTAAAGTACCCCTGCTCTTTGTCCCACTTCTCACTCCAAATCACTTGTACCCTGGTGTCCCCCTCTCTACCACACCCCTGCCATGGTCTCTTTTTCGTTTCCTGGCTTCTGCAGTTGCCCCAGGTTATACACTCACATCTGACGATTTGGAGCTAGGAACATCAGACGCAATGTTTGGATGACCTCACTCAATGCAATTTTTTTCTAGCTCCTTCCTGCAAATTTCATAATTTCAGTTTTCTTTATAGCTAAATATGTACCACATTCTCATTATCCATTTGTCAATTGTTTCCATTTCCTAGCTATTGTGAATAGAGCAGCAATGAACATGACTGAGCAAGTGTCTCTGGAGTAGGATGCTAAGTCCTTTGGGTGTACACTCATGGTGGTATGGCTGGGTCATATGCAGATTTATCTGTAGCCGTATAAAGAGTATGTAACCCAAACCCTTCAACCCAAGCAGAAAATCACCCTCACTATGCCTCCACAGCAGTCCCTACTTTTATGGGATGCCATAAAAGGAAGCTCCAAACGTACCTATGCCTTGAGCACAGTCTCACTCATGTGGCCTGCTGCTGTTTACAGAACATCTGATCTGTACTGCTGCTTTGCTTTTCAATAATCTGTGTGCATCTTTATTTCAGTTATTTTAATTAGACGCCCAGAACCTGGAAATGCCTGGCCCAGACATTGACCACAAATAACAAAAAGAGGGCTGAGAATACAGTTCAGTAATGCAGTACCTGCCTAGCGTATTTAAGACTCCAGGTTCACTCTCCAGTGCTGAAGATAACAGAGAGCATAATATTAGCATGAGAGTAAGCATCTGGGCTGAGCGATGGATCAGCAGTTAAGAGTACTTACTGCTCTTTTAAAGGACCCAGGTTCCATTCTCAGAACCCACATGGCACCTCACAAGCGTCTGTATCTGCAGTTCCAGGAGGTCCAATGTTCTCTTCTGACCTCAAATACACACACTTGTGCTACATGGGCATAGATACGATGCAGGCAAACACCCACACACATAAAATAAAAATAAACCATAGCATCTTTGCTTTAAAAAGTAAACCAATAGATCAATAGAGTAGAATTCAGAATCAAAAATAAATCTTCAGTGGCTAGGGCTGTATCTCTGTAGAGGCAGACGCTTGACCAGCATATGTGAGGCCATTGCTTCAATACCCTGTCCAATAAATAAATTAATAAATCTCCACATTTGTGATCGATCAATATTTGCAGAAATTCAAAACTTAATTCTATAGAGAAAGAATAATTTTGTTATAATATGGTGCTGGGGTGAGATGTGGGGCACACATATGTAATCCCAGTGCTCCAGAGATAGAGGAAGAAAGGTTAAGAGTTCAAGACCATCCTCAGATACACAATGAGCTTGAGGCCAAGCTTGGGTACATGAGTCTCTGACCTCAAAATAACAACAAAGATCCCCAAATACAAATTTTGCCCCCATACAGAAGAACAACAGTTGAGTCCTGGACTGGGGTCTGGAGTGGGTATATGGCTCAGTGGGAGAGCACTTACCTAGCATGGTCAAGGCCATGAGTTCTATCCACAGTACCCACACCTAGAGATGGAGGTGGTTTTGAGTCCTATTATATATCATATACAAAATTTAACTTAAATGGGTCAATGTAAGAGCTAAAACACATACAACTTGTAAAACTATAAGCTATATTAGGTCTCCCATCTCCCACGCTGTGGACAGAACCTAGGGCTTTGTGTATGCTAAATAAGCACTCTGCATCTGAACTACATCCCCAGCTCCTAGTCTTGGATTTTACAGTGGTTTCTTAGATATGGCACCGACAACATAAGCAACCAAAGACAAAAATAAATTGGGTTTATTCAAATTTTAGTATATTTTGTAGCTGGCTGGTGGTGCTGCATGCCTTTAATCCCAGCACTTGGGAGGCAGAGGCAGACAGATCTCTATGAGTTCAAGGCTAGTCTGGTCAACAGAACAAGTTCCAGAACAGCCAGGCCTGCTACACAGAGAAACCCTGTCTCAAAAAAAAAAAAAAAAAAAAAGAAAGAAAAAAAAAGAAAACATTTTCTTTTTATTGTACAGCAGTTTCCTCCAAAGTCTTGTTGGGACCCAAGAAGTTCTAAAGGAGGAAATTCTAAAGGGAAGCTTGTTAAGACTCAGAAAGGAAACAACTCAAGAGTCCCAGGAAGTCCCTGAAACTAAACAGTTGCACAAGGTCTATTTCTACCCATGGAGCTAGAAGACGTAAGAATTGCTGAGAAGACACAAGATGAGCTGCCTGAAGCTTTGAAGAGCCATCATCCATGCAGGAGATGACTTTTGGTCTCTGCAGTAGTCACTTGTTGTTGTAGGAGCCCGCTTGTTGGTTCCCAGCTGCTCAGCCCCGAAATAACCACACAGAAACTGCATTAATTAAATCACTGCTTGGCCCATTAGCTCTAGCTTCTTATTGGCTAGATTTTACATCTCAATTTAACCCATTTCTATTAATCTGTATTGCTACAGATTAATAGTGGCTTACCGGCAAAATTTTGGGATGTCTGTCTCTGGTGGTGGCTCCATAGCTTCTCCTTCTTTCCACCTCCTTTCTCCCAGCATTCAGTTTAGTGTTCCCTGCCTAGCTAAGTTCTACCCTATCAGGCCAAGCCAGTTTCTTTATTAACCAATGGTATTTACAGCATATAGACGGGAATCCCACATCAACTTGTCCATTACTATGATAAAATATCATGATCAAAGTAACTTATAAAAGAAGGGGTTTGTGTGCTTACATATGTAGAGGAAGAAGAGTTCATCCCTGGCACAGTGGGGGAAGCTTGGCAGAGAGCAGGCATGATGACTGGAGCAGCAAGCTGAGAACTCACATTTCAAACCACAAGCATGCAGCAGAAAAAGTGAACTAAGAACGTGACTTTTTTTTAATTTTATGTGCATTGGCGTGAAGATGTCAGGTCTCAAGGAACTGGAGTCATAGACAGTTATAGGCTGCCATGTGGGTGCTGAGAATTGAACCTAGGTCCTCTGGAAGTGCAGCCAGTGCTCTCAACTGCTGAGCCATCTCTACAGCATGGCTTTTAAACCCTAAAGCCCAACCCCAGTGACATACTTCTTTCAGTAGTCCTTACCTCCTAAACCCACCCAAGCAACACCACCACCTGAGGGGATCAAGTATTAAAACATCTGAGCCTATGGGGCCATTCTCATGCAAACCACCACAGTGATGCAGCTGTCTCTGAGTCACTTCTGTTCCTGTAAGTAACCTCACCAAGCTAGACTTCAGCAGTGTTCTTACTTTGGCTATCATTGGTTCTCTGCTTGGGGTCGGTAGGCATTTGTTCACTCTATTTCAGGACTAGTGTCCCATGAATGACACTATGACATGATAAAAGTGCCTTTGCCCCACCAAGCAAGATCAGACGACACAAATGAGCCACACACCCGAGTGACTGCCACCTGCACAAGCCTCACTGACAGCTCAAGGTGGTCCTGAATGGCAGCTTTGAGGGTGGGAGAAGTCCCCAAGGACATGGCTTCTACTGAGTGCTCTGTCATCTTCTACATGAGGAGAAATACAAGGGAAGGGGGGCAAGGCCACGGGCAGTGAAGGAGGGAGATACGTCAGACATCACAGAGGGCTTCCTGCCCCTGGCCTCGCTGTCCCATTCTGAGCAGAACTTCAGTTTAAGTGGGAGTAGTAGGCCACCTTGTGCCCCTGGGCATTGTAGTGGGTGTAGGCACAGGTTTTCTCTATGGTTCTATATGAAGTTCTGCTAGACAAGGTTTCTACATCCAAAGGAACAATGGGAGATTTGGAGCTGTGGCAGCCGTTCTATAACCACAAGGCAGACTGAAAGGTCACACACAGAGTTAGAGATACTATCCCTGAGCCTCTCAGATGAACACACTCTGAGATTCTGTGGCAGAAATGAGCCAGCAAGGTCCATCGCTTCAAGTCCATGGCATCCTCACTGGTACTAGAGCAGTCGGCAGAGGAACCTAAAGGAAGGGTCGGGGAGGTGAGGAAGGTTGAGTGGGTAAGTTGGCTACAACGACAGCTAATGTTCCTGGGGCCTCACCCCTGTGTCCAGGGGAGTTCTGACACCTCACACCTAGCAACTGCCTAAACCCTAGGAACAATACCTTTTTTGGAGACAGTGTCTCACCATGTACCCCAAAGATCTGTCTGCCTCTGCCTCTCAAATGCTGGAGTTAAAAGTACCATAATACCAGGGCTGGAGAGATGGCTTAGTGGTTAAGAGCATTGCCTGCTCTTCCAAAGGTCCTGAGTTCAATTCCCAGCAACCATATGGTGGCTCACAACCATCTGTAGTGAGATCTGGTGCCCTCTCTGGCCTGCAGGCACACATGTAGGCAGATATTGTATGCATAATAAATGAATAAATAAAAAAAATTTAAAAAAGTACCATAATACCAGACCTTTGGCTTTTTGTGGGAGTTTTTTTTTTAAAGACAGATCTCAGGGGTTGTAGAGATTCAGTGGTTAAGAGCACTGACTGTTCTTCCAGAGGTCCTGAGTTCAATTCCCAGCAACCATATGGTGGTTCACAACCATCTGTAATGAGATCTGGTACTCTCTTCTGGCCTGCAGGCATACATACAGAACACTGTATACTAAATAAATAAATAGATAAATAAATAAATAAATAAATCTTTAAAAAAAAAAGACAGGTCTCACCAGACTGGTCTTCCCCTCTTGCCTCAGCCCCTGGAGTCCTGAGATCCTGCAGATGACAGACCTGCCTCACATGTCTCAACATTTATCCCCTTAAGAACGACTCTTGACAGTTGTTGGTCAGTATTATGACACTGGACAACCCAAGGAAGGAGCCTGTGGAATGTCACACAGCCAGGAAGAGAAGTGAAGCGGTCTATTGCTCTGTCCTCTAAGACACACAACGGATTTTCAAAGATCAAAAGCAAAGTGTCTTAAGCAAAGGGCCAGAGGTCCACAGCTTCGTAATTGACAAAAGCGTAAATTGGGCACTGGTCTCTGCTGGGAAGAATGGTGGGCAGAGGTTATATTGTAAGGCAGAGCAGAACTGGCCTGGGCGAAGAGTAGAGGAGGAGCATGTGAAACAGCTCTTTGGCAGTGTGGCATGAGGGGGACATCGATGTTTGAGGGGATCACGGCAAGGGTGTCAGGGGTCTTCTAATACGGGAGGTAACAAGAAGACGGGCTTTAGACAGGGTTAAAAAAAATCCTTCTAGATCCTAGAAAGAACGCACAGAATTAGTGACTCTCCCAGCATTCGGAAGACAAGGAGTAGATGAATCTCTGTAAGTTCGAGGCCAGCCTCGACTTCCCATCCTGGAGACGGTATTTTGCTACAGGAAAATCAGACCTGGGCTCCAAGTGAGCAATAGCTGTGATGTGGGATGACCTGACTGCCAAGGGCGCTGGGCTCACTCGAAGTAGGGGAGGAAATTTGGATTCCAGGAATCTGCTCCACTTTCATGAGTGGCGACAGAACCAGGAAAGTCATAAGTAGAGCAGAGGCGGGAACCCTGTGCGCTCAGAGGTCTCCAGGGTGCTGGCATCCAGTAGGCAACTGAGCCATAGGAGACAATGTGGGCTCCTGACCACTCCTTTCCCTCCAGCTCTGGACATGGGAAAGCGCAGGGTTCCCTCCTGTCGTCGCGGCTCCCTGCACCCAGACGGAGTGGCTCTCCCTCCTCCGTGCCCGGGGATTAGCTCTCTGAGAACTGGCAACGGGATTAGCACACGCGAAAGCGGCGCCCGGCCCGGGGATTACCGCACCTCCCACCCCCGACGTATAAATTCGGTTGCTCGCGCCAGCGGCCCGCGGGCATGGCGACTGCAGGCAGCGCGACGAGCCGCAGGGACCCTGGACGACCCTGCCCTTTTTCCATCGAGCACATCCTCTCCAGCCTGCCGGAACGCAGGCCCGCAGCACGGCCACAGCAACCCGTCGGTGACCGGAACCCCGCTGAGCCCGACGAGCCCGAGGCGCCTGCCGCCGCTGCGCCCTGCACCTGCTGCTGTTGCTGCGGCCCGCGAGCAGCACCCCGCGGAGTACCGGAGGCGGCGTCCACACCCGGTGAGTGTGAGCGGCGGAGCGAGGCTAGCCCCGGGATCTCGCAGGGCGGCCGGTGGGGCGAGCTTGGCTCCCACCCTAACCCTAACCCTAACCCTAGGTCTGACCGCACCCTCGCCCCGCCCCGCCCCGCCCCTCCCCGCAGGAGTGCGGCTAGCGTGGCCGCTGAGACTGGCGTCGGCGGCGCCCTCGCCCCTGACAACGCCGAGCACAGGCTCGCCGGCTCTGACCGGCACGAGCGGCCAGGGCCCGCAGAGGCGCACACGGCGCCACCGAACCATTTTCAGCGAGGAGCAGCTGCAGGCGCTCGAGGCGCTCTTTGTACAGAATCAGTATCCCGACGTGGGCACACGCGAGCGCTTGGCTGTCCGCATCCGCCTGCGGGAGGAACGCGTGGAGGTGGGTGTCCGCCCCGCAGCCCGGAGGCCAACTCTGGCGCCACACTTCTCTTTCAAAGACAGACCTTCCAGGCTGGGGAGGGGGGTGTCATCTCCTAGCTCTCCACGCTGAAGGGAAACCCCCCAGGATCAGTGGATGGGGGCACAGGACCAGTTCCTGTATCAGGTTTTTTGGGTGTCGCCGAAACTGGAAGGCATTAAGAATTTTTTTCTCTGACTTCGTCTGTCTTCCCCGTTTCCCCTATTGAAGAGAGACGCATACATTCATACCCCGATGTGGGAAAGTTAAGACGTGTGCAAAACTAGCCAGGCATGGTGGCACACGTCTGTAATCTCAACATTCGGGGAGGTGGAGACAGGAGGATCACTTGTTCATCAGAGTCATCCTTGACACATAGCGAGTTAGAAGCCAACCTAGATTACTTAGGACTTTGAGAGAGGGAGATAGATCCTGGTTGCTACTGGGCCAAGGCTGGGGAGACTAGGAAATCTCCATGTAGGAGGTCTTGATTCTTTTCTTTGTGTGGCTAAGGGAAGTGACGCAGGTCCATTCACCTACACCTCTGTGGTGTAGCCTACCACCTGGCACGCCTATCAGTCCTTCCGAAGTTCTTTGAGTGTGAGTCCATGGATTCTGAGCTGTCCTGGTCTCCTTCCTCCTCAGGTCTGGTTCAAGAACCGCCGGGCCAAGTGGCGACACCAAAAGCGTGCTTCATCATCAAGGCTCCTGCCTGGAACCAAGAAACCTCCCAAGGAGAGCTGTTGATGGTGTCTGGAGTTTCTCCTGGCTTTGGCAGTGACTTGGAGCACGACAAAGTAGGAGGGAGACAGAGCTACTTGCACAGAAACTAAGAGAGGACAGCATCCTCTTCCATGGTTCTCTTTCAGTGTCCGCCTGGCCAGTGCTGGGAGAGAGGGGATCCAAGACCTCTTCACCTATGACAGGAGGGCACATGGGGGCAGGAACCAGAGAGCTCCTGCAGGTAAAGTGCAAACAGAGCAGGTCAACTTCCTCGGGCATCATTACCACCTAGAGAGGCCCTAACTCCATCCAGGACCCCAAATCCTCTCCAGTGGAGCCCCCCTGTCTCCAGGGCTGCCCCAGTATCTAGTCTTCCACTTTCTGAGCAGGGCAGTGGTATCTGCACAATCCTGGGCTTATTCTGTCCTCCAAGGTCCTACACTGGACCTGTGTCAGGCCCTGTGGGATAAGGAGGCTGCGGTTGGTATGTTCCAGATCCCCACACCCACTCCTTCATCTGAGCCTTGTGCTATTACCAAGAAATAAACAAGATCTACAAATACCACCAGACAGTCCAGGACCCCAAGTCCTTGTTTCAGGCTTCATTTCCACACCTATTGAGGAGCTGGCTCCCCTCCCCATTTCCAGGGAACTAGAGGATCAGAATGTCTTGGCGAGCACAGCTCAACAAGTCCTCAGTTCTAGTACCATGTTTGCCCCACCAGAAGTGAAGCCAGTGGATGGTAGCAAGGCCTCCTGGGATTTGCTATGCCTTCTGGGTACTACCAACCTGCTTCCCAGATGGGAGATCTTTAGCCACTTGCCCCCAGGAGGTTTCCATACAGTGGCAGCTGCCAATAGGGTGGGCAAGAGGAGATTAAATTCAGGGAACATCCCATCCCCACTACCTTGGGGAATGTTTGTCCTTCTATAATCCTGGTCACACAGAAGTGTGCAGGATACTACAGCATAAAAGCACGGCTTCCATCACCTGCTGACCTGTGCAGTGGGCTGGAGGCAGCTGACATCCCCTACACCTGTCCTGATCTCCTTGCTCTGTCCCCTTACAGGTTCTGAAGGGTGTGGTGGTGTCTGCGAGAGATGTGGTCCATCCATGGAAGCTAAACTGTAGAGCTAATGGCAGAAAATCTTGACACCGTGTACAGATGGCTGGTTTAGCCGGGCAGTGGTGGCACACACCTTTAATCCCAGCACTGGGGAGGGGAGGCAGAGGCAGGCGAATCTCTGTGAGTTCAAGGCCATCCAAGTCTACAAGACAGGCTCTAAAGCTACAGAGAAACCTGTCTCAGAAAACAAAACAAAACAACAACAAAAAAGATGGCTGGTTTGGAAAACACTGAGCAGGCATGTATCCCCAGCCAGGGCTGTCCTAACACTACCAGAGACCTCCAGGATGGGGACTCCCTTCCTCAGTCCCTCAGATGCACACTTGGGGCTGCCACCAGACTTTTCTTCCTGAAGTTTGGCCTTGCCTTAGAAGATGGCGCTGTCTAGCTTCAGACACAGTAGTCTAGGAGGTCAGCTCACCTGCAGGCTTGGACATTCACATTGTGCTGAGTTCCAAGCCCCTGTCCTTCTTGGTTATTCAGAATCAGAGTTTGCCTGAGTTTCTGCCCTCCTCTCGTTGTTACCATCCCCTGCAAAAGCTCCTCCCATCCCTCACCTGATGCCTGGCCTTAGCAAGTGTCCAGAGACTCCATCTCAAGGCCTCTCCCATCTTCATTCTCTTCTTTAAAAAAATCGTGTGTGCCTGCGTGTGTGTGTGTGTGTGTGTGTGTGTGTGTGTGTGTGTGTGTTGCCTGAATGTATGCATGTGCATGATTTGTTTGCCCATGATGGTGGAGGTCAGAAGAGGGTATTGATTGGAACCCCTGGAATTGCAGTTGTGAGCCACCGGGTAGGTACTAGGAACTGAACCCCGATTCTCTGGAAGAGCAACAAATGATTTTAAAGGATGAACTATCTCTACACCCCTCTCCATTCTCTTCTTGCTGTATCTTTTCCACCCTTGGGCTCCAATCCCACCTCTTTGTCACATGTATTTCCACCTCCAGTCCAGGCCTCTCCCCTGAGCTAGGGATTTGTCGATCTGTTTCCCTGACAATACTTGGAATCCACAGCCTCACATTCGCCTTGTATACAATGATCCATTTCCATGTTCACGTCCTTGTTTAAGGCACATGAATCCCGGAGTTCCTGATCAGCAATTGCTCTCTGTTCCTCACCTAGTCACACCAAGGCCTTCCAATGCCGCCTCTAAATATGTCAATAAAGCCTAGGAACTAGCGTCTCTGCAGCTTCAGCTGCGCAAACCTGATGAAAACTGTCGTCACCTTGCACCATGACCATTACAACTGTCTCTAGTTATGTTCACCTGAACCCAATCTGGCCTCCCTTTCAAAATGAAAATGTTTCTTGCCAAGACCCCAAAGATACTGTGCAGCCCAGCTCTGCCCCTCTGCTGTCATATCCTTCACTGCACTGTGTAAAAAACGCCTACTTTGGGATTTGCCTTGCTCCATCCTAGCCTGGGCCTCTGCACAAGCCTCTCCAGTGCCACTTGACTGAAGCCTGTCCATTCATCTTGGACTGTGACCACGATTTATGACCACATTTTGCCTGGGGAAAATGTCGCTTGATATGCCCTGTGCTGAAATCAAGATTCTCTGAGTACAGACTTCTTGCAAGTCACAGGCATGATTTTACACATTTGCAGGATGACTTAATGTGTGTTTCTCTATTATTGTGGTCAACTCTATAGGGGCAGGGACATAGCCATAAAGTCCCCAGTGACTCCCAATGAAGGAAGAGATCATTGGAAAAGCAAAATTGTACCAAATCATTCTGGGCTAGAACTTGTTTGGCATAATTCACGATGTCTCTTAGGATGGAAGTCCCGTGAATCCTGTCAGTGAGTACAGGCCTCTTTTGGAAAGCCCTCCCTGGCAGGCAGGGGACTAATAAATCTAACCAGAATTTAAGTGCCCTCTCGTTCTTTCCTTTCATTTACCTTTTGTTAGATAATCTGGGAAGAAGAATTGTCTTAGTGTTCTTTTTTCTGAATTTTGAAGTTATATATGATTTTTGAAGTATTTAAAAACTCCTTTGAAACATATGCAGTGGTTTTTTGTTTGTTGTTTTTGTTTTTTGGGAAAAAATGGAACTTCTAACAGAAGGACTATGGCGTCAAATAGTCGTCCCACAGCGCCCCCTAGTGACCATAGTCTAGACAGGCACGAGCAACGCGGACGGGACTCAAAGACTACAAGTCTCTTAAGATCCGGCGCTCCCAGTGACATCATTTGGAGCGCCGGCTTTGTTATAAAAATACTGCTTCTCCATTGGCTGGCTGTTGATGTTGCCTACGCCGCCCGAGCGGTTCTGGGATAGCTATGGGGACGCCCGGGTCCTCGGCCGGCCCTCTGTTTCTGCCCTCCGCGTCCGCGCCCCCGAGGAAGCGCGCGGCTGGGGAGGCCGGGGTTGCGAGAAGCAAGCAGCGGGTTCTGGATGAAGAAGAGTACATCGAGGTACTAGCTCAGTGCGAGCGCTGGCGACTTTCGGGCCCCTCCCCCGATTCGCGTTCCTCCCCCAGTCCTTTTTCTGGTCCTGGAACTCTCAGCCGCCTGTGGAATAACTGCCTTTGGGTTTGGAAAGTCTTGAGACCCAAGGAAACAGTGCAGGAGCGGGTGTCCAGTTTTCAACGAAAAGTTGGAGTTGTCTGTTGAGGGTCAAGGAAATTAAGTTTCCTGTTAAAGTATGGGTAGATTTTGACACGTTTTTAGGGTGATGGCGAAAAGGACTTTCTGGAAGGCAACGACTTTAAGCGTAAAGGCTGGGGGTCCTGGAAATAGACCGGCGGTAGTGGCCGTGTTATTGAGTGAGGGTCTTGGTTGCTCGTCTAGTTAGGGAGTAGGGGTCCCACTGCAAACATGCTGGAGGGCAAGCTGACATAGGTCTAGTTTTAGACTGGTTAAATTTAGGACACTTCTGGGATATGCCAGCATGTGTCCTCGCCACGCAGCTGGGTATACAGATTTGCAGCTCCACAGCAAGGTCTGGCTGAAGGCGAAACCTTGCGAATTTCATCCGGTGGTGGCCGTAGTGGTAATTGGCTTTCAAGAGAAAGATTTGGATTGAAATAAAATCCAATGTGGAATGAGGATGGCAACATCCATATTAGTCCGACTGGTGTTGTAGATGGCGCCAGCAAAGGAGAACGAGAAAGATCAGTTAGTGAAGGATTTTATGGGCATCAAGAGGTTGTTCAGTAATGTTAGGTAATCAGAGCCATATGAGATGGACTACCTTGCTAGAAAATGCTTCTAAACCATCTTGCAAACCGCAGTTATCCAGATAGGCAGAAGTGAAAAGCCCTTAGGGCCTAACATGGATACTGGTGTCAAGGCTCCCAGATGCCAGCTCTGGCCTTTGTTCTGATTGCTTATGATAGGGACTCCAGACAGTCATCCAGAGAGATTTCTTCCCTGATGTGGAGAAGCTGCAGGCACAGAAGGAATACTTGGAGGCTGAGGAAAATGGAGATTTGGAGCGTATGCGCCAGATTGCCATCAAGTTTGGCTCTGCTCTGGGCAAGATATCTCGGGAACCTCCACCACCCTGTAAGAGGATGCCACTATACAAGGGCATAGAGGGAAGTCTGTTGTCACTTTAGACTTGCTCTAATTTCTAACTTGCTTCCCTCAGATGTTACTCCAGCCACCTTTGAAACTCCTGAGGTACACGCAGGCTCTGGTGTGGTGGGCAGCAAGCCCCGGTCGCAGGGCCGGGACCTAGATGATGGTGAGTGAGCTCACTCTCTTGGTCTCATGGTCGAGAGTGCTTGGGAACCATATTGAGTTTTCTCAGGACCACATTTCATCCGTGAGGGGTCTCCTAAACTAAGTATCAACTTTTGGGATCAAAGCCTGGTGTGGGAAGCAGAAGTTCTGTCCAGCTCCCAAGTGTGTAGGAGCAGTGTTCTATGCCTGTCTCTGGAATGAGAGCCCATCACTGTCACCAGCCTGTTCAGTGTGCCAGCCTTTGCCTTGTAGGGTCTGTGGGCTTGGAAAACTCTTTCATTACTGACTCCTGAAGATGCCTTAGGCCCCTTCCTTCCGCGTCGGTTGCTGCTTGTGTCTCTTCCTTCTGGTCCGTATTCAGGTGTTACCTGTTTGGGCTAAAAGGCAGAAACTTGTGGACGTTGAGGTTCCTGATCTTTTGTGTAAAGTTGGAACACCCTAGGGCTCTTTACCTCACAGCTTGCCTTTGCTTCTCTGATTTTTTTTGGTTGAGACCAGAGTCTCACTGTTTGCCACACTGCTGGCTTTATGTTTCACTGCAGGACGTAACATTTCAGAAAGTGTTTCTTGTTTGCTTCTCACCCTAACTACTAATTCGAATGCCCTCCCAGAGAGCAGGGTCATGGTCTTGCTCCCATCAGAGGGCCCCACATTTGGATTAGCACATGGTGTGCTGTACATCCACAGACATGTAGAACAGGTGAATGTGCTGTCTTCGACATGTTTCCTGAGCACCGAATATACGCATGGGATATATCTTAAAGTCAGGAGGAACACTTTATAGATCTCTTGACTATGTGTGTGTTCCACATCCTAAGGGTCTTGTCTGGGTTGGTTGATCTTTTATCGATAATAGGATTTATCACTAGAGGTGGGCAAGATGCTTCTCTCCAGGCTCCAGTCTGCCGCATACCGTACCAGGGCGGATGTACAGCTGCTCACTTGAGCATAGCTTCTCCACAGCCCCGCTTTTTCTGCCATGGACAGTAGTCATTACCCTTGGAGCTTGATCCTTGATGGAAATACAGTAGTCACAGGGCGATCTGAAGATGCTCTTCTTCTTTTTTTAATTAGAGTAGACAATTTTTTAAAAATCTTTTTTAAAATTTATGATTTATTTATCTTTATTTTATGTTCATTGGTGTGAAGGTGTCAGATCCCCTGGAACTGGATTTTCAGACAGTTGTGAGCTGCCATGTGGGTGCTGGGAATTGAACCCGGGTCCTCTGGAAGAGCAGTCAGTGCTCTTAACTGCTGAGCCATTTCTCCAGACCCCGATGCTCTTCTTTTTACACATATATTTTACCAGTAAAATTGGAGTTCTTGTAATTACATGTAAGGAAACAGGCTTCGAAAGACTGTAACTTCTGTCGGTATCAGGAATAGTCAACAGTTGAGTGCTTTTGAACTTGTAGCCACTGTGTTTGGCACTGGCTGGCACACAGATAGTAGTTCAGTCTGTTAGAATGGATGAGAAACCTCGGCCTCACATGCCGCACCCTTGAGATTTTCAGTGCTACCTCTACAGGAAAATCATTTGCCTTGGTAGCAGGGATCAAGGGGCTTTTGTGGCCCAGAGTCTGTGTGGCCCTCCCTGGAGCACTGGGTCATATGGCTCCTGCCTTAGGAATGAACTTGATACCATGATGCATAGTGACCACTGTCACTTCCTGTAACACCAGCCAGGAAGGGAAAGGTAGTTAGGACAAGGCAGTCCCAGGAAGGAAAGAAGAACCCTTGGGGCTTTGGAGGTCAGTCCTCCAGGGTTAGTACAGTCTGGGCAGAGGAAGAGGCTGCTAAACTGTCATCATGAGCTCTTGCTTCAGTGTTTGTCCCTGCCCCTTCACCAGTCACCCAGATCACAGACTTCTTTTGGCATCTAGCAGATGAATGGAGCTGGCCAGGCAGCTATGGGTGCCACTTGGGGCTGCCTGAATACTTGAGTTTGCTGTGTCACCTAGCAGGAGTCAGGGTCCCAGCTCTTCCAGAGTGACGTGGTCCCAGACTGGCTGTACAGTGGTGATCATGTGAGTGATGCTGTGTTCCCTACCTGTGACCCCTGCCTGAGCAGGAGAGGCTGCAGATGAGGAGGAGAAGGAACCGCTGCCCAGCCTGGATGTCTTCTTGAGCCGCTACACAAGTGAGGACAATGCCTCCTTCCAGGAGATCATGGAGGTGGCCAAGGAAAAAAGCCATGCCCGTCATGCGTGGCTCTACCAAGCTGAGGAGGAATTTGAGAAGGTAACCCCAGAGTTTGAAAACATGGGCACCTTCTTTGGGGATGGAGTCCCAGGGCCACAAGGTCTGAATGCCTCCCTGACCCTACTTTTCCCCCATATCACTCTAGCGACAGAAAGATAATCTTGAACTCCCACCGGCAGAGCACCAAGCCATTGAGAGCAGTCAGGCTGGAGTAGAGACCTGGAAGTATAAGGCGAAGAATTCTCTTATGTACTATCCTGAGGGTGAGTGAGTAGGACCGAGGGCCAGGACAGGAAGGCGGGCTACACTGGTCTGTCTCGTTACCTTTGAGCCAACTTTTAAAGTGTGTGTGTGTGTGTGTGTGTGTGTGTGTGTGTGTGTTCACTGCAGCATGGACCAGAGAGAAGTTCTGGGCCATCTTGGGGTTGGGGAATATGTAACATCTGTGGAGCCTTGCCTTCCACACTGCTTTGTTAGGTTCTGTAGGTGTGGTGTTGGTTGCGGGTGACTTGGCTAAGGAAGTATGCTTCCATCCCTCAGGCTGCACGACCTCTAGGCTGGGGTGGGGCCTGGAGCATCCCACCCCTGTGATGCCTGCTACCGTGTTCTTCCTTTCATAGGTGTCCCTGATGAAGAGCAGGTGTTCAGGAAACCACGTCAGGTAGTGCATAAGAACACACGCTTCCTCCGGGACCCCTTCAGTCAGGCCCTGAGCAGGTCCCAGCTCCAGCAGGCAGCTGCCCTGAATGCCCAGGTAAGTCAGCAGAGCCACCAAGCAGCTGGACAGATGTGATGGACTAACTGTGGATAGGTGTGGCATCTTTCATCTCAGTTGTCACCTTTAAGTTAGGATTGTCCTGAGGCCAGATAAGAGCTTAATTGGCAGCAGAGGAAAATGTATAGCTCAATAAATCAATAAAAAAAGGGTTAAAAAAATGCTTAATTGGCAAAACTACCACAGTCCCTTTGTGGTACAACCCATGTCTCCTTTTGCCCCCTTCCAATAGGGCCAGACATACGGCCTATGGGTCCAGCCCAGATGCTATGATATTGGTCTGAGGGAAGAGAAGTTTCTGGACGCTAATCCAGACCCATACCTATCTACCAGGCAGGGAGGGGACTAGAGCAGTGTGTTCTGGGCCGTGCCGGGGGAGCCTGATCAAGAGAGCGAGTACCCTCAGGGTAGCTCTGGTCACCATGGGGTTGTGGGAGGAGAGGCAGGAAATTGGGGAGATTCAGATGCCTTGAAGGATAAAGACAGCACCGACCCTTTGTAGTATTGCGCACCCCTTGCTTGATGGTCACTACTACAGTCCCTCAGAGTCCTTGAGAAGAGATGAAAATGGGGGTCTTCCTGCTCTTTCCCGAAGAGTCCCAGCTGTACCCCAGGAGAAGTGTTCCCTACATGCACCCCTGCACCTGCCATCAGTCAGCTGCAGAGAACCCCCTGACACTGGGCTCTCTCTCTTCCAGCACAAACAGGGCAAGGTTGGCCCTGACGGCAAAGAGCTTATTCCCCAGGAGTCCCCCCGCGTGGGCGGCTTTGGATTTGTTGCCACTCCTTCTCCTGCTCCTGGTAAGAAATGGGCTGTAAGCCCAGACTGGACTCTTCTGGAATGTGCCTAAGTTTCCCCAGTGTGCCATGTCTTGTTCTGGTCTTCCCTGGGATGTGAACAAGCAGATGTGTGTGCGTGCCTGGTGCTTACAGATCTAAATTTGGAGAGTTTTGTAGGTGAAGAGGTTCTGGACACCAGGCCTACCATCTCTGCAGGGATGCAGCTGAGATTGGGTGTGTCCTTGATACACAGGCTGCTCCTCTGCTCACTGCACGCTGGCCCCCACACCCAGTACTGTCGGAGGCTGCTCCCGCAGAAATCAGCTGGGGGTTCCCTGGGAGGGGGCGCTGAGGCTAAGGAAAAGTTAGATTAAGAGAAATGAAGACAGAAACATAGTCTAGACCAGGAGGACTGATGGTAAATACCAAACAACCTTGAGTTTATTTCTCAGCCAGCATATATACTAATTACAGTCAGAAGCAGAACAAAGGGCAGTACCATCAGCTAGCCACCTTCCTGCACTGTCCTTGGGAGGAAGCTCAAACAGGTGCATTATCTTATACAGTGAAGAGGCTTCTAATCGCTAACAAGGAGTGCCTTTGGCTGGCATACATCAACCCAAATCTTAATTAAAAGATGTGCTCTTTCAACTGGGCAAAAAATACTCTTTTCTATGGGTTAACACAGACATTATTCATAGCCCTCAAGGTAACTGGAAAAGGCAGAGCAGGCAAGCAAACTTGAACTCAAATGACTTAAGTCAGGAATGACTCCAGATGGAAACTGAGTCAAACATGGCTCAAGAGGATATGAAGACACCATAGGTTTGCACTGGGATTTAGGAAGCCTTGGAAACCCAAAGTGTTTTCTTCCATTGATGCCCCTGGCCCTATGCTAGGCTGGGGTCCAATAAGCCCACCTTCCCCAATCTAAGTACAGCATCATGCCTTGAGGCTCTGGTGTCCTTTAAGTTTCCCTTCAGATGGTGGGGTGCTAGGCTCTGGAGTCTCAGGGAAGAATAGTTTGCCTGTTGGCCTTAATGTCAGCCGGGATACATGGATTAAGACAACACCACCAGGTCCTCTGCTCTCCGTCTGCAGGTGTGAATGAGTCCCCACTGATGACTTGGGGAGAAGTTGAGAACACTCCCCTGAGAGTGGAAGGGTCAGAGAGCCCCTATGTGGACAGGACACCAGGACCGACTTTCAAGGTGGGTTGTGGTGAGAGGATGTGAGGCTGGGACTCAGTGTGGATGCCTTCGTACTGCTGCTCAAGACCGAGAACGGGACTTCTGTGGAAGAGGGGATTGTGGTGGGACTAGCAAACATTTGGAAGGGTGGAGACCAAGGCAAGGTAACAAAGCAGGCCTGGAGGCTAGACTGTCATAGAGTTAGCCCAGAAACTCCAGCTGCCCTGTAGGCCTAAAGACATAGTGTGTGTTTCCAGAAGGACCATGTGCTGGCCTCTGATTACATAGCATAGTAGGGACACTCAGGATAGTACAGTGTGAGCCCAGCATTGTAGGACTGGGTCAGTGGAGGTCAAGACCTAGAGCAAATCAGAAAGACTGAGTCAGATAAGGCCTGGTATACATCATGTGGTCTCTCTCTGGTGGAACAGGAAGCTAGAGGTAGATGACAACATGTACAAATCAGGTGACCCCTGATGGAGTGAGTGGGTGGGTGGGAGGCACGTATGCCCAAGTGGGTGGGTGGATGGGGAGGCAGGTATGCCCGAGTGGGTGGGTGGGTGGAGAGACAGGTATGCCCGAGAGCTATGATGGAGTGAGAGCTATGATGGAATGGGTGGGTGGGTGGGGAGGCAGGTATGCCCGAGTGAGTGGGTGGGAAGCAGGTATGCCCGAGAACTATGGGGAAAGAAAGTGCAATGTTCCTGGCTTCAGGAAGTTTATGGACAAAACAGAGAGCATCAGTGTGGTTTGGAATGTTAAGGAGAAAAGATCCCTGATACTTGAGAGTATACATGCTCACTGTGAGGGTGCTAGCCCACTGACTCAGGGTATTGAGTGGGCAGACTAAGAACGTGAATCTTCTTTGGAAACCCGACACGATTAGATGTGGTGTTGATAAATATGTAGGAATTCTTTGGTGGCTGGGCCCCGGGTCATCTCAAGCCTCCAGATACCAGCTGTATTCAATTCAGGCTATGGCAGAGAGAGATCATGTTAGTCAGCAGTAGAGTCCGAATCCCCAGGAAGAGCATAACTTTCATAAGGCAAACGTCAGACCTGCACTGCAGTCCTGACACTGCTCTCCTGGTCCGAGCCAGGAGAACCTCTCCGACATGGTGCTGTGGGTCCTTCTCCAGAGCAGTCTGTAGAGTTCATGCACCACACACCTAGACAGATCATGGGTGGAGGTTTTGGAGGACTTGACTGTAGACTGTATCTGGGATGTGAGATAAGCAAGCCAAACACGAGAACAAACAAGGTACTATTGAACATGGAAGTGCGGACCACGGCTCTGACTGCACAGGAAGTGGCACTAGCCCTGCAGTGGCCTCTTCCAGGAAAGAGTTCTGAAACAATAAGCCCTGGGCAGGCCCTGCAGGGGACAGGGCAGAGGCAGCCTACTCTGCCTTGTGTGCCCACATGTCAAGCAGGATGGAAAGCTGGGAGCAGACAGAATGGAGGGTATGGGAAAGGTGGTATTTCAGATGGTGCGGGATTGCAGGGCCTTTGAGGATAAGGTAAACTGGGTTCTGAATATTGGTACCAGCAAAATAAGTTCCAGAAAAGTGAAAACCTTAAATATAAAACAGTAATTTAAAAAACAACTAGAAGGTAATGGTATAGTTTAAACTGTTTTTGTTGTTGGGGGTGGTGGTTGTTTTCACTTGGGGTTTTTTGGGGGTGGGTGCTAGGGATTTAATCCAGGACCTGCTTGCTGTACGTACCCTCCACCCCTTTTAGTATCTGAAGTGCTGGGACCAGCTTTTTTGTGTGTTTTGAGAAAGTCTCACTATGTAGCTCAGATTTGCTTGGAACTCACTGTGTTGATCCAGCTGTCCTTGACCTCACCGAGATCTGCCTCTCAAGTGTTGAGACTGAAGGCATGCACCACCACTCTCAGCCCCACCCACTTACTATTTATTTGTGTGAGTATGTGTATAAGCATTTATGTGCATGACATGTGATACAGCACATGTATGGAGGTCAGAGGACAACCTGTTAGAGTGGTTCTCTCTTTCCTCCCTATAGGGCCTCGGGGGATTCAAACCAAGTCATTGGACTTTTAACAGACATCTTTACTCACTGTGCTGTCTTGCTTTTCTTTATGTTTTTTAAGACCGTGTCTGATTGTATAGGCCAGGGCGGCCTCAAATTCTGTAGTCTCCTGCCAATTGCTGGGATTTCAGGAATGCACCATTACATGTAGCATGATCAGTAAAAACCCAGAGACAGATACAGCTGCAGGACCAAGCGGAACAGAAACTTCCGTCTACAACTACGTCCAGCTGGGCGGGGCTTTTGACATGCTATTGAGAAAGATGAGTTGCTGGATTATAACAGTCATGGAGGAAAGGCTGGTGCCCATGCAGCTGCCCTGCTGGATAACAGACTGCCTGACTGGGTAGCAGGCCCATCACAAGTCACTCACATGCTTACTACCTTGTAGATCTTGGAACCAGGACGCAGGGAGCGTCTGGGTCTGAAGATGGCCAATGAAGCAGCTGCCAAAAACCGGGCCAAGAAGCAGGAAGCATTGCGGAGAGTCACAGAGAACTTGGCCAGGTGAGAGGCAGCTGGACCCTTGGGTAGGATGGGGTAGAGATGAGTTTGTGCCCGTCTCACTCCGCCTCCAAGACCATGTGGGTACATGACTTGCAGGACAGAGCCCAGGGTATATCCACAGGATTCTTCTGTAAGGCCTGTGGCTGTGTATGGAGCAGACTGTGAGGCACTCTCCATCTCTCCTCAATATCTTCCTTGGCCTTCTCTAAGAGGTACCTTTAGGCTCCTTGCCTGACTGTGAGCTCCTGTTAGTTCTGTGGAGTCAATGTCATTCGCGCTGAAGAGAGTTGGAGACTCCAGCTCTCAAAAGTCCACGCTCCATCCAGTCCCACAGGCAGAGGTAGCTGTTCCACAGTGCCTCAGGTCTGACCTGACTGCTCTGTGCCCAGCATTGTCCTCCTCGGCTCAGAGTGACCATATCTCTTGATAGGGCTCCTCCTGAGGAACTGAGGGAGGCCTTGCCTTAAGCAGCACTTGGCCTCTAACAAGGTTGCTTTTTTCTGTCCCTTCTCTACAGTCTTACTCCCAAAGGCCTGAGCCCAGCCATGTCCCCAGCCCTCCAGCGCCTAGTAAGCAGGACAACCAACAAGTATACAGATCGCGCCCTGCGGGCAAGCTATACACCATCCCCAGCACGTTCTACCCATCTCAAGACCCCAGCTGGTGGGCCACAGACCCCCACAAGCACACCAGCCCCTGGGTCTGCCACCCGCACACCCCTCACACAGGACCCAGCCTCCATCACTGACAACCTGCTGCAGCTTCCTGCCCGGCGCAAAGCTTCAGACTTCTTTTAGAACCAGGCCTGGCCGGACCTGTGGATGCTTTGTGGGACACTTTGTAGAGCATATATGACAGCTGTCTACTCTTCAGAAGACTCCAGGCCTTCGAGACCCAGACCATAGGCCGTTGGTTATCCCAGGAACCACAAGTGTGTAGTCCTGTGCCATGACCAGGTTGGCACATCACGCTGACCACTCCCCTTGGGAGTATAGCACTGGTGCTGTCCCCCAAGGCCCTGCTGAAACTGAACCCTCATTAAAGAACACCTGGCACCATCTGGCCAGGCTGCCGATCCATATCCTGGGGCCCACCTGTGTGTCTCAGGACCTCAGGACTAAGAAGCAAGGGGCTCAGGGGGAGGAGATATGTAGCTTACAGAGCTGCCTTCTATGCTGAGTTCACACCTGAGCCTTCCACTGTGAAGGGTAACTGAAACCCCAGAAGTCATGCCATTGCACTCATGGGTTCTGGGTCCAGCTCGCCAGCTCCCAGCTAGGCCTGACTATTTGGATTGTTGGTTGCAGGCCCAGGTAGGTCCTGTTTATCTGGCTAACACCAGGACAAGTCACTTTTCTGTGACTTCAGCTCTTACCTCCTAGCACCTAACTTCTAGCTCAGGTAGGCCTACAATGCCTCCCCGCCATGATCTCTGCTTATTCCAGTGTTCTTGACACTTCCTCCTGGGCTCTGCCAAGACACCGGCCTTACCTCTCAGTCTGGGCTGTAATATGAAAAGATGAATTTGGGTTCGCTGTAAACCTGTGAATGCCATGTGCACCAGCAGCCTGCTCTTTGCCTGTGAACTAAGGGTAGCTAGCCCTCAGGTGACTAGTGGCCTACTGGGCCCATGAGCCTATGCCTTATCGAGGTGAAGAGTCCCTACTGTCTGGGCCTAACAGAGTCTAAAACTATGATCTAATTGCCCAGCCAATGGTCTTGAAGCTGCTGGTGGTGTCACAGGGCTTGCCCTCTGAGAAGCCCAGGGCTTGAGCTAT
This sequence comes from Myodes glareolus, assembly GCF_982192425.1. Lineage (NCBI taxonomy): Eukaryota > Metazoa > Chordata > Mammalia > Rodentia > Cricetidae > Myodes > Myodes glareolus. The sequence continues at coordinate 97,291,261 of NC_142027.1, read as the reverse complement.
TTAGGTGGCCTAAAGCACACCTGACTCTTCTCAGCCCCTGCTTTGATTCCATGAGAGCCACCTTTCGAGTCTGTTGGCATTGGTCCACTCAGGCCTCTGCACTGGTTTTCTCTGGAAACCACCTGGGTTGGGTACTCCCTCTTTGGCTCTTGTACTGTCTAATGTTTGTCTCTTTGACACAGCTGGAGTTACCCTAAGAAGAAGGAACCTCAATTGAAGAATTACCTCTCATCAGACTGACCTGAGGGCATGTCTGTGGGGGCATTTTCTTGATTGCTAATTGATGTAGGAGGGCAGGGCCCTGCAGCAGCCTACCTGGGTGGTGGCCCTGGGTTGTGTAAGAGCCTGGGAGTAGGCTAGAGAGAAGCCAAGAAGCAGCGTTCCTCCATGGTCTCTGCTTTAGGTCCTACTGGGGCTCCTGCTCTGGCTTCCCTCGGTGATGGACTGTGACTTGAAAGTGTGCACTGAAATAAACCATTTCCTCCCCTAAGTTATTTTTGGTTAAAGTTTTTATAGTGGCCACAAACAAACTAGGTCAGGCCTCTGCTAACCAGATGTTCCCCATGAGTTCCTGTGCCAGAACTGGGATCCCAGGCTAGGGATTTTGTACTTTTGTCTTTCAGGGAAGTTGAGCTTTAATCCAAGGGGTTCCCCGAGTGAGTGGGAAGCAGAGACGGGAGATGGGGGCATGGGTGCTGCCTAGGTGCTGACTCCAAGCATTTGACCAGTGTGAGGGGCTCTTCAGGGAGGGATGTAACCAGGAATGGCATCTAGACGCTTTGATTGAGGAATACTGGGGGTTGGGCCATTGCAGCTCTGCAGGATGGGAAAGATAGCAACAAGCTGTCAGCTGGGCCACCCCATTCTTGGGGATGGAAGGGTGAGGCTTGAGCAGCAAAGCTCTCTAGTTTTGATTGCCTCTTTGAGGTTGATGGATACTGACCACTGGATAGGAATAAGACAGGGTCAGGGTAGCTTATATTGCATTAGATAAGGAAGAAGCATGGAGCTGTCCAGGCCTGGAAGCCTTGGGGTTGGGAGAAGGCCAGAAGCTGACAAGTGTGAGCCTGGCAAAGGACTATGGCAGAGGTCCCCTCTGCCACAGGCTTCACTGAGTCTGCCTGGGCCTGAGTATGCTGGACATCCCCGCGCTAGATGAGTCCTAGAGAAAAAGACTCCCCACTGGGCACTCTGAATGCTTGTATACACTTTGTGATTTATTTGGTGGTCAGTAATTAATGTCTTTGCTACTAAGTGGAAAAAAGCTAATAGAACGTAATCAAAATAGTGGTTTAATTGACGGATTTTACTTGTTCCTTGCGCTTGTGCCTTCTTCAGCTCCTACCTGCCTATTTAGCTTATGTGAGTGCAAACTGCACACCATGATCCCCCAGGGCCCTCTCCACCACTAGGTACTTGCTTTCCCCACCTCAGCTCCAGAGATGTGATGGTCTTTAGCTCTGGAAGTCTCAGCCAGCCTCTCCTCCATCCTGTCTTCATTCTCGGATGCCACCAGCATCCGGTGCTGGGGTTTGGTTGCCAGTTTGTGGTCAGGCCGGTGTTCAGGTCTTGAGCCCGGTCGAGTATCCAACTTGCAATCAGCTCGATACTTGCCCTCCCCCTCCCTCTTGAGGGAAGCAGAAGACATGGCTTTGGGCTTGGGAGGCTGTAGCCATGAGTGGCTGAGGATCTCATCAATGTGTAGCCGCCGGTTGACATCTGGCTGCAGGATGCGGTAGATGAGGTCCTTGCACTCACCAGTCAGGTTCTTGGAGCGTGGGAAGTCCACTCGGTGCTCCTTCTGGATGCGCAGCATCTTTTTGATGTCGGAGTCATCGTAGGGCATGGAGCCACAGACCATGATGTAGAGGATCACACCTAGGCTCCAGATGTCATATACCTTGGGCTGGTAGGGGATGCCCTGCAACACCTCGGGGGCCGCATAAGCCGCTGACCCACAGAAGGTTTTGCTGAGGACGATGCGTCCGCTCCCGTCCCGCAGGCAGCGCTTGGAGAAGCCGAAATCAGACAGCTTGATGTTGAAGTCCTTGTCGAGCAGAAGGTTCTCGCACTTGAGGTCTCGGTGAACAACATCCAGATCGTGGCAATACTTGACAGCTGAGGAGAGCTGGCGGAACATCTTGCGTGCCACATCCTCATGCAGGGCTCCTCTGCACTTGATGAACTCTAGGAGATCACCCTGGACACCCAGCTCCATGACAATGTAGATGCGTCCATCAGAGGTCTCAAAGATCTCATAGGTCTTAATGATGGAACGGTGGTTGACGGTCGCCAGGATGTCCATCTCCCTAGGAAGGAATCTCTCCACAAAGTCAGTGGGTGTTTTCTTGCGGTCTATGATCTTGACTGCCACGTTGAACTTGAGGCGCTCAGAGTAGGCAGATTTGACTTTTGCATAGGAGCCCTTGCCCAGATTGATTCCCACGATGTAACCCTTCTTCCTTAGGACCGCGGCATCGTCCATGGTGTCAGGAGCGGCCAGTGCCGCCTCCCTCTACATCCCCTCCCCACACGGGCCAGCAGGCATGGTCCTCATTCCCACTGTGGGGAGGTGTCTGGTTGGGCTGGGCCTGGACTTGGAGGAGTGGAACGCTCAGCATTGTCACCAAGTGACCAACAAATGAAGTCATAAAGCCAGGCTGCTGGGAGTAGGGACTAGGCTGTGGGGAATGGGGCCCCTGGAAGGCAGGAAGGCCTAGAAGGAGCACCCCCTCCCCACCCACTGGAATGAAGCTGGCATTCAGGCCTGTGGTAACCCTCCCTGGCCCTCTTTCTTGCTGTGGCTTTGTTGTCACCAGTGAGGCCCTAAGGGAGGTGATCCAGGTCTAGCCCCAAGCCTGCTTCCTTATCAGGCCTTGGGAGCTGGCGCTGTGTTTGTTATTTCACTGGAGCCAATCCCCTGACGCTTCTATGGGGTTTGAAGAACATCCCTGTGAGCTTGTGTCCCTGGAATCAATGGAAGCTTCCCAGGTTCAGTCAGTCCAGTGGTGGTCCAGTCTGCTGGATGAAAGCAGTTCCATGTTTGGGGTCAGGAGTTGGCAAGGGTCTTTGGGCAGATGAGTCACAGACCTGGTGAACAGGAGTGAGTGGGTGGGTGGGAGAGTAGGTAGGGCTAGGGTTGTTCTGAGGAGCCAGGATAGACAGATGCATGTTCAGTGAGGTAGGGCAGGTGTGGAGGATGGGGCGGGCTTCAGTCAGGTACAAAAGCTGCAAAGATACCCAAGCAAGCAAGTGCTGAGAATGGCTAAGGTCTAAGTCAGGAAAGAAGAGAATGTCATGAGCTTTTCTCTAAAGGATGGGCAGGCCTTATGCAACCCAAGACCCTTTTAAGATGGTTGCTGTTAGAGAAGCCAGCTGGCTTTGGGATGCATGTGGAGGCCCAGGACCTTGGACCAGAGCAGGTCCCTGAGGGTCAAGGGTGGGGGAGTTGGGAATAGCCAGCCTGAGCCTTCTTCCAGAAGGAGGGGACTGTGTTGGGCTTGGTATTGGATGACCCAGGGGTTGATGGCCTTTAGCGTTGTCCATAAAGAGCAAGCTTCTGAGTGGAGGGCTGGGCTCACAGTCCTCCCACCGTGGGGTTTTGTGAGCAGTGAGCAGGATTACATGAACTGCTGTGGCATGGCTCACCATTTTGCATGTTGGTGTCTTGCATTTTGTGCACGAATGTTTGTTTTGCAAAGTGGCATCCTGTATAATCTTGGCTACTTTAGAAGTCCTATGTTCGTTTTCACATCTCGCAGGAGTCTTACGCTTACAGTGAGCTGCCAAGACGTGATCCAAGGATGCTGTGTTCAGAGGGAAAGCAAGAAGGCCCGTTTCTAGTGGGGGAGGCGGGCCAGAAGGCTTCAAAGAGGAAGTGACATAACCCAGGTACAGAGGAGCCACTAGGTAGCCAAGAGGGAAAAGATGATACGAGGAACAAGCACGCACCATAGAAGCCACCCTGAAGTCCTGTCCTGGTCCTAAAACCCCTGAGTACCACTGCAGATGGCTAAGTCAGATTCAGCAGCTCACATGAATGGTTCTGCAGGATAAGGCCGCTTGTAGAGGACTGGGCTCAGTACTTGCACATTGTACTCTGGGTGCTGTGCTTTCTGGTAGGAACCCACCTTTTCTGAGCTATTTCTATACCTGTAATGCACATAGCAGGAGCTCTTGCATCTCCTCGCTACCCCAACTGTCTCCTACTTGAATTTCAAGCAGCCTCAGGTCTTGTTGGTTTCTTCTGTCCCCCAAATCATGGGAAGACTACAAGAAATGAGAGGGGAGAAGCCTACATACCTCTCGGGGCACACCACCACCACCCAGTCCCGTATGTCCTACAGCCTTCTGCCCCATCCAAGTTCCTTCATAGGGCTTCTCCAGTCTCACTCTCACCAATGTTGCTCAGGGTCAACACCGTGCCTCAACCATGGATACTTGGTCCTCACAGGCAAAACTCACAGAAGCAGGCTAAGAGCATCGTTTGACCCTGGAAGGCTTTGAGGAGGACAATGTCCCTTAGGTGAGCCTGGGGAGGTGAGCACAGCCTTCAGAGCTGAATTGGCAAGTATGCTTATGGCACATGTGTTGGGGTGCAGGGATAAGGGGCTGTTGATAGGCAGATTAGAAGCCAGCACTGAAATCCTTTCTGAGGGTGGTCGGAGGTAACCTAGGCGAATGCCGGGAGATTAGAGGTAGAACAGCAGACAGTGGGGTAAAGGTGGGCTGGATGTGGTGGAGGATGTAGGAAGAACATTCAGGAACTCACAGGATCCCACTTCTCTAGAGTAAATTGGCATGGGTGTCTTCTCAAGGTAGAGACGTGGGTGGGGGCAGAGTTGAGATGAGTCTAAATGTTGTTATTTTTTGTGTATTAAACCCTTAGACCTCCATGAGGTTGCCCAGAGTGAGGTGAAGAAAAAGGGGCCACGACAGCAAGGTGAGGAATGGTTGGGACATGGTGTAAGCAAGACAGGCAGCACATGGCAGCCCGTGGTGCCAGATGCAGGCCGCTGCCATGTGGAATGCCAGTAGCTACCTTTCTTGCCCATAGGATTCAGACATGCTGCCAATTTTTCTTTGCCAAGGTCAGCTTCCAGCTCTGACTGGGGGCGTCTCCTCTGGAACGGATTAAGATTGGAAGAGACTGGGATGCAGTCAAAGCTATCCATGGCTGTAGGACATGCTTGGGTTAACTAGCAGAGCCCCCTACTTCTGGGCTGAAAAATGATGGTGTGGAGCAACTAAGGGCACAGTTGAGAACTGGGTGCCAGCTGGACAAGAAGGAGCATGCCCCATGATGAGCAGAGCTGAAAACCAGGGAACCAACCAAGGTACTTTGGGGGTCCACCACCATCTGTAGTCTTTCCCCAGTCCCTCACAGGTGTGTGCAAGAGCCCCAGGGTAGTGATGAAACACCTGCCTGGACCCTGAGCTCCTGATGCAGCCAGTGCAAAGCCCTCCAGAGAGGACTCTGGCTGCCTACCCTTCCTCTGCAGGCTGCCAGTGTTCAACCTTCTTGGACTGTCTTCTCCTTACCTTTTCTCCACCCTTCTCTGCACTTCTCGACTTCCCTCTAGAAGTTGTATCCTCCTCACTTAGCCATCATTCCTGGCTTCTGTCCCTCCAAATGCCCCCCAACTATCCTCTGACTGGTGCTGCTAACTCAATCATGACCTGAGGATACAGTTTAGGCTAGTGGGTGGGGGGAATGGATTTCCTTATGAATGAGGATTTGCAGTCTGATAGGAAGCCACGGGGAGCCCAGGACTAGGGTCTGCACCAATATAGTGATTTATTGCTTCTTTAGCCATGTGAGTTACCAAGTTCAAAGGGGGGGAGAAGAAGAAAGTGACGAAAATAGCAGCTCCTCCGGGACTGTCTTCCTTCTCTCTCTCTCATCCCTTGACTTCTAGGCTCAGGCTTCAAGCCAGAGCTCTGCCTTATTCCCTGCTGGCCCCCTGGGCTGCAAGGGGCTCACTAGGTATGCGTCTCTGAAGACTGTTGGGGGTGCCCTTCCTCTGTCTCCCTGTTCAGTTCACTGCTGAGGCCCAAGGTGTCTGACTGCCTGGGCACTTGCACAGTGTCTTCCTGGGGTTTTGTCTCAGGTTGGGTCTCGGATCGTGCCTCTTCCCTAGGCTCCACCTTGGTGGCAGACTTCTTATCAGCACCAGTGGGTTCAGGGGTCCATAAGGGCTCACTTGCCCGGGAGCTCTCCCCCTCTTTGTTGACAGCTCCAGAGGACAGACCTCGTGCCTTAGGCTGCACCCAGCAGTGGCTGAGGATCTCATCAATGTGCAGCCGCCGGTTGACATCTGGCTGTAACATTCGGTAGATGAGGTCCTTGCACTCACCAGTCAGGTGTTTAGAGCGTGGAAAGTTGACTCGGTGCTCCTTCTGGATGCGCAGCATCTTTTTGATGTTGGAGTCGTCATAGGGCATGGAGCCACAGACCATGATGTAGAGGATCACACCTAGGCTCCAGATGTCATATACTTTGGGCTGGTAGGGGATGCCCTGCAACACCTCGGGGGCCGCATAAGCCGCTGACCCACAGAAGGTCTTGCTTAATGTCAGTCGGCCACTATCATCCCGCAGGCAGCGCTTGGAGAAGCCGAAATCAGACAGCTTGATGTTGAAGTCCTTGTCAAGCAGAAGGTTCTCGCACTTGAGGTCTCGGTGAACAACATCCAGATCGTGGCAGTACTTGATGGCCGAGGAGAGCTGATGGAACTTCTTTCGAGCATCATCCTCTTGCAGGGCTCCTCTGGTTTTGATGAATTCAAGGAGGTCACCCTGGACTCCAAGCTCCATGATAATGTAGACCTTGCCATCTGATGTCTCAAAGATCTCATAGGTCTTGACAATAGAGCGGTGGTTTAGCATGGCCAGAATCTCAATCTCCCGGGGAAGGAATTTCTCCAGGAAGTCCGTGGGGGCTTTTTTGCGATCGATGATCTTGACCGCCACGTTGAACTTTAGGCGCTCAGAGTAAGCGGATTTGACTTTGGCATATGAGCCCTCTCCCAAGTTTATCCCCATGATGTAGCCTCGTCGCTTGAGGACGGCAGCGTCATCCATGGTTCCGGGAGTGCCCAGTGCCTCTGAGGCTGCCCTCTACATCCCTGCCAGACATGGGCCAGCAGCGTCCTCATTTACACTGTGGACAGAGAGTCCTCTGAGCTGGCCAGGCCTGCTGTCCCTGCCTCCTAAGAGGCCAAGACTCTAGCATGGAATATTCAGCACTGTCTCCGGGGTGACTTCAGTGGGTGAAGTCACAAAGGAGTACTGCCCTGGGGGAAATGAGGCTATTACCTGAGCCACTTGAACTTGGAACCTGAAAGCTCTGCCAGTGTGCGGGAGCAGACTCAAAGTGAACAAAATGGCTTCATGCTTGGCTCCAGCTGGAGGTAAGAGAGGGTTATGGGACACAAAGTTCTGCCCATGTTTCTAAACCTAAAAACCGAACTATGTAGAAGCGTGGCTCATTATTGCAAACCAGGTCAATCCAAGGGGTCTAGGGTGGGTGGTACTGTCTGTCAAGGACCCCAACAGGAAACAGGAGATAGTCTCAATTAAGGATAATCAGAAGAAGTCTAGGTAAGGGGGTGTTTCACAAAGGTGGGAGCAAAATGTAGGGAACCCCATAGGTAACACAGTTCCCTGGGGTCGGGGAAGGAAATGGAGAGGGCCACTCTTCCACAGGCCAGTGATAAGGAAACCATTTGTGACCTGCACCCCTTCAGCTCTTGATGCTATCTGCATAGACAACCCTCAAAGGCACATAGCAGGGCCGAGAAGGGTGAGGGTTCTTCTAAAACACCTTTCTTCAGATCCTTGACCTCCTCTGGCCCAGTGTTTGTCACCGTTTGGGGGTAACACAGTGTTTTCATTGTGGGCTCAGTTGACTTTACGCTTGTACTGCTCTTCTCATCCAAACCTTTCCTGGTCTCACAGAGGCACCACAGGTGGGCAGCTGGCAGGAATTGGCTGTGAGTTCCCTCCTAAGGCCCTGCCCAACCCATGGTTCTGGCTGGGCTCCAGGGCAGATTTGGAGGGGGCTTGGTATGGGAGCAGAAGACTGGGCCTGGTTCTTGTACTGAGTGCTGGGAATGTGCCACCAGGCCCGTCCACGTGCCAAGGGCAGTGCTGGATAGGTATCTTTGCCTCTGCCAGCAAGGGGCCCTCCCTCTGTTGTGACAAGATTTGAGTCCAACATCTGCCCTGGGGACAAGACCTATGGAAGTTGGAATATCTGATGGTCTGGCCTAATCTTGGGTTTGAATTTGGCTTTATCTACCTATTAGGAATTAGCATCCCTCATTCACATGGCTCCAGTTACCACAGGACAGAATCCCAGGACTTGGTGGAGGCACTGAAGTGAGTTAGGTATGCTGGAAGTGGCTGGCTTTCCCCCTTTTCACTTCCTTCCCCAGAGCTGATCATCCACTGCCAGGCCTGTACATAGGTGGTGGTCCTCCCCCACCCCAATAGATCGCTGCTCCATCTGCTGTCTCTTCTTCCACGTTCATGCTGTTCATGAGGGTAGTTGTGAGGTCAGCACTTGAAACCTTGTTTCCAGATTTTAGCCTCATTTCTGCTTGGACTTTTCTCTTTCTTTGTATAGGCAGGACCTTCCCAAGATTTGATCCGGAGAATTTGGGCTTCTCTGTTATTCTCTCTGACATCCCTTAGGCCATTTCCTCCTCTGTTGAAATTGTTTTGTGTTCCTTCCCTATTCTCAGAGTCTGCCAACTCTCTAGGTTTCTTCACTTTCTTCATGGAGGTTCGGCCTTTAGAAGACCGCTTTAGGGTGTATGTTGGGCACTGGGGCAGACCTGGGCCTCCAGGAATAAAGATCATTCATGCCCTGTGCTGCCTCCTCAATTCTCTAATCGCAGGTCCCCACTCCTACCTCCTCCAGACCCGGGGCCTACACTGTTAGTCTTTGTGATCCCCACAAGTACCGGGGACCCCTTTGGTCACCTAGCCGCCAAGGCTCAGTCCCCGAGCCCCGTTTCTTGGCTCAGCCAATGGCACGCCTCATTTCCTATAAGCCCGCCCCAGACCCCGCCCACTATCGCCCAGGCCCTCGGCCTGGCCTCTTTCCGGCCCTCCTGCTCACGCCCCGCCCTCGTCTGGAGCGCGCCCATCTTGCCCTCCCTCCGCCTCCCCGCGCCCGGCTCGGCGTTCATTGGTTAGTGTGGGCTGGAGGCGGGGGTCGCGCGGGCCCGAGCAGGACGGCCGCCATCTTGCGCGAGCCGGAGTCCCGTCCCGCTTTTGCGGCCTAGAGTGCGCGCGGGTCGGCGGCGTTCCCTTACAGCCGCCCAGTGTCGCCGCGGCCCAGCTGGATCCCTCGCCCGCCACCTCTCTGCCCCCGGCCGGAGTCCGGCCCTCACGCCCTCATCTGGGCCAGGTCCGGCCTCCCCGCGGGGTCACGCGGCTGCCCCGGGGACGATGAACGGAGGATAAATGGTGCCCAAGGCAGACAGCGGTGCTTTCCTGCTGCTCTTCCTGCTGGTTCTCACTGTCACCGAGCCGCTGCGGCCAGGTGCGCGGCGCTGGGGGTGGGGGCGCGGTCGGGGGTGGGGCCGGGGACGTCCTTCCACCCGCCGCAGCTGGGCGTCCACTGCGCCTCGGCAAGGCACAGGCGAGGCCTGGCTGCGGGCCTCTCGTCCCCTGCCCCGGCACAAGTTGGAATGTACCTGGGTTCGGAGCCTCGAGGATGTCGCCTTTGGACCCCCGTCTGTAGAGTGTCGCGTGCTCTGGGAGCCACTGGCCAGGAGCTTCTGCTGGGCTCAGTGGAAGTCTAGGGGCTGAGAGCAGATTGTGGAGGCACCTGGTGTCCCAACTGTCCGCCCAACTGTGGCTTTGTGCCAATGTTTCAGCTCTGGACAGCGATGCCTGGTGGCTTATTGCCTCTTAATGAAACGCTGCATCACAGAAGTCTAGCCCGGCCCAGAGGAGGTACTGGGAGTAAACCAAACCCCGTGTGCAGGGGATAGAGTCCTCTTAGCGGTTCCCCGCACTTAGTACTTTGTGTGTGATATGATTAAATACTTTTGGTACTCCCTTGGAGTTTTGCGTGGGTGGGGGACCTCAGATCCCCTTTTCTACCTATTTCAGACACTCCTGAACTGCACCAAGAAAACCTAACTGCTCCCCCCCACTCTCCAAAACAGGGTTGATTTAGCCATCAGGTACAAGAGTTCCCATTACAGTCTCACTGTCTCTTTAGGGATCTGCCAAAAAGTTTTAGAACTAACAGGGTGTCTGAACTTTCAATGAAAGGGATGCTTTAATATATATATTAAATATGTGTGTGTGTGTGTGTGTGTGTCCTGTGTTGGCAGACTTACCTCTGTGCCAGTGCAGTGGCAAGTATTGTGTTTCGTGTTTTCAGTGGGGGAATGGTTCCCATGAAGGAATGCCCAAGGCAGGTCTTCTGTGGGTGACATCATGACTGGGTGTCAGCAGATGGGTGCACCCACAGCCGTGTCCCAGCCTAGCTCCCGTCTTGTAACATATTGCAGTGCTTGGCTTTGTGCGTTTGTCACATGGAAATGTCTGCCTAAGCCCCAATGACCTAGACCCTAGGCTGACACTCAGCTGAGGAGTGCCTCCCGGGGCTCCAGGAGAGGAACTCAGTGCAACCAGCTGCTCTACATAGTGAACTGACTGTGAAGCAGCCTGCTGGCTATGGTTCTTTTGGCGGGCTAATGGGTCTGTGGTTCTTGTGATTGAAGTCTTGGTAAACATGTATATGCCTGTATAGTGGATTGCCATCCCTTTCTGTTTCCTGGGTCCCAGTTTTGCAGACGAGGTTTCTAGACCTTGAAATAGAGCCATGCCTGCCTGCCTTATGCCTCTTATTCCAGGGCCAACATCTGTCTAGATCACAGAGGCGGCCGATGTCCCAAACCGTTTTTCCCCCTGGCCAGTTTGTACACATATCCTGCCAGCTGGCTGAGAGCAGTTCGGAAAGGATATGTGAGTTCGTGCTGCCTGCCATCACTATAATCAAGTGCAGAGAACAGCCCTCTCTTTAGAAGTATTGGAGAAGAGAGCAAATAGAAGTTCTTCAGTATAGTCCTGTGTGTTGAGTATCCCTGAGCATGGAGCCCGGAGGCTGATGACAGAGGGCATCCACCCATTTGTACATGTGCAGCAAGGGAGGGTCTCCCCAGAACCCTCTTACAGACTGAATGGGACATGTAGTGGAAGAGGCTCCAGTAGAGGGAGTAATTCGAGTACTCTCGAATCTATGGCTTTCTAGGCTGGAACTTGGCAGTAGACCCCGGAGCTGTCCTAAGTGGTCTAGTACATAAGCACTCTAATGTACCTCCTGACATGGTCAGCAAAGACGGGTTACTGGGCCAGTTTTTTCTTGTGTGCTATTGTGTCTGTTTGCATGTTTCTCCTGTCTGTCCTGGGAGTGCTGGGCAGAGTCTTTTTTGCTGTGTTTTCAAGAGGAAGGTACGTCTCTGGTCTAGATTTGCTTGCTTCCTGTCAAGGTCCTTGGTCTGATCCATACATGGGTGAGGAGAATACAAGTTAGTTCTCTTAGGAAGGAGGCAGAGGGTTGTCCTCTTGCTTCTGCCCAGTGTTACTTGTGAGAAAGAGCCGGGGCATTGTGGGTTTATTTTGGTGCAGGCTAGGCCTTTCAGAGATAGATGGGGAGGAGGCAGTGTGTGGAGCAGGGCTTGATTTGTCCAAACTTCTTTTTCTATTTTGTTTTTATACTGCTGGGTAATGAAATCCAGGGCTTTGTGTGTGCTAGGCAAGCACTCCACCACTGAGCTATACCTCCAGCTCTCATATTCTTTAAAATGATCTTGGTTGTTTGAAGATGTTACATGTCAGATACTGTTCTAAGCATTAATGTTTGTGTTAACTTTCAGTAGTCTCTGGAACTCTTACTAGCCCAATTTTATAGACAGAGAAACTACAATAGAGAATGTTCTCATAAAGGCTAAGTGATTTTAGTCTTATGGGCCTGACTGATTTGGTCACTATACACCTTTGTTTGGATCCTTGTCCATCTGGCTGTTTATGTCTAGTTTGGGCCTCAGAAAGACCTCATGTTACTCTTACTAGTTGGTTGGTGGTTGGTTTTTCTAGACAGGGTTTCTCTGTATAGTCCTGGCTGTCCTGGAATGCCCTCTATAGACCAGACTGGTCTCAAACTCACAGAGAGATCTTTCTGCCTCTGCCTTCTGAGCACAGATTAAAGCACGTGCTACTACACTTGGCTTATAAATTTTGTTTTGTTTTGTTTTGTTTCTCGAGACAGGGTTTCCCTGTAGCTTTGGAGCCTGTCCTGGAACTAGCTTTTGTAGACCAGGCTGGCCTTGAACTCACAGAGATCTGCCTGCCTCTGCCTCCCGAGTGCCGGAATTAAAGGTGTGCGCCACCACCGCCCGGCTATAATTTTTTTTTTAAACTCTAGATGTGAAACTTCTGACTGCCTTTGTCTTCTCATGGGTCCCAGAGGTCCTTTAGGTGATAGTACCAAACTTCTTGCTATCTTAGTACTTTGCTCTGATTATCCCCCCCCTTTTTTTTGTGGTTGACCAGTGCATTAAGGCCTCTCAATTTGGGGAAAAGAAGGGTTTGGACCTTGGAAGTAGTTAGGACAAGAAGCTGGAATGGTACAGGGCGCAGGAGGGCTATGAGAGCCACTACTGGCTTTTTCCCCCACCTGTAGGGAGTGCAGCATTAATTACTCACCCTAACACTGTTGAAGCTCTCCTTGGGAAGCAAAATCATACCATAGTTTTGACCATAGCTTTCTCCAGGGTGATTCCAGCATTGGTAGTTAAGAAAACCTGCTTTCTCAGCAGGACTACAGTTTAAGAATCCTAGTCCCTTGCCTATCACAGGTCCCTGTAGGGAGGTAGAATTGACAGCTGTCTTCTTTGTATTCCAGCTGTGCTGCTCCCAGCTGGGAGTGACCTTAAGTTTTGACTCTCCCTACTAGCTTTGCAGCTAGAATAGAAACTTGAGTGAGTTGGCTCCTAGATAAGGGTTCTTTCACTTCTGGAGTCCAGAATACCAGGCAGAGTAGTGCAAGGGCTGTCCTCCATTTGAAGAAGAAATCTTTTAGAGCTGGGCTACATGAGACCTCGAAAAAAAGAATGAAAGAGAAAATAATTTCAAAACAATGGAAAAAGTGTGAAAAAAGGAAGCACCCTGCATATCCATGTCATAACCATGTACTAAAGTGCCTAAGTGCCCCACCTCCCAGCTGAACCATTTCAGAATAAGTTGCGTCCATATGTCATGGCCCCACCCCTGATCATATGGGTCATTTCAGGGAACTGGAGGTGGCTTCTGTTTAGCCCTACCCTGCTATGCTCACTAGTACCTGCTTTGTGCCCTATCAAGGACATAGGTTACAGGGAGCCTGTGATTAAAGCTTAGCCATGGTGGAGGCAAGTAGGCATCAGCGTGTGTGCGAGTGCATGCTCTGTTATCCCACCTAATGCTTCTAGAAGATGTGCTGAAGATAGGCCTTGCCTTTTCTGTTGCCTTCCCTGGCCTGGCTCATAGATCCTTTCCTCCTAGCAGTGGTGAGAGGTGTTTAGATACCAAGTAGTGTCCTAGCAGCAATGGCAGATCCTCTGTCTGCAGATGGTTCTCTTAGCCGTAGCAGGCGAGCCAGCTGTACATCCTGTCTTCTTGACAGTGATGGCAGGTCCTCTTAGGGATGATAGTGATCCAGTAGTTGATTTTTTTTCCCCTGGTGGGATGAGCCTTTGACTATTGGAGAATTCTTTTGCCTCCTCTGGGCCTTTGGTAGGTTTTTGATTCTGAAATGTCGATGACAATATTCAGGAGCCAGTAAAGAGCCAGTGACTAAGCATATGTCTACGTTTGTTCATCACCTGTGCTTGTGGGTGCTGAGGACATCATGACCTTTGGTTCCCCTCCCAGCCTGCAGAGCATATTGGTAACCTGCAAAGCCCAGTTTGGGATTCCAGACAACTGAGCAGCGTGATGCTGGGATTTAAAGTGTGGCTGTTCTGTGGCAGCTGTGGTTTTGTTTCTGGCTTGAGTTACCAACTGTCCTGGAAAGTTTAGTGGAAGCTGATCATATTTTGCCATAGCAGGCCTTGGTAGAACAAGCCCAGGCTGGAGGTAAATAGCTCAAAGGCCTGTGGTTATGGTGTAGTGGCATAGATGTCTTTGTACTTAGATGGTAGAAGAGTAAAGTGTAACCGTTATTTTAGATGATCTGTCTGTCAGAAGATTAGAAGTTGATAAAGTTTGTTTTCTGTTGTGATAAATGACCACAGCCATAGCAACTTGGGGAAGATAGGGTTTATTTCCTTTTAGTCCATCGTGAAGGGAATGCAGGGCAGAAATCAGCTTTTTTATATAACCTAGACCCACCTGCCTTAGGGATGGCACTGTTCACAGTGGGTTGATCTCACCTGCATTAACTAGCAATCAAGAATATGCTCTACAGACATGCTCACAGGCCAGTTTTGATGGAGGAAATTCCCTGGTGTGCCAAGTTATCTCCTCCTTGCCTGGGGTCAAGGTTGTCCATGGTACTTTTGTGTTCTCTCTCTTTCTCTGTCTCTCTGGTTACTTTTGTGTCTCAGCTTCCTCACTTTGAATGTAAACATCATAATATGGTTTCATGGAGATGTAAGGATTAAAATGGGTAAGGAAATATTCCAAAATGTTTCTGATATACAGCAGATGCTTTGTACAGGTCATCTGTTGGTATGCTGCACAGGTAGATTGAAGGAGTCTAGGGAACCCTTAGTCTAGAAGTCATCGCAGTGGTTTTAAGTCATGCCATGCATATAGCAGCTTCCGCAGGATTTTCTTAGCAATCACACTTTTTGTTTTCAAATTTTATTCTTTGTTTTTACATTTATTTTAATTATTTTTGAGAATCTCATGCATGAATGCTTTTTAAAATCATTTCTATCCCACTCCCTTCCAATTCCTTGTGTCCCTACTTGAAATTCATGACTCCTTTGTCTTTATTATTGTTGCATATATTACATATACACATGTATACATAATATAACCAGCTAAGCCCACTTAGTGTTGCCTGCTACATATGTGTATGTTTTCAGGACTGACTGCTTGGCATTGAATGACCTGTCAGGGGTTCATCCCCTAGAAAAGAATATTTTTTTTTTCTCTTAGTAGCTGTTATTTGCCTGTAGCTCTTCCTCTAGGTGTGGAGCCTGTGAGACTTCCCTCATCCACATTGGATATTAATTGCTATTGTCTCTATGCAGATCTTGCTTGGAAAATATTGTTAAGATTTCATGGGTACAGCTCCCTGTCTAGAAGATGCCTTGCAGTGAACATCTTGGTCCTCTGCCCCTTAAAGTCTTTTCTACTCCCTCTCCTGCAATGTTCCCTGAGCTTTAATTGTAGAAGGTGTATACCAGTTAGCGAGGGATCCCCCTCCCACTATTTCTTATCTGCGTTTTGACCAGTTGTAGTTTTCTGAGATTGTATTGGGAAAAGAAGCTTTTTCAATGAGAGCTGAGAGCTTCTCTGTGGATACAAGGATAGGTATTTTATTTGGGATGCATTGGGAATTAAACTGCAGTAGCAGTAGATGGAAAGTGGCAGTAGATGGTTCCTCTTTAGCAGTGGTTCTCAGCCTGTGGGTGGTGACCCTATAGGGTCACATCAGATAGCCTGCATATCAGATGTTTACATTATGATTCATAACAGTAGCAAAATTACAGTTCGGAAGTAACAACAAAATAATTCTATGGTTGGGGTCACATGAGGAACTGTATTAAAGAGTTGCAGCATTAGGAAGGTTAAGAATCACTGTTCTTTAGGATCCATGAACTCACCAACCGTGGATAGTTGCCTTGGGTAACTAAGTTTATAGTACAGTTTATAGGCATGAATTCCTTCAGTCCAGCTAAACAGCCTTTGGTTACCTCTAAGATACAGATGCCACTATTGCACCTTTGGGACTATCTTGCCATGCTGACCACTGCTGTGTTGCAGGCTTCATAGCTAGGTAGGACTGTTGGTTGCTTTTTTCCCTTGACAGCCTGCATAGCACCTTTGGATAGTATGAGAACTAGTCCTCAGGGAGGAGTCTTCCAGGTCAGTTTTAGCTCAATTTCTCTATTGCGTGTGTCCAAAACGTATGGTGTCTTCAGCAATTGGGCCTTACCTTCAAGCTCTGGGAGGCAACCAATGGCAACAACAATAGCCTGCTTTGTTTTGGGAGTCTCTCCCTGACCATCAACTTGAAAGGAGGTTTCCCATGCCTGGTGCTAGGGTTTTTGTTAGTCTGTGGCTCTTGGGAGAAGCATTAGCACTCCAAGTAGTGTAAACTCATTTGATTTATATAATATACATATACATATGACCAGTTCTAGGGCTTCTGACATTCTCACACAGACATACATGCAGGCAAAACATCAATGAACATAAAATAAAAAACAAATTTTATATTTTTAAATGTAAATGGAGCTGGGTGCCATATGTAGTGAGGGCTCGGAGCTGTGGGCAGGCCTGCTTTTCGCCTCACCCAGCTCCCGCACGGCTAGCTTAGCCCCAGAAATAACAACATACAAATTGTATTCATTTAAGCACTGCCTGGCCCATTATCTCTAGAGAGTTAGTTACTGACTAACTCTCACATCTTGATTATTAACCCATCTCTAATAATCTCGTGGTAGCCCTGGAGCTTGTTCTGTAGACCATGCTGGCCTTGAACTCACAGAGATCCACCTGCCTCTGCCTCCCAAATCCTGGATTAAAGGTGTGCACCACCAGCCCCCTGCTCACAATTGGTTTTTGTTGTTGTTTTGTTCTGTCTGAATGCATGCCTGCCAGAAGAGGACGCCAGATATCATTACAGATGGTTGTAAGCTATCATGTGATTGCTGGGAATCGAACTCAGAACTTCTGACTTCTGGAAGAGCAGCCAGGGCTCTTAACCTCTGAGCCATTTTTCCAGCCTCACAATTGGTTTTAAAAGTAGTTTCTGGGGCTTAAACTCAAGTCCTTGCCTAGCAAACTAAAACAACTGGGTGTTTTATTTGAGACGGTGTCTTTGCAGCCCAGGTTATCCTAGAATTTACTGCATAGCATAGGTTTTAAACCCATACTGATTCTCTTGCCCTAGCCTCCCAAGTGCTGGAATTATCATGAGCCGCCACAGCCAGCCATTTTCTTTGTTTGTTTTTATGTTGTTAGTTTGTTTTTAAGATTTATTTTTATTTGAGTGTATCTGTACATAGATATCAGTGGAGACTAGAAGAGGGTGTCACTTAGATTTTAATCAGAAGAAGAAACAGGACACTCAGGACCAACATGTTGGTGACATGTTTTGCCTCCTGCTTCACAATTCCAAAATCAGGTGGCAGTTCTGGGTAGTTGAGGAACCAAGTGCAGAGTCCTGAGTGAAGATAGGTGCCTTGTCATTGGGTTGAGACTCTTCGGTGTTGATTGTTTCCTAAGGGTGGGCACTGCTGTTTTACAACTCTTCTGGCCTGAGTGGCCTGTTCAGGGCGGTCAGCCTGTGACCTCACCACACTGTCTTTGTCATCAAAGGAATGTCTGCACCACATGTATTTCCAGAAACTTGGGAGGATTACTTACAATTTGAATCTTGCTGTCTGCCACCTTTTGTGTGAACTTTGTGGATTTTGAACCATGTGGTTGGTTATATTACCTCTTAAGACATTTTCATGAAAGTAAAGGATCATCTAGGTGTGGTGACACACGCCTTTAATCAGGAGGCTGAGAGGCAGGCAGATCTCTATGAGTTTGAAGTCAACCTGGTGTACAGAGTTCCAGGACAACCAAGGCTACACAAAGAAACCTTGTCTTGAAAGAGAGAGAGAGAAGAAAGGGGTCAGAAAAAAATATTTTACTCAACATCCAGCCCAGAAGAGTCAGGCGACTCATGAGTTCCAGGCCAGCCTAGGCTACATAGTGAGTAAGACTGTCTCTGAAAACAAGGTATCTTTAGGGCTTGAGGAGATAGCCCAATTGATAAAATGCTTGCTAAGCAAGTTTGAGTTCCTGAGTTTGTTCCCTAGCAACCAGTGAAAGTCAGGAGCAGCAGCTTGGGCCTGTGAAAAGCAAAGATAGGAGATTCTGGAGCTAACTTGCCTGCTCATCTTGCTGAACTGGTGAGCTTCAGGTCAGTAAGAGTCCTTATCCCAGAGGGAAAAAAGGTGAGAACAGTTGAGCAAAACACTCTGACCTTTGCACGAGTCCACGTGTGTACACACGTACACACAGTGCTGGGGGTGTTTTTAAAAAACTCTACATATGTGTGGAGATCAACTTTTGGGAATTAGTTCTCTGTCTACCTTGTTTTGTTTTTGAAAGAGTCTTACTATATAGCCTAGGAGGTCTGGAACACACTATATAGTTGATCTTGTGCTGGATGTGTGCCTCTTCTGCTTTGTTTTTGAGGGAGGGTCTCATCTCTTCTAGAATTTCTTGTGTGATGCAGAGTTTCTTGTGTGATCCAGTTTGCCTGCTTCCTGTCTCTGCCTCTCATCTTGCCCCAAGAGTGCTAGGGTCACAGCTGCAAGCCCCTCTATACAGCTGTTTTCACGTGTTCAAGGACCAAGCTCAGAATTCTGTTATTTTATTTTTTATTTGCTGAGCCATTCCTAAGTAAAGGTATTTTAAAAGGAAATAGGTCCTGTAACTGAAGGTAAAACATGACTAAAACAAACAAAAATAAAAAGTAACTAACTATAAAGATGATTAGAACACAAAAATGATATCAAATTGTAGCTAAATGCTGTTACATGTTAATACTTCATAGTGCAGTGTGAGGTGGGTTAACCCCATTTTACAGACAGGCAGAATCTAGGAGAATAAATGACTTGTTTAAGGTTATAGAGCTCCAGAGCTGCAGCTTATAAAGTAGAGCTAGCCTTTGGAGTCTGGGCAGCCTGACCGTAACACATGAATGTGTGCAGCCTTAGTGAGTGTCAGAGTTCTAGTGCTATAAAAAGACACCATGAATGACCATGGCAACTCTAATAAAGGAAAACTTTTAATTGGGGCTGACTTGGAATTCAGAGGTTTATAAATGTCCATTATCATCATGGTGGCATACAGGCATAATGCTGGAGAAGGAGCTGAGAGTTCTACTTCTTGATATGCAGGCAGCAGGAAGAGACTGAGCCTCTAGGCGTAGTTTAAGCCATTGAAACCTCAAAGCCCACCTCCTAGTGACATTCTTCCTCCCACAAGGCCACACCTACTATTAGTGTCACTCCCTATGGCCTATGGGGGCCGTTTTTATTCAAACCACCACGGTGGATTTGTTTCCCTCTGTTTCTTGTCTTCTACCTTCTTACCTTGAGTCTCAGCTCCCTACAGATTTTTTTCCTAACAATGACCACCATCACCACAATCCTGTCCTTCTGTCCTTACTGCTCCCTTTTGCTACTGTGCCCAGCATTACCCTGTCAGGAACTGAGCACATGCCTCTCCACTTGTCATGCAGTCTATTCTGGGCTTCGCTGCTACTGTCATTGTCCTCATGCCTCTATACTGTGTTTGAGCAGCCCACACTCTGCTAAGCATTTGGGATGCACAGCCTAGATAACCGTAAATGATAATGTTCCTTTTCAGATGGAGATTCTGGTATGTTGAAACTTGTGCATGATCTAAGATTCCAAAGGAGCATATGAAATGATGCTTTTAGGCTGTATTGCCTTTGAACCCTTCTCAGAGATATCAGAGCTCTGTGGTGATAGCAGTGCATGATAGTGTTCAGATCTATGTGGGGGTGGGGGAAGATGGGGTAAAGCTGCCCATTGAGCTGCCCATTGCTGCTTGGCCTTAGATCATCTTTTTTCATGCCTCAGAACTCTTTCAGTTGCATTGTTTAATATTGCCCTTAGGTGTTGCTGGGGTGTATAACTCATTGGTAGAGCACTTGTTTGTCATACATAAGACCTTGATTTTCACTGTCTACTACCAGGGAAGAGGGAGAATTTTGTTGGAGATTAATTAGCATGGGCTGCAAAGTCAGACTTCCATCTCAACAAAAACTTACCTATGAGACTTTGAAATCTTCCCATATTTTGCATGCGCTTTTGAAGGTCAGATAACTTCTCTGCTATTCCATTTGGAAAACTGGTCCTCAGAAGGGATGTGGAAACCTCATCTTTTTTTTCTCTAAATAGGGATAGTACTTAAGAAGTACTTCAGATGGTTAATTACCAGATACAGGGAAGCAAAGTGGACCAGGCTTTTTCTTTTGGGTCACTAATCAGCTCCCAAATCATGACCCAAAGACTTACTGGTAGTTATAAATGTTTGACCTAGCTTAGGCTCATTTCTGACTAGCTCTTTTAAATTAACCAGTTTCTCTTTATCTACCTTTTGCCTTGGGTCTTTTTACCTTCTTTCTTTCTGTATATCTTACTTCCCTGCTGTCTTTATGTTTGGCTGGCTGGTGGCTGCCTGGCTTCTGGCGCCAGGTATCCCCCTTTCTCCTCATTATTTTCTTCCCTTCTCTCTTGTTCTTTTTGAGCCTAGATTTCTCCTATTTATTCTCTCTACCCACCAGCCCTACCTGTCCCCCTCCTGCCTAGCTATTGTTCAGCTCTTAGACCAATCAGGTGCCTAGGCAGGCAAAGTGAAACAAATGCAACACATCTTTACATAGTTAAACAAATGCAGCATAAACAAATGTAACACAACTTTACACAGTTAAACAAATGTAACACATCTTTAAATAATTAAACAAATGCAGCCTAAACAAATGTAACACACCTTTACACAGTTAAACAAATGTAGCACATCTTTAAATAATTAAACAAATGTAACCCACAACAGCAAATATATATTCCGCAACAAATATTCCGCAAATATTCCACAACAGCAAAGTTCATTCAGTTTTTTTTAAATTTTATCTTTAGTGTGTGTGTGTGTGTGTGTGTGTGTGTGTGTGTGTGTGTTTGTGTGTGTGTGTACACTCGTGCACTCACAACTGTTTGGAGTGTGAATTAGTTTTCACCTTCCACTGTTAGCCTTAGGAATTGAACTCAGGTCCTCCACCTTAGTACAAAGTACCTTTACCCACTGAATTACTTTACCAGTCCTAAGGTTAAGTTTTCTTGAGATAGTCCCATGTAGCCTCAAACTCAACTATGTAGCCGTGGTGGTTTAAATGAGAATGGCTCCCATTGGCTCATATTATGGCCTTGTTGAAGGAGGTGTGTCACTGGGGGGTAAGCTTTGAAGGTTTCAAAAGTCTGTGCTACTGCCTCCTGTGTTGTCTCAAAATGTAAACTCTCAGCTACGCTCCAGCATTATGCCTGCCTGCCTGCCTGCCTGCCTGCCACCAAAGCTTCTCACAGCGATGGGCAAGAGTAACTCAAACTGTAATCCTCCAGTAAACTGTTCTGTAAATTGAGTTGGCTGTGGTGTCTCTTCATAGCAATAGCAAAGTCACTAAGATACCTGACCATGGCCCAGCAGGGGGCCATGCTCTGCAAAAGCCTAGACTCCAACTCCCTGCTGCTTATGGGACCTTCTCAGAGAGTTTGCCTCTTCAGGATCATTGCTAGCAACAGAACACTTGGAGCTTCAGTAAAAAGTACTGCTTGAATGGGTTGTTCTTGGGGCTCAGAACTGCTAGGAATGGTCACCTCCATGGTCTCAGAACAAGGAATGGGGCCTAACAAGATATTGTCATCATCATGAAGTGTGGAGCAGAGGCCTGTCTTATGAGGGGTTTCTGGTGCTTCTTTCTATACTAATCTCCACATACACCATTCCAAGAAGCTATCGGGGCCAGATGGCTGCACATGGCCGTGACTAGAAGAGAGCTATGTGCTACAGGGTTAGAGCCTCAGGGACTGCCAAACCAGGCCCAAGAAGACGGTGGGGTTCTTGGGGGAAGGCGGCACAAATGGTGTAACACTGGAAGATGACGGGGAGTTCTGTACACCATCACAAAGGTCTGGTTGTGGTTGCCTCACTTCCTAGCGCTCCCTCCCCTGGCTGCTGCATGTGTTGGGCAAGCACTGTGATACATTCCCCCTTTGTTGGCAGCTACGGCCCTTCCCGAAGCCAGACTGTATCCTATGAAAACACCTAGGCTTGGTCCCTCTGCCCTGAACACGGACTGGCACTCCTTTAGTGTACCTCTTCCTACTGATTGGTTCTTGTCAGGGCTGTACTGCTGACTGTAGGACTGCCCCCAGGCTGTGTCTGGTGGCTCAGGTGCTTGACCTGTCGGAATCCTTGTTCCGGCCCTTCACTCTTACCTGAAAATAGGATCTGTTTTTGTTTGTTTGTTTGTTTATTTTTTATTTTGGTTATCTATGTTGTTGACAGTGGTTTGTGTCTCCTTGATGGTGTCTATAGGAAAAACTGCTGGCCTAGGTTCCACAGTGCTGGGTGCAACCCTATGTACATAGGAGCCGACCTCCCAGAATAGTGTGGCCAAGTGGACAAGAAGCCCAGCCAGTCATCCTTTTAGATCCTTTCTGCCCTGCGACTGGTTTGGAGTATGGGTCCTGGGAAAAAAAAAGACCTTTTCTAGAACCTTCTTCGTGTACAGATTGAGTCTTTGGAAGTCTAGGCTGCAACTGCTAACTGTCTAAAGCAGAGTGTTGGATGAAGTGACAGACCTGCCGAGAGCACTCAGACTTCCAGCTCGTGAGGCACAAATTGTGCATGGCTACTTCTCCAGATTCCTCGTAGTCTCAGACTGCTCAGGGGAACAGTGGAAGGAGGTAACCTCAGCATTTCTTTGCTGGAAATTTTTTTTGGGGGGGTGATGTGAATGACATGTACTTTTGTTAGTGCTCTGTCTTTTGCCCTTTATGGGTAAATGCTGAGGAGAAATAAATTCCAAACAATTTAGAAAACATACTGATTTCTTATAGCCATTTCAGATGGCTTAGTTTACACAACTTAAAGTGAGCTCAAGCCTTGCTGACCAAGAAGTTGATTCTAGAGAAAGAATCTTACTGTTAAGACTTAGAAATCCTTACAGATGCACAATGCATTAGCAGCCATTCTCCCAATCCCCAGGGACCACTACAACATCTGTGACCCTGTCACAGATAAGGAAAATTATGCACTTCATAATTCTGCTATGGTTTTGTCTGTCTCTCATCTTCTTACCACATAGACATATTAGTGTTTCCAGAGCCTACATGCCATATGTTGTCACTCTTGAAGCTGATGAGATGAATGCTGGATGTCTCTCTTCTCAAAGGTGTCACATACAATTTACTGTTTTAAGCATTTTCACTTTTGGTGTGTTGAGGATTAAACTTAGGGAGCATTGTACATTCTGGGAAATACTCTGCTCTGAGCAACGTTCCCAGGCTTTAACTATGTTTTGTTTTGCATGTGTGTGTATGCGTCTCAATGTGTGCAGTTTGTGCGAGTATGGACATGCATGTGGAGGTCAGAGAACCATCTTGTTTGAGACAGTCTCTTTGTTATATGTGCTTACGTGAGGTGGGCTTGCCTGTTTGCTCCCAGGATTCTCATGTCTCTGCCTCCCACTTCGCTGTAGGAGCACTAGGATTTCAGAAGCACCATACTACATGCAACTTTTTAAAAAAAATATTTATTATGTATACAATATTCTGTCTGCATGTATGCCTGCAGGCCAGAAGAGGGCATCAGACCTCATTACAGATGGTTGTGAGCCACCATGTGGTTGCTGGGAATTGAACTCAGGACCTTTGGAAGAGCAGGCAATGCTCTTAACTGCTGAGCCATCTCTCCAGCCCCTACATGCAGCTTTTATATGAGTTCTAGGGATTCGAACTCAGGTCCTCCATGCTTTTAGAGTTAGCACTTTACACACTAAGCCATCTCTCCAGCCCCTTAACTCTTTTAAGCATGTGATTGAGTGGCATAAAGTACATTCAAATTTGTGTATAACTGTCACTTCTGCACATTCCTGGAACTCTTTATCATACCAGATAGAAACTGCACCAGTTAAATAATAGCTTCTCCTTTCCCCTTAGTTCCCGGCAGTCACTAACCAACTCTGTCTCTATGGATTTGTCTATTCTGAACATTTTATGTAAGATGAATTATGCTGAATCTGTTCTTTTGTGATTGCTTCTTTGACGTAGCATATTTTCAGATTCATCCACATTGTAGCACATGTAAGTTATTATTACCAAATAATATATACCACATTTTTATCTATCCTCCAGCTGTTATAAATAGGTGCTGATGTGCACATTGGTGTACAACTACCTGTTATAGTCTCTGCTCTCAGCCCTCCTGAATATATGTCTGTGAATGAAATTGCTGGTTGATACGCTAACTCTGTGTTTCCCCAGATGCTGAGTCATCACACACCGCTGCAGTCCTGCTCTAAGGCTCCATCCTCCACACCCTTAAGAAATAGCTGTTCTCGTGGATGTGAGGTGCTATCTCACTATGGCTTTGACTTGTGTTTCTCTGATGCCTGTAGTGTTGCTGAGCATTTTTTCATGTATTAATTGATCATTTGTATTTCTTTAGAGAAATATCTACATGATTTTTTTAGTTTTGAATTGAGCAGCTGTATTTTTACATTGTAGGAATTCTTTATATATTCTGAATATTAATACCACATACTGAATTTAATATATTTTATTTCATTCAGTGGGTTATTTTTCTAGTCCTTGACAATCCTGAGATCCATAAACATTTTTTTCATGAAGTCACCATTGTGTTTTTTCTTTTGCTGATTTTGCTGTTGGTTTGCATCAAGGAAATGGTTTCCAAGGCTGACATCAGGGAGTATCCCCTTTTTTCTAGGTGTTCTATAGTTTTAGCTCTTACAGCAGAAGTCTTTGATGGACTTTGAGTTAGTTTTTATATTTGTGTTAAATGAAGCCCAGCTTTCTTTTCGGTTGACTGTATAGTCATCCTTCAACACTGGTTGCTGAAGAGACTGGAGAATAAAGTAGTGATCCTCTTTGTGTCACACTGACGAAATACCCAAGAAAATCAATGGAAAGGAAAAAGATTAATTTCAGTTAAAGGGGGTGTGGTGGTTTGAATGAGAACTGCCCCCATCATGAACTCATATATTTGAATGCTCCGTCTCTAGTTGGTGGACCTGTTAGGAAAGGATTAGGGAATGTGGCCTTGGCAGAGGTGTTTCACTGGGGGTAGGGTAGCCTTTGAGGTTTCAAAAGCACAGGCCATTCCCAATTAGTGCTCTCTCTGTTTCACGGTTATGGATCAGTATGCAAGCTTTCAGCTACTGCTCCCCAGCATGGTCATGGACTCTAACCTTCTGAAACTGTAAGCCCCAACAGTGCTTTCTTCCATATATTGCCTTGCTCATGGTGTCTCTTCACACCAACAGAAAGAAAGGTAAATAAAGAAGTGGGAAAGGCTCAGGTTTTAGAGGCTCCAGTGTAAGATCTGGTGGCTCTGCTACTTTGAATTAGAGGCAAGGCAAAATATGCAGGCACATGTGGTAATATGTGGTAAAGGAAGACATTCGCCTTGCGGGGCAGGAAGCAGAGAGACAGGAAGGAGATGTGGAGAAAAGATGTCCTTCCCAGTGAATTGTTTATTCCAACTAGCCCTGCCTAATAACCCACTCAGAGGTGAACTCATCAGTGGATTAGCCAGTCATGAGGTCAGAAACCTTATGATTTAATACTCAGCCCTATCAGCCTCTAACACATGTTCTTTTCAGGGACACACATAGCCACATACAACAGATGTACATCTATAAGTGGAATTGCTGGATTATATTGAAAATCCGTTTAGTATTTTGGGCTCTTGTGGAGCTTTTTTTCTGCTTTAATAAACAACAGAAAATATAGATATAACCCACATAGCAAAACATTTTTTAAATCCTCAGTAATTTTAGCACATAAAGAGACCTTGGGTTAAAATGTGTTAAGGGTGGCTGGGCGGGGTGGTGCACACCTTTAATCCCAGCGTTTGGGAGGCAGAGGCAGGCGGATCTCTGTGAGTTCGAGGCCAGCCTGGTCTACAGAGTGAGTTCCAGAACAGCTAGCTAGGGATGTTGGATAGAGAAACACTGTCTCAAAAATAAATAAATACATACGTTAAGGGTGTGGGATAATGCTTGGGGACTGCTGCCACACTGGGACTTCTTGTTTTGGTACTGAGGCCACACACGTGTGTCATGACAACAGTAGAATGACAGCAATATTATCCTTGACTAGGAAGAGCTGAGCTGCCTCAGTCATGCCCAGCAAGGAGTTAGTCATAGGGCCTGGATACCAGGATGTTGGCAAACCCAAATGCAAAGCAGGGTGGCTCTTTTAGCAACTTCCTCTAAGGCGGAAATTGATACTAGTTTCCCTTTGGAAGGACCGAAAGGATTTTCCGAAAGAAGTGAGAGGAAATGTTGATGTGCAGCTAACATATAGCTAGACCTGACAGAATCCCCATCCCACACACTGCAGATGATGCAGACTGTGGAAGTGCCGGAGTGCACCTGCATGGTTCACGGCCCACCCTCCTGCCTGAGAACAGACACTCCAGACACAGTTGGAAGGTAGAATTCGAGGCATTGAGGAGGAGCTCATGTGTTGCTCTGGGGCAGCGGAGGAAGATTGATACTTGGGCATTCACTGAATGCTTGTAGGAACATGGTTGCTCAGGTACTTGGAGTTAATGCAAGAGGTGGGAATGTGTTCAGTCTGAGAACAGCTTGAATGAGACAAGTGCACATGCCTGTTCACTGAAAGAAAGGCTAAACTAAGAGACCCAGCAGACCCTGCTGGGAAGGTGAGGGAAGGCTTCCAAGAAGAGGATGTGTCTTACAACCTGAGATCCAAATGCTCAGAGGCCAGTTGTATTCTGAATGAGGAAAGACAAACCGCTCTGCCCAAAGCCATCTGCTCATCATGCCCTCATTCCCCTCTCCCTCCCCCTTCTTTTTAAGAAAGTTTAAAGGACCAGTTTTTGCCAAATCTGTCTGCTTGCAAAGAATAACTAGGAAAAAGAGGCCCTTTTCTCAGACCTGAGGAAGGAAGCATGGGTGCTCAGGGAACTGGGGTGTTAAGGGTCCCTACCTATCCCTGGTTTTTTACCCTGTCTCAGATACACACACAACATGAACTCCCAGTATCTTAGGGTCTCTGAGTCACCTGTCCTGTGACAGATGACTTGACCAGTCTTTATAGGCAGTTCTCGACTGGAGAGGCTGTTGGAACTTTAGGGTGCTTTGCTAGAGGAGCTCACACACAGAAGTTTACACATGCCCCACTCCCACTGAGCAGTAAATAAAGCTGGGTATGTGGGAATAAGGGGCTGTTTGCCAGAGCAGGCATGCTGACCTCAAAATGTTTGCTTTTGAAGAAAATAGTAGGGATGTTGGGAAAACAAACCTCTCTGGATGATCATTTCCCAAAGGACTTTGAGGCCGCACATTGAAGCTTTTCTAGGTATGGTGACGTTTTTGTGTTTGAGAGAAGGTTTCCTCTTTGTAGCCCTGGCTGTTGAAACTCTTTCTGTAGACCAGACTGACCTCGAACTCAGAGATCCTGGCTGCCTCTGCTTCCCAAGTGCTTGGATTAAAGGTGTGCACCACTACGGCCTGGTTGCGTGGTGACATTTTTAAAAAAAGAAGCTATGAGTGTACTCCAAACTGCATAGTGGCTTTTTTTTATAGAGTAGATAGTGTTAAAAATGTTCTTTGTTAATTTGTCTTACGTTTTCTCATTATAGTTTAGAAATTAGTTTTTAACCAAACTGGAAGACCGAGAATGGTTTGGGAAGAATGATGTATTACAGGCACTAAACTTGATGCTTAGGGATGCAGACTTGAGGCCAGAAGAGACCATCCCCATTATTAATTCCTCATCAGATAAATAGTCTTTAGTAGTGAGTCAGCCTTGGGACTGTAATTATAAAGCCTGATTCCTGCTCTGGATTTGTGGTAGTAACTGAGCCACGCCTAGCTGATCCAGGTGAGGAAGCAGACCATAGAGGAAGTGATTAATCTTGACTGACCTCACTGGAGAGCTGATTACATAAACTGAAATCTGTTTCAGATGTTGTGGTACAGCTACCATATAGTAAAATACACATATTTAAAATGTAAGAGTTGAGAAGTTGTCCTCCCCGTGGTCTGATAATTTATTTGTTACTCTTCCGTTGTTATTTTCTTTACCTCTGGACATACTGGGACTCACTGTGTAGACCAAGCTGAACTGACAGAAATTTGCTTGCTTCTGCCTCCGAGGTGCTGGGGTTAAAGGCATGTTCTACCACTACTGACTTGTTACTCCTAAAGACTTACCTTTCACTGGGCACAGACTTAGAAGTAAATCACCACCTGGAAAGATGGCTCAGTGCTTAAGAACATATACTGTTCTTGCAAAGGACCTGAGTTCAATTCCCAGCACCAACATCAGGCAACTTAAAATTACCTATAATGCCAGTTCCAGGAGATCTGATGCCTCTGGTCTTCAGGGTTATTTAGATCACATTTACATACCCATAAACAGACATACACAGAATTAGAAATAAAGTAAATCCTCAACAAAAGGAATAGAAGCTCTTAGGGAGGACAGCCTGTCTCTTGGCAGTCTGCATTTCCCCTTGGCTTCCTTCATTTTCTTAGCCAAAAATTTTAGCAATTCTTCAGCCTTCTTTTTTTTTTTTTTTAGTGCTTTGTTTCTTCAGAGCAACATGTTTGTGTTGCAGGACTTGTGGAATAACAAGACGCTGAATATTGGTCCTGGGCTTTTGGTCCTGGGCTCCTCACCATCTTTGATTAAGGGCTTCCCGACAAAATTGGAGGAGGCCATGCTCTTTACAGAGATGGAAAGGCTTTCGGAATCTGCTAGCTTTTTTGGGTCCTAGTCACTGAGGCACAGCAGTATGGCAGTTTAGGTATCTCCTCTCCTTTTTCTAAACAGAACCAAGTTGAGAACACTCAGATTGGCATCCACAATGCCTTACTCAACAGCAGGTGCACTCTGCTGTGGGTCAGTACGTCTTGCTTCATGGGAAAGGTGTTCTTCTCACCGCTGATTGGGATTGGAACCAGCAGCTACTTCTGTGGCCACATGCATCTCACAGAAAGTATAAAACTTAAGTTTGTTGTCTGTTTGACAGCCAGTTGCTGGAACTGGAAAGAAGATAATTCAGCTTCATCTCAGCACAGCTAAGACCCCACCCAAAAAAAAAAAAAAAGAAGAAGAAGAAAAAGAAGTTGTTTTGATGTGTGTGGTATATCTATTATGTCCACATTTTGTGTGTGGGTACATTTGCTCATGTGGGTGCATGTGGAGGGAGACCAGAGCCAATGTTGGAATGTCTTCCTGAATCAATTCTCCACCTGCTTTTTGCAGACAGGATTTCTTGCTGAACCTGGCTGAATCTTGCTGTTTTTACTAGACTGCCTGGCCAGTAAGCTCCTATGACCTTCCTCTCCCACCACAGCCAAGATAGCAAGCGTACTGTTATCACCACAGATGTTCTCCTGGGCCTTTGGTAGTCTCCCCCATCGCCCTCATTCCTGACCTGCTTTCTGTTGTTGCAGATTGAATGTGTGTTTTTAAGAAATTCAGGAACTATCTTGAGTACATAGTAGTTGCTTTCACTTGGCATAATTGAAACTCTTCTGGATTTTAAAAGTTTTATAATTAGCTGGGTGGTGGTGGCTCATGCCTTTAATCTGTCTACAACAGTTAGTTCCAGGACAGGCACCAAAGATACACAGAGAGATTCTGTTTCAAAAACCAAAAAAAAAATGTAATTATTTATGTTTATGTGTCTTTATGAATCATTATCCCTGGAATTAAAGTTACAGACAGTTGTGAACTCTTGATGGGTAGGTACTGGAAACCATATCAGGTCCTCTAAAAGAGCAGCAAGCACCCTTAGCCATCTTTCCAGCACCCATTCACAACCCCAGTCTTTTCATTCTCTTCAGAGTTCCATCTGGGCACGGTAGCACGTTCTTTTTTAAATAAAGAGTGTGTATGGCTTTTTTTGTTTTCATGTATGTCAGTGTGCCACATGCTTACCTGGGGCAAAAAGAGGATGTCAAAATTGCCCTGGGAGCTGGGCAGTGGTGGCGCCTGCCTTTAATCCCTGCACTTGAGAGACAGAGGCAGGTGGATTCCTGTGAGTTTGAGGCTAGTCTAGTCTACAAGAGCTAGTTCCAGGACAGGCACCAAAGCTACAGAGAAACCCTGTCTTGAAAAACAAACAAACAAACAAAAACAAACCAACAAACAAAAAAATTACCCTGGGATTGGAGTTACAGACAGTTGTGAGCCACCATGTGGGTGCTGGTTATCAAGCCTACATCCTCTGAAAGAGCAGCCAGTGCTCTTAACCTGGAACACTCTCTAGTCCCTAAACATTTATTTTGTTTGTATATACGTGTGTGTGTGTCTGTCTGTCTGTCTGTCTGTCTGTCTGTGTCTATGTGTCCGTATGTGTAGCTGTGGGTATGTGGATGTGCCCCTGGAGGCCACCAAAGGTCATGAGATCCCTTGGCTGTGTGTGTCTGTGTGTGTATGTATGTCTGTGTCTATGTTTAGCTGTGGGTGTGCCGCTGGGGGCCAGCAAGGGTTATGAAATCCCTTGCCTGTGTGTGTCTGTGTCTGTGTGTACCTGTGGATGTGCCCCTGGAGGCCAGCAAGGGTCATGAGATTCCTTGGAGCTGGAGTTCCAGATATTTTTGAGCTTCCTGATGTGAGTGCTGGGCACTGAACTCTTTCCTCTGATAGAGTAGTAAACACTCTTAGCTGCTGAGCCCTATCATCAGCTCCTGACACACACTTTTAATCCCAGCAATTGAGACAGAAGCAGATGTAGACAGATCTCTGTGAGTTCAAGCCCAAACTGCTCTGCATAGCAAGTTCTAGGCTAGCCACAGCTACGAAGTGAGACCCTGTCACAAAAAAAGAGTTACAAAATTTAATGAAGTCCAGCTTATCTGCTTTCTATTTTGTGACTCAGCATAGTTCATCACAATCTGCCTGAACCAAAGTTACAAACTTTTTCCATGGTTTCTGCTCAAATTTTGATAATTTGGAGCTTTGCATTTATATCTAGGCCTTCGATGTATTTTTGAGTTACTTTTTCTTACTGGTACAAGAAGCAGAGCACAGAGCTTTCTTAGTGGGAGCCAGTCATCCCATGTCCAGTTGTTGAAATAGCCTTCAACTCACAAACATCCGCCTGCCTCTGCCTCCCAAGAGACAGATTAAAGGCGTGCTTCCATGGGGCTCTGTGATAACCTCTTGATACCTACGCTAGCTACCCTGTCTTGGTGTTCCTGCCATGCTGGATTGTTGGTGGTTCTTTTCTGCTAGTTTCTGGAATGTTTTTGCTGCTCTAAATTCTTTGCATTTCCACAAATTTTAGAGTCAATTTGACAGTATCTACGGTCAAGTCTGGTGGAATATTGTTGGTAGCATTGAATTTGGGTAAACTGAGATCTTAATCATTTGAATCTTCTAATCCATGAATACTGTACATTTTCCATAGGTTTAGATCTTTTAAATATATCTTTCAGCAATATTTTTCTGTTTTCACCAATAGGATTTAAATGTCTTATTAGATTTATCGCTTTTTTCTTTTGCCATTTTTTTCAGTTTATTATTATTTATTGAGACAGTTTTACCATGTAGCTAAGGCTGATTGTGAGTTCAGTACTGTCTCAGCCTCCAAAGTTCTAGAATTACAGGCATGTACCACCATGTCCAACTTATATTTGTTTTGTAATGCTGTTGTTTTTGGTGACTTTCTGAACTCCGAATTTCTGGAAGAGTAGACTTTTTTTGAAACAGGGTTTCTATGTGTAACAGCTCTGGCTGTCCTGAAACTCGCTCTGTAGATCAGGCTGGCCTCGAACCCACAGAGATCCGCCTCCCTCTGCCTCCCAAGTGCTGGGATTAAAGATGTGTACCATCACCGCTCCCTTCCCCCCTTTAAGATTTAGTTTTATAGTGGTGGACTTTAATCTCCGCTAAGGAGGCAGAGGAAGGAAGATCTCTCTGAATTCGAGGCCAGCCTGGTCTACAGAGCGAGTTCCAGGACAGCCACAGCTGTTGCACATAGAAACCCCGTTTCAAAAAACCAGAAAGAAACAAATTTTTAGTTTTGTGTTTACTTAAATGTGTATGTGTGCCGTTTAGGTATGTGTGCCCTCAGGGGCCAGAACAGGGTACCATATTCCTAGCAGCTGGTGTCACAGAGTTTTGAGTCACCTCAGCGTGGATACTGTAAACCAAATGTGAGTCCTGTAAAAGAGGAAAACATACTTTGTTCTGTCTCCCCAGCCCTGAGACTAGTTCTTCTTTAAAGTTAGTGGACTTTTCTAATGAAAACACTTGAGCCTGAACTTGCCCTAGTGTAAAGCAGGAATGCTAACATTTTGACATTGTGGTCTGCTGATGTGCTGAGCTGTGTTCACAGTTGTCCTGGGATGCATGTGGTCTGTGGGCCTCAGTTGAATATACCTGGTTTTTTGTTTCTTTTGAGGTGCTGAGGGTCAAACTGAAAATCTCCTAAGTCCTAGGGAAATATTCCAACACTCAGCCCCATGAGTGATACCCTAGCCCTGTATAAAGGGTTTTGCTAAATGCTGAAGTTTTTTTTCAGCTGTAAGTTTTTTATTTCCTTGTGCAGGAGACTGGGCTTCCCTTCCTCACATCTCTTTACTATGGGCTGCTTTTGCTGAGGCAAGCAACAGAAAGATGCTCACTGGGTGCAAGACCTGATTCCAGTTCCCAGAAGTGTGGCTAATTAAACTGTTGGTTTTAATATGAAAAAATATTTGTATTATTTTCCTAATAGCATGTAGTAAATATGCCAGGTTGCATTTTCTAAGTTGACAAATGAAACACAGGGCAACGTATCCTTCATGCTCTGCAGACTCAGGACATCTAGGACACTATGAGGGTCCTGGCACAGCTTAATAGTGAGGGATCCTCTGCTGCATTGTTCTGGTCCATGTTCAAGGACTTCTCTTTTTTCTTCAAATTTGGGTTTTGGCACTTGTTCTTATGTTTGTTTATTTTTTTTTCATTATGCAAAGGATTTGGTTGAGAGATAGGTTTTGTGTGTCTGTGTGAACTGTCACAGAAGGTGGGACACGCCGTCCTGTTGTCAGATGTCAGAGCGTGCTCTGCTCTGCAGTTGCAGTCTTCCGGAAGGAAAGGGTGTGTAGACTTAGGACAGATGAAAGATAACACCACACTTTGGACTGGAATATCTGCTTCCAGATAGTTGTGTTTGCTCGCAGCCTTTTCACTGCTGCTACAGTGGTGAATCACAATTCTCACCAAATGATATGGGAAAAGATACTGGGAAGAAAGCCTGCCTGTAAAATAAGCACACGGATTTTCATTGCTCTGTGCTGCATCTTGCCTCAATTCCTAAACTGTTGTTTGTAATTTACTTACTCTGTGATAGGAGCAGAAAATGGACATGAAAAACATGCTGCATTTAGCCATCTCCACTATATATACAGTGTATATCTGGATATAAAATTAGCTTATGGTAACATAGATCCTCCTTGACTTCTGATTGGAAATGTCCCAGTAAAGCTATGGTGACTTAAAAATACATAATTGGAAAGTACATTTAATATCCCAACCTGCCAAGCACCGTGATTCAGCAGCATGGTGTGCTAGAACGTTGTTTATCTATTGTTACATCATGACTGACTGGAAGCAGTACAGACTGCTATTGTTCAGTTTTGGGACCTGCCACATCCTGACTATCCAGGAGTAACTGACTCCAAATCAGATGTGCTTCCCGCTGAGTGTAAACCACCTAGTCTGCCATAATGTAAACTGGGAAGCATTTATTCATAGTTGGGGTTTTTCATAACATTTTTGTTATCTTATGTGCATGAATGTTTTGCCTGCATGCATGTTTTTATACCACATGTATGCTGGTGCCCATGGAGGCCAGAAGAGGGCACTGGATCCTCTCGAACTGGGGTTACAGATAATTTTAAGTGCTATGTGGGTGTCGGAAATCAAACCCAGGTCCTCTGCAAGAGCACTCACTGCTCTTAATTGCTGGGGAAGCAGAAACAGGCAACCCTGGGGCTTGCTGGCTAGCCAGCCTAGCACTAATCAGTCATCTCAGGCCAATGAGAAACTCTGTTTCCAAAAACAAAGTGGACAGTGCCTGAAGGAGGAACACACACATGAGGGTGGCCCTGGCATATGTGTGCGAACACACAGAGGGAGGGGAAGAGGAGAGAGAGAGAGAGAGCGTTATACATAAGCCATCAGGCTAGAGACAAAGCTAGCTCTCTAATTAGCTGTCTTTAAAGTGTAAAGTACTTGCCCTCCCTGTGCAAGACCTGAGCTCTGAACCCAGGTCAAAGACAGATGCCAGTTTGCTGGTGTGTGCCCAAAGGCTAACCCAGGCTGCACAGTGACAGTCTGTCTCTAAGTTTAAAAAAAAAAAAAAAAGGGATGGGGAGTAAAGTGAAAATCAACAAGAAGAGAAGAATTCAGCACTTGGCTGTAGTGTGCAAGTTTCTAACTTCTATTGAAACCTGTGTTTTGCTGCATTAGTTTATCTTGTCAGAAACCACTGTCACCGTTACCTTAGTCAAACACATCTTCTCGTTACTGCTTCTAGCTGTCTGCAGCATACCAGATAAGAGTCAGAAATCTATTAGCCTCGCTTCCTCCGAAGTCTGGATTTCCAAGTACTTGAATCTCCCATTTGTTCGCACAGTCATCTCAGTGTGCCTTCTTGTGAGCCCTTATTTTCCTGGAGTGTGGTTACTGTGATGTCACATGACTTACCAAAGCATCACCTTCCTAGTCCCATCTTCTTGGAAAAGTATTCCAGAGTCCCCTGGCTAAAGAGGGTGCTGTCCTTCACCTTGCATTGAAATACCATTTCAGTGTTCCTGGGAGGGAGGTGTGCTGTATGATCTGATGCAGAACTAACCACTCTCTACCCTCGACTTCGGGAACGTGTGTTCAGAGCCCCCTGAGGAAGCAGACTAGGGGTAGCCACGCAGCATCTGGACTACTTGTCCCAGGGCCACCTTGACGTGGATAGAGTTCTGTTCTATGTTTCTGCTTTGGTGCCACTTCCTCAACAGCCCCTTGCCCTTTTGTCCACAGAGCTTCGGTGCAACCCTGGGCAGTTTGCATGTCACAGTGGTGCCATCCAGTGCATACCCCTCCTCTGGCAATGTGACGGCTGGCCAACGTGTGAGGATGAGAGCGATGAGGCTGACTGTCCAGGTGAGTGTGTAGTTGACCTATCTCTGCCCTGGCATTCTGTGGGGAGGGAACGGAACCAGGCAATCTGTGTGGTCCGTACACATTGGAAAGGTAGTGTGAGCCAACCCCACTCTCAACCTTTTTAAAAAAAAAAAAATGTTGAACATTGGACATCTCTAGAACTCATGAGTTAACAGCACTGGGGTTGTGACCTGCAAACAGCCCTGGGCTCACATGACCTTGGGAGTGAGCCCTTTCTGAAGGGGTGTGTCGGCCTTCAGTGGCTATGGATGTAGGTGTCTATCAAGTCTTGTCTAGTGTGCTGCTAAGTATAAACTGTGAAGTAGCATTACCCTTCCTTCCCTTACCCAAGTATTCTTTAGTAACGTGGCACTTAGGGTTTTCTTGTGACCCGTTAAAAGTTCCTAAAGACTTATGGAAAGGCCACAATTTGTACATTTTTGTTTATCTGCTGATCTCTCCCTAAGCACCCTGATGAATATAAAGCTCCATGAATAATAGCATTCATTCTATCCACAGGTCTCAACTTGAGAATAGGTGGAAGGGCAGCACCCCATGCACATGTGTTCGTACCTGTGTGTCTTACACATTTACACCGACTCACGATCCTTCAGGCTTCTAACAAGGCCTGTCAGCAGAAGGCACATCATGTCATAGAAGTAATATGCTTTCTCAGTGAGACATTACTCCACACGCTGAGGCTAAGGAAAGTCTCCACCTAAGCACCTGGTCAACTGGTCTAATGCCCAAATAGCAGTCAACTCCCAACAGAAGGTTGCATTGGCTCATATGCACCTTAGGCTTATGCATTCCGTGTACACTGCGAGCCGTAAATCTCTTTTGGGTCATGACCCCAGGTTACACTTTGAACAGTTGAAACAGAGACAGGAGGCTGCAAGTCTGGCTTAGCCTAAGGTAGATAGATTTACACAGCAAAGATATTACATATTACCAGCATTATTTAAGTACACCAGTGTTGTTCTTTTTCAAATAATGGGTAACCCCTATCTGGCAGAGTTGTTTTTCCTGTAAGAGCACAGGGAGCTTTATGGCAGACTTGGACGTAGTGATGGTCATGACCCTGTTGTGGGAATCTTTCTTGTGTAAGCACTCTGATCCCAATGAGACTGGAAGAGAAGAGATGTCACTGGTGGAAGAAAGCCAGGTTAGGTCCTTAAAGGCTTTTAATATCTGGTCCAATTTGCGTTCTCAGTTTGTGCTCTTAAACCACAAGTTGGGGTAAACAAGCAAACAGCCTTATACAGCGGTATAGGTGGTAGCCAGCTGTTGAAGGGCAGCAGCCTATTGCGTTAGCTATACCTCCAGGTCCTTCTGTCCCAAGTAACAGGGGAAGTCTTGGCAGACAGGCTACAAGCAGTTTTTTAAATAAATCACTAAATGGATCAGTATCTAATAATTGACCCTTTCTAGTTTAACTCTCTACTGCCCCCTTCCCATAAAACTGTCCAGTTTTTATATCTTTAGTGTGGGAATTGACCTAATGGCTGGTCAACCCTGGTGAGTAAACATTTCCATCCTAGCATCCTAACTTTATCTTGTCTCTAACAGGCCTGGTTAGCACACTACTTTTCTTGGGGTATTTGGAGGCAGTGCTCCTTTAGATCAATTCCGCGGTGTGTCCTGAGCAATTGTAGTAGTAAGTCCCTTAGAACAGCAGTCCTATAATTTTATCAGTCATACTCCAACTCAAGAATCACAACCTTACCTTTAATCCCAGCACTCAGGATGCAGAGGTAGGTGGATCTCTGTGAGTTCAAAGCCAGCCTGGTCTACAGAGCTAGTTACAGGACAGCCAGGGCTACACAGAGAAATCCTATCTCGAAAAACCCCCCAAAAAAATCTTTTAATCCCAGTACCTAATAGAAACAGGCAGATCTCTACGTCTGAGGCCAGCCTGGTCTACATAGTTCCAGGTCAGCCATGGCTACATAGTGGCCTGGCACAGAGGAGACCTGCCTTTAAAAAAAAAAAAAAAAAAAAAAAAAAAAAAGAGGGAGGAAAAGGGGGAGAAAAGAGAAAAGAAAGAAATCATAACCTGATTCTGGCCTGGCATTGAGACCCTTTACTGTCTGGTTTAATTCTTCCTTGCCAAGCTTTTTTTGGTTTTGTTTTGTTTTATTTTAAAGATTTACTTATTATATACAGTGTACTTCCTGCATATGTGCCTGCAGGCTAGAAGAGGGCACCAGATCTCATTACAGACGGTTGTGAGTCACCATGTAGTTGTTGGGAATTGAAGTCAGGACCTCTGGAAGAGCAGTCAGTGCTCCCAACCTCTGAACCATCTCTTCAACCCCTTTTATTTATACCATTTTGTTTATTTGGTTTAGTTTGGTTTGGTTTTGGCTTTTTGAAATAAGGTTTCTCTGTGTAACAGCCGTAACTGTCCTGGAACTTGCTCTGTAGACCAGGCTGGTCTTGAATTCACAGAGGTCCATTTACCTCTACCACCCGAGTGCTGGGATTAAAGGTATGCACCACCACTCCCTTGCCAAACTTTTATGTCACTGTTGTTCATATGAGGTGATGTACTTTCTGTGTCCACCCTGTTAACTTCTTACTGCATGTATCCTGTGTTTCTTGGTGTTTTCTTGGAATTCTTTTGTTCTGTTCTTGCCTGAATCAATGTGCCTTCTTTAAGACTTGTCTCAAATGCCAGCTGCCATCATAAGAAGATACCTCTGTCCCTCTGATTGAAGTACCTGATCTTTTAGTGTGTCTAGAACTGTTAGTTAATGCTCACTGTTGAGGGGTGTGATGGCTCTTCTTGGTTGTCAGCTTTTCCATATCTGGAATGAACTATAATCCCGAAATGGAGGGCACACTTGTGATCTGGATCTTGAGGCAAGAAGCCAACACGCCTTTGATCTGGATCATGGGGTGGAAGGCACAGCTTTAATCTGGGCCACACCTTCTCCTGGAAACCTATATAAGGACAGTAGAAGAGGGAAGGGTTTGTCCTTCTTCGCCTGCTTGCCCTTGCCTTGTCAGCACATCCAGAAGGCCACTGAGACACCCATACTTGTGGGACTGAGCAGCTACTGAATTCCTGGACTTTGCACTCACAGCTAGCCATTGTCGGGCTGCAGCCTGTCAGTCATTCCAGTACATTCCCTGTCTATAGAGAGAGGGAGAGATTCATTCCGTAAGTTCTGGGACTCTAGAGAACCCTAACCAAATGCAAGGGGCCTGTTCTTCATTTCTTCTTCCAGAGCACAAGCCTCTCCTCTCCCTGCATGGACCCTAGCCTGAGGTAGAAAAGGTAGAAAAGCCTGGGCCATCAGGAAGGTGTCCGATAGGAAGTAATGTTTAAGCTCTGCACAGTTCTTTGATGGGGTTCCAAAGCAAGATGTATAATGGGCACAGTGCTGTGCATCTGTGGTCTCAGCTACTCAGAAGGATGAGACTGGAGAATTGCTTGAGTCCAGGAGTTGAGACAAGACTCGGCAGCAGAAAAGCATGTCATCTCTGACAGACAGATGGGCTGATGAGCCGTGCAGCACGTAGAACAGAAGGCCTTCATCATCATCCTGACCCTCCCTTCTGCCATTCCTTCACACATGTCTGCTGGAGGCATTTGCCTTTCCAGAGGTTTGAATGATGGCGGCCTGGTCATGGCCCTCTAAGGCCATCCTATATTTCTGACTTAGTCCTTGAGTCATAGCTGAAAGAGAGTGGGCTTCCCAGCACTTGGCATCAGATGTTAGTGAGGACCATGAGACCACAAGGGGAAGCCTCCCCAGGGCCATAGAGAATGAAGCCCCTAGAGTGGCCTTTTGGAAAACTTTGTGAAAAAGCAAATGGTTCTTGGTTTCCTTCAAATGAAACAAAGCTATTTGCTGCTCTGAAAGTGTCTTTTACTTTACTTTTAAAGTTGTGCAGAGTTTCGCTGCCATGGACTGTGCAAGTAGGTCTGGTTCCCTTTCAGACCACGTGGCCTGGCACAGAGGAGGCCTTAGCACAGCTTGCATGTTTATAAAGCCTGCGGGTTGCTGTGCTCTTTAGAAGTCCAATGCAGGGCAGACTGTTCCAGGCTCTTAGAGTCGCATGTGACTAGTAGGAATGGTGTGTGTGCAGAGACACTGGCGTCTGAAGGTTGAGAACTGAGCCACAGTAGACCTGCCTAACCTGTCCTTGTCTCTGTCTCTGCTTGTGGTGGGCTGCCAGTCACAGTCTGCATGGGAGCAGATTGATTCTTAGTTCTGAGAAGTTAAGTTTTAAAAACACACTGGAGTAATGTGATACCTGATCTTACTTCTTTAATAGCTGCTGAAATTTTGTTACCCTTTTTCTAGCTTTTTTGTTTTTTAACTTTAAAAATAACTGATCGTGGTGGCTCATGCCTATAATCCTAGCACTCTAGAGTCTGAAGGAAGCAAGGTTCCCCTAAGTTTGAGGCCAGCCCAGGCTGCATAGAGGCTCAGAGGAGGGAGCCGAGATTTAGTGGGTAATGAGTACCTGTGCTCTGAAAGCTGTGCCCTTCTACAGAGCATGTGATGATCCAGGGGAAAGCCCTCCCATTCTCAGGGAGGCCAGTTTGGCATGTGGACTTGAGGTTTTCTAGAATTGTCCACACTAGACTGTTTCATTGCCCCCACACTCCAAAAGCTTGTCTGAAAAGATCACAAAGATGGAGAGCTATGGAAACAAAGCAAATGAGGCCAGTCCTTTCAGCAGCAGGAAAAGTAGTGGTTTCAGTTCTGCCTTGATGCTGTTTTGTTTTTGTTTTGAGACAGATTCTCACCACTTAGCCCAAACTGGCCTAGAACTCGATTGCAATCCGGTCTACCCTGCTTTCCGAGTGCTGGTGTCGTGGATAGATATGTGCCACAACTTAAGCAGGTGTTGGAAAGCAGAAATGGGTGGCATACTTGGTGCACTGTGTGTCCTTTCTGGGCTTTTCTTGTGTTTTAGAAACTGGCAGGCTGGAGTCATAGTACTCAGAGTGCTCTGCCAGCAGCCTTCAGTGTGTCCTTTGGCTCTAGGAGGCGCTGACAAGGGCCAGGAAGGCAAAAAGATTCCCTCTCCTTCAGGCAGAAGTCAGGATTAGCTGCAGAGGTGACACAGAAGGTATTCTCTGTAGTAAACAATACTGTGTTCCTCCAGAAGGTTTTGTGGGAATGTGCCATCAATTCTAAGATGTGAGGAGGGGTCTTCTTGGTGCATTCTGAAAAAGGTACAAAGAGCAATGCCTACAAGAAGCAAATTTACTTCAGAGTGGATTTAGGGAGACACCAAAAAGAGTCATGACAGAATCTACTGGATATAGACAGATCCAAGACACATGATACATGGCATAGGCAGAATTATATAACAGAAGGCTGTGACAGTTGGGAAGAAATGAAAGTGGATCCCTAACTCAGAACACATAGAAAATGAAGGTTTAAGTTAAAAAAAAAAAAGACAGTTTGAGTGATTATCAACTTTGATAAGGAGGTTAAAATTTCTTTAAAACAGCTGGCTTTATCCAGATGGTGGTGGCTTAAGCCTTTAATTCCAGCACTCAGGAGGCAGAGGTAGTCAGATCTCTGAGTTTGAGGCTAGCCTGGTCTACAGAGCAAGTTCCAGAACAGCAGGACTACACAGAGAAACCATGTCTCAAAAAAAAAAAAACAGCTGGTTTTGCTTAATTAAAAAAAAATCTCCCTTTATTAAAAGACACTAGTAAAAAGTGAAAAAGATCAACTGTAACATGGAGAAATGGAAGCCAGGGAGATGACTCGGTTGGTAAAGTGCCTGTGCTACAGCCTTGAGAACCTGAATTTGATCCCCAGCACCCACATCAAAAGCTATGCATCATGGGCTGCGCTTGTAATC
The DNA here is from genome assembly GCF_982192425.1 of Myodes glareolus. NCBI lineage: Eukaryota > Metazoa > Chordata > Mammalia > Rodentia > Cricetidae > Myodes > Myodes glareolus. The sequence continues at coordinate 97,250,225 of NC_142027.1, read as the reverse complement.
CCAGCACTTGTAGGGATCAAAGGTAGGCAGATCCCTCAGTCTCACTGGCCAGCCTTGCCACATCAACAAGCCCCTGGTCCCAGTAAAAGACAATGCTCAAAAGACCACAGTGCGGTGGTTCCTCAGGCATAGCCATTTCTTAGAAAAGTTATTAGTAACTATATTGATTAAATATAGAGCTATGTAAGTTCACCAGTACTCTAAAGACTGTGGAAGAGAAATTCTTTTAACTTTTGTTGTTGTTTTGTTTTGTTTTGTTTTCCAAGGCAGGGTTTCACTGTAGTTTTGGGGCCTGTCCTGGAGCTAGCTCTTGTAGAGCAGGCTGGCCTCAAACTCACAGAGATCCGCCTGCCTCTGCCTCCCGAGTGCTGGGATTAAAGGCATGCACCACAACTGCCTGGCTTTCTTTAAGCAGTTTTATACTAACATCTTGGGAAACCATCAGAATATATGTGATTATGTGATAAACTGTTTTGTGCCAGTGACGGAATGTTAGGAGTAAGTATCAATATTTATGTCGGTAGGCAAAAGCAGGTTTGCTGTGGGATAGTCCTTCTGTACTCTGTATGTATTGCTTAGTATTGTATGTATTGATTAGTAATAAAGCTGATTTGGCCTGTAGAAAGACAGAATAAGGGTAGGTGGGAAAGCCAAACTAGGAGGAAAAAGAAGAGTCAGAGAGATAGATGGACAGCCACTGGGGAAGCAAGATGCTAGAGGACAAGTAAAGCCACAAAGCTATGTGGCAAAATGCAGATTAATAGATGTGAGGGCTACTTAGTAATAAGCCTGAGCTATAGACTGAACATTTTGCAATTAATATTAAGCTTCTATGTGATTATTTGGGACCTGGTGGTCAGGACAAAAAAAAGCTCAGTCTCCGCTTATACAATTTGGCAGAGATACACAAGCAGCTCAGTGTAGGTATGGATGGTTCTGTGATTGAACATAAGAGGAAAGCTGAATAAAGCACAGCATTGGTACACAAAAGTCATGGCGGCTCAGTGGCAGATTGCTTCTGCAGAATTACAGCTCTTGGTTCCTCCCCGGTGGAAAAACAAGGACAGAGACTGGAAGGCTCAGGCAGTATGAGTTCAGCCCTGCAGGTGAGGTTTCTGTCATTACTGCATTTCATTGTGATGCTTGTAGCTTCCACTCTTTAGAAAGCTGGGGTGGCTTTTCTTGTTATTTGCGGAGACAGAGTCTTGTTACATTGCCCAGACTGGTTTCAAACTCATAGGCTCTTGAGATCCTACTGTCTTAGCTCCAAGTGTTGGAATTCTAGGAATGTAGAAGCAGAGTGAGAACTGACTTAGCTTAACCAGACCAGCAGCAGCATGGGTCTGCTGGAAAGACAGGAAGTAGAAATACATTTGACCTGTGCAAGTCCTGAAAGTTGGGAGGTAACAGATTCTGGAGGGGAAAGAAATGGGATTGGTAAGATTCTCAGTACCACTCTCTTCCTTCTCCAGTCTGCACAGTTGACTCTTCCCACCGAAAGATGATAGGCTTGTCTCTATTCCTGTGCTGCCCAGTGGTAGCACTGAGTCCCTGTGGCTTAGGCACCTGAAAGAAAGGACTGTTTGGAATGAAGACGCGAGGGAAGTATAAAATAAGCACCATGTAACAGCCACAGTGCAAACCCAGGATGAAAAGCATCCTTGGCGCTTCCTGTGGCGTGACTACACGCTGAGATCCATCTGCTCTGTTTACTTGTTGAAGAGCGGTTACATTATCTCTGTTAGCATCGAGCCACTGGGCACCACAGGGAAGTCAGTGAGGTTGGAAAGAGAATTGAGGAAGATTATCTCAGGTGACAGTAGAGCCCTCCCCCTGCCCTCTTGCTGGCTGAATACTTTCTGCCAGCCCTGTATTCCAGGAAGAGATCAGAAGGGTCTTTTCTGTGGATACACAGGTGTGTCCCACAGGAGAAGGCTCACAGCATGGAACTCAGTTATGGCTTATCTAGACCATCTTCCCCTTAACCATGAAAAACAGTTGGTGTTTCCCATCTCTCTGGATGTTCAACAGACTTGTCACAGCTTTCTAATTCAAGAGAGTTAATGGATGACGTGATGTAACTGCAGTGTGTGAAGCAGTGTTAAATTCAGGACTGAGGCCAGCACACTGTCTCCACTGCTTACTGACCGTGGTCCCTTGGACACATCACATCTGTAAAATGGGAATAAAGTTCTGCTCTCTACTAAAATTGTTAGCAAGGTTAGATAATAGGATACATGGAACATGTGGGTTAGAAAGAACAGCATACAGCAGTCCCTCAGTGAAGATTACCAATTACTGTTGTCTTATTAATTGAAGGAGTAAAAGAGAACTTTAAAAAATATATTTTGACTTAACAAAATGGTAGTCTAGGAAATTCCCAGTCCTCATTCTGCCACAGAAACATTCCAAGGACTAGAGCCTGGATAAAGGGACTCTGTAGCAACTCCGGGAAACTCAGAAGCCGGCCACCACACCTGGCTCAGAGACGTTTGTTTGTTTGTTTGTTTGTTTGTTTGGGCAGTATTTATTTTTACTCTTTGGCAGTCTCATCCATATATATAATAAAGCTTAGTCCTTACCCACTGCTGTCTCACTACTCTCTTCCCAGGCCTCCCCTTTCTGTTTTCATGTCGTTTTGTATAAGAAATACAGACTTTAAGACAATATCTTAAATGTGTTCAGGGAACTAAAAGAAAATACGGCAAAGACCTAGAACAAACAAGGAAGAAGGGGTTGAAACTATTGCCCAGTGGGAGAATGCTTTCCTAGCATGGGCCTCTGCCTCCTGTGGAGCTGGCAAAAAAGAAACCCCGAACCAGTGTGGCTGCCCACACCTGTAATCTCAGTATTTGAGGGGGACAAGACGGCTCATACTACAGAATGAGATTATCTCAAAACAGTGAAAATGTTTTCTCCCCAGCATGATGGCAGGTGACAGTCAGGCACAGTCCTGTGACCTCCAAGGATAATCTGGGACAAGCTGAAGTCAACTACCGAAAGAGTCATAGATAGACACTATCCAAACACTGGAGAAGAAAGACTGCATACTGTCTGCCTGCAGAGCAGAATTGTACGTGATGGCAATCCAAGAGCCAGTATCATGGGACCAACAGCTGAAAACTGGTGGGAACCAGAGTATGCACAGGAGCTTTCATAGACTCCTAGCAAACGCACAGGACACTGGCAAGAGCTGCTCAGGGATGTGGCCAGCATTCACACTCAGCCCAAAGAAGTCAGAGATTCAGCTACCCTCTTGACTTCACCATCATGGAAAGGAAGACTGGAGGGGAAGATCAGTTGCAGAAGAGTAGAGGAGAAGCCTGGGAAGAAATGCTGTAGTATGAGGAGCATGGGGCCCTTTGTTCCATCCCGCCTGGTCCATCTTGGGCAGGAGAATGCTGTAGTAAGAGAGGAGCGGCTGTCTGCATCCCGCTGCCTGGCTCCTGGCCGCCCGGCTAGCTTAGCCCCCCGAAATAACCACACGGAAATTGTATTAATTAAATTACTGCCTGGCCCATTATCTCTAGCCTATTATTGGCTAACTCTTACATATTAGTTTAACCCATCTTTACTAATGTGTATCACCACTTGACTGTGGCTTACCGGCATGAGTCTAACCAGCGTCCATCTCATGCAGGAGAAACATGGCATCTACCATACTTCCCTTCTTCCCAGCATCTGTTCTGTGTACTCTACCCACCTAAGGGCTGCCCTATCAAAAGGCCAAGGCAGTCTCTTTATTCAACCAATGAAAGCAACACACAAACAGAAGAACCGCCTACGGAAGGCAAGAAATACTAGAGGCGCTCTCTCTCTCTCTTCTCTCTCTCTCTCTCTCTCTCTCTCTCTCTTTCTCTCTCTCTTTCTCTCTCTCTCTCTCTTCTTCTTCTTCTTCTTCTTCTTCTTCTTCTTCTTCTTCTTCTTCTTCTTCTTCTTCTCCTTCTCCTTCTCCTTCTCCTTCTCCTCCTCCTCCTCCTCTTCCTCCCCCCCCTTTTTGCCCAAACACAGTCTACCCTTGGCTAAAACTCCCTCGTCCCATACTCGCCTTTTTGTCCCTGTGGTTCCCCCTCCTGTTTGCCCCCTCTACTTTCCCTCATCCCAGTACTGATCACCAGTCTTGTTGTGATCATTGTTTTTTTTTTTACTTTTTTTCTTTGCATTCATACTCATAATGGCATATTAGTACATATCTTATAACAGTATTCCTAAGGTGATCATCATTTAAATTTATTTTTTTTATGTGTGTCAGTGTTTTGCCATGGGTGTTGGGTCCCCTGGAACTGGAATTATAAACAGTTGTAATCTGCCTATCATGTGGTTGCTGGGAATTGATTAGTATTTAACATGTGATTACTTGGGAGGGAACTGTTGGTTAGGTTTCATTCTAATTATTATTATTTATTGTTACTTGTTTAGCTGGTTTTTGTTGTTTGATTTGGGGATTTTGTATAGGGTTTTTTCAGGGCTGATTGTTTTGCAGTTGACTGTTTTCATAGAAACTGCCCTATGTGTTGACTGTCGCTGTGAATAGTATTCTACTAATGGGAAGGAATGTGGATAAATAAAATAATATTTAAAATAATATTTTAATATTATTTAAAATAATATTTTAAATAAAATAATATTTAAAAAAATAAAATAATAAAAAGTCAACCATTGATTAAATGCCTGCTACAGACTCCAACCCCCAGTCACGAGTGGCATCAAGGCTCCCAAGATGGCTCAGCAAGTGAAAGTGCAGATCTGATGGCCTGAGTTCAGTCCCTGGCTACAGGAGAGGACTAAGCTAACTCCTGAAGGTTGTCCTCTGACCACCACCACCACCACCACACACACACACACATACGCACACACACTAAAACTGTAAAAGAAAAACACAGGTAATATGGCTTCTATGACATGTCTCATCTGAAATACACAATTTCTGAATTAAGTCCCCCAGTGACAGTGACTTAGATGAATTTCCAAAAGAATTCAGAAGTATAATGAAAACTTTTCAAGAAACAAGAGGAGTAAATTTAAGGAGAACACAGATGAACGAGATAAAGAAGTCAATGCAGACTAGAAATAGAGTTAATAAAGAACAATATTGAAAAAGAAACAAACTGCCAGGTGGTGTCTTACACTTTTAATCCCAGCACTTGGGAGGCAGAGGCAGGCAGATCTCTGAGTTCAAGGTTAGTTTGGTCTACAGAGCTAATTCCAGGACATCCAGGGCTACACAAAGAAAACCTGTCTCAAAAAATCAAAAAGAAAAAAAAAGAAAGAAACTGAAATGATACCAGAAAAGAAAACCTTAGTAAACTAGTCAGATAACAAGCACATTGGAAAGCCTCACTGGTGGAATGGGTCACAGGCATGGCAGAACTTCAGGGCTTGAAGACAAGGTAGAGGAATTGGTACATCATTCAAAACCATCAGTAAGATCTTAAACACATACAAATGGAATGTCAGGGAATACTAACAGAATGTCTCAGGCCTGTGAGACTGGAAAGGGCAGCCCAGGCCTTAGGAAGAGCTCACTCACCAGGCATTCCTGCAGAGCTGGCCCTGCTGACCATTGTAAAGCAGGAATGGCTGATTCTTGACTGTGCTCAGAGTGCTTGCAAAAGGACAAGACCCTCTTTCCTAATAACAATAAAGTAAAAGCTATACTTCTCCACAAATATACCTGTTTATGTGAACAATGGTAGTTTTTAGGTATCCAAAGAAAACTAGAATGTGCCTCTTGATGCCCACCAGGCCTTTCCAGCACTGAGCTGCCATTGGACTTGGTGCCGGCAAGCCACAAGGTTGTGTTCTGGCTGCTGTAAATGGGCTCACAACATACTTCTTTTGCTTTCAGAAGTGACTGGAGAGGCCCGTCCTTATCATGGGAAGGAGACCTTGGACCTGCGACAGGGGCGGACCAGAGGAGGTGACCCCACACACTTCCACACAGTGAACATGGCTCAGCCTGTCCGCTTCAGCAGTAAGTTGCAGACCTGCCCTAAGGCAATGCCCAGTAACAAGGCTCAAGATTGCAGCCTTACTCAGTCCTGGCTCTCTGCAGGCCACTGACAAGACAGGTTTACTAAAGCAGCCCTGGATGGTGTTGCGGGGACGTGAATGAGGCTGCATGTGAGAATGTATAGCTACAAGGTGGAAGCAGTCTCCCTCTTTTAGTGATTAGATATCCCGTGACATTAAACTTCTCAAGGGCATAACAAGGCTGGAGAAAAGCAAAACACAGTTTAAAATGCCCTCCCCTAAACAGGCATGCTGGGGTGATGATACTCTCTTGTGTATAAGAACAGCCAGATTTAGGGCAGAAGAACTGGTGTTTAGTGTTCTTGCTGTGAGGCACAGGAGTCTGTTTTCTGTGTTAATTCTTAGCCCACAACCTCAACATGGGAGGTGACTCAGAGGCACTTTGCAAACTCAGCTTCTGTTTGCAGCCTATACCTACCATCACCAGTCCTAGGGTTTGACCACCAAGCTACAGTGGCTGCCTGAGCCAACACAGTCAGTGCAGTGAGGAGCCTTGGAAATTCAACCATGTGGCAGGCTCCCAGCATACCTCACAGTTCCCACCCTTGCATGGAGCAATAGTTCTTGGTCTGAGCGAAGATGGGAAATGTATAACCAGGCATTTGAGCTCTTGTAAGAAACTTGAAATAAATGCTTTCTCCTCCTTATCCTCAGGGAGCATGTTCTATGTATACCAAGCTACACTGGCTCTTCCAGGGGAGGTTCTACTCCCTGTGCACTCAACTATGCTTATCTGAGGCCTGAACAGTGAGCAGATAACTGCTTTCCAGCTTGCTATCCTTGTACACAGTATTGTCAACATGTCTCAGCCGTGGTCCAGCTTGCCATTTTCTTTTGTGGCTCCATTAATAAGTCAGTCACACGTACTTTAAACATGAGGATCAAGCTGGTAAGATGGTTCAGCAGTTAAGAGTTCTGTTCAAGGGTCGTAGGTTTGGTTACCAGCACCCACATGGTGGCTCACAGTCATCTGTAACTCCAGTCCCAGGGGATCTGATTCCCTCTTCTGGCCTGTGCAGGCACTGCGGACAGATGGTACACAGCCACATATAAGGAACACACACACATAAAATGAAAATAAAAACACAAGCATAAACCCCCTAATAAGTGTTACCAGCTCCATGGCATGTGGGTACATTTTTAAATATCATCTTTTGACAACTGATGTAGCTAAGCATATAAGAGGTACTCTAGCCAGGTATACTTAGAAGTTAGAGTCAAGCAGATTTCTAGGAGTCAGGGCCAGCCTGTTCTACATGGAGAGTTTCAGTCCAGCCAGAACTACATAGTTAAACCCTGTCTCCAAGAGGAAGACACATACTTTTAATAGTGAGTGTCCTATAGAGGAACAGGACCGATAGAATGAGTCGGGGAGGGGGCCTTATTAGAATGGCTTGCAGGCTGTGGTCCAACTAGTCCAGCAATGGCTAGCTACCAGTGGAAGGTCCAAGAATCCAGTAGTTGTTTATTCCATGATGCTGGATGTCTCAGCTCAGTATACCTAAATCCTGAAGAAGTAGGCTGTAATGCCAGTGAAGGAATGGACTTGTCAGCAAGAGCTCGGGCAGGCAGGCAGGTAGGCAGAGAATGAATTAAAGGTGAATCTTCTCACCTCAGATTATTTCAGAAAAAAAGCCCTCACAGGTATACCTAGCCACTTGGGTTTTAGTTAACTGCGGATGTAGTCAAGTTGACAGGCAAGATTAACATCACGGCACTCCCAACATTTGAATACTCTAGATCTGTAGAGCACATCACTGATACCATCTTCACTAAGGTGTAAGATACCAGCACTTCCCGTGCCTGAGGGGCACATGAACCATCCGGTAGAATGAGAAGGTGCTGGAGATGTCCTGGAGATAGATAGGGCTCTGACTACTTCAGCCTCACCAGCTGCGAGAGTCACCTGACTCTGAGAGTCAGGTTTGGACCCTCTAGAATTAGATTTATGAAACTATTTTAGGGGAGTGCTGATTGGCACCCTCCTGAAAATACCTATGTGAATAGAAAAGAGGAATCAGTGGGCTTCCTGGCAGCAGAGGACAGAACAGCCAGTCCTGGTAATTTGCTTCCTCCCATTCTGCTTTGTTAACCAGATACAAGCAGAGAATGAACTGTGTTAGAGAAATTTTCTCAGCAACTGTTGTTGACTACTAAGAAGTTGAAGAACCATGGGAGATTAAGAGAACTCTGAATACATGTGTACCATAGGCTGAGTTGTGCTTTTTAGAAAAACTAGAGCATTTGTAGCCAGTGTGATCTCAGCTGGGAGATTATCACTGTAAGTAAAGCCACAGTGGAACTACCAACCTAGACAACTCTGTGGGTAGGAAGATCTATTGGGGATCAGACTGCCAAGGTGCATGCTCTCTCGCTCGCTCTCAGTGGAGGCAAAGAGAAGATATGGAGGAAAGGCAAGCAGATTTTCTGAGTGTCGGGACGGGAATCCTTGAACTGATAAGATGCCCTTGCCTGGGGTAGTCGACCTATTTGAGAGAATTAAGAGTGGTTCCTGGTAAACAGACCCAACTCTCAGTCTCTGTTTACCCAGCCAAAGTCTTTCTATTTAGGACATTGTCCCCAGTACTGCTATTTTGGGGGCTCTGCTTTGACCTATTAACCATCTCAAGCTCTAGATCTCCACGGTGATTCCGAGGTGTGTCTGTTGTTGATGCAACACTTGTAATTTCAGTTTCAAAGTCATGATCCTAATTTTGGGGACAACTCCCCTTCTGTTCTTCATGTTTCCTAGGGAAATGCCCGACCGGGTGGCACCACTATGAAGGCACAGCCAGCTGCTACCGGGTCTACCTCAGCGGAGAGAACTACTGGGATGCCGCGCAGACCTGCCAGCGCGTGAATGGCTCGCTTGCTACTTTCTCCACTGACCAGGAGCTGCGCTTTGTCCTGGCCCAGGAATGGGACCAGCCAGAGCGGAGCTACGGCTGGAAAGACCAGCGCAAGTGAGTCCCCAGGTTCCCGGGTTCCGAGTCTGTTTGCTGCTGAGCACTCATTGGCAGCTCCTCCTTGGGGAAGGCAAATCCCCATCAGTAGCAGCACCTAGAGATCCAGTGGCTTAGTTTGGCATCAAGATGAAATTGGGGGCCTTTGAAGGCGCAAGGAGTTCAGGGCCCTCTTGCTGCTTTGTGGAACCATGGATCAGCCCTATTCACTGGGTCCCTCTGTGGATACAGCTGTACTGAGTGATTGTGGCTAGGGAAGGATTCAGTGTGAAGCTCTAGGCATGATGAGGATACCAGGTGAGTGGGAATGCCTTCTGATAAGGTGAGCCTGTCAGCTCTGCTGGTTGCTGCTTATGGCCCTGCTCAGTCTTTCTCAGACACCCTAGGCTTCCAAGTGCTTGCACATGTGACCATTGATGGGCTTAGGGGCATTGCCAGGCTTAGCTCAGGCAGTCTGCCTAGAACCTGCCTCCTGAACTCCAGGCCCTGCTCATCTAGAGGAAGCAGAAAAATAGCTGCCAACTTAAAGGCTCAGTATTTGTGGGGCTTTCATTTAGGGAACGGGAATGTGCCAAAGTTCTTAGTGTGCCACCTCTAGAAGTCACACCATGTGCCCTATCCGTGTTTAGGGGTGGAAGTTGGAAATGGCAGCCAGTTGTCTCTTCTAGAAGGAAGGACAAAAGATGGCCAGTGTTTACTGCCAGTCACCTGCTGCCTTCTAACAATGGCACAGCTGCCATTCTTCCAGGGGAGCATGATGACCTAAGGCAAAGTGGCCAGAGGGCTGTTTCAGGATAAGCTACAGTTATGTCATGTGTGGCATCCAGAACCACCACGCTGCTTCTTGTCTGCAGCTGCAATGTCAGGTGAACAACCCTTCTTCCCACTAGGAAATGCCTGAAAGGGCACTGGCCCTGCTGGGGAACACCCTGTCTTCTGTGGTGGCCACGTGTGTGCATACCCCACACTGCTCACAGCAGCTGTTGTTCTCAGTGTGGGCTAGAGTAGCATGCTACTTCAGGTGGTAGCAGATCTGCAGGAGGCCGTCTCTAGGACTGGACCTGGAACTCTAAGGCAGCCTGGGAGGGCACAGAACTATCAGGTGCTTGTAGTGTTCACTCACTTCCATGTACAGGTGCTCCAGTGTTTGGTGGCACAGATTGGGGACATGCTGCAGGCTTGAAATGGGCTGCTGAGCAGAAAGCAGCGGATGTGACAGTATATGTTCACAGGTCTTTGTTTCTTTAGAGTTTACTGTTCTGTGGTTTTAACATACTCAAAATTTTGTTTTTATGACATTATATCCAAGGTCATCCTGGCTTTGAATGTGAAAATTTTCTAGAATCAGCCAAAAAAAAAAAACAGGCTTTGCAAGGGTACCAGATGTAAAATTTTCTGACCAGTGGATTTGTTTAGAAAATGGATTCTTTTAAAATTGAGAGGAAAACTTTAATGACTTGTGTAAATGGATTTTTCTTTGGGCTGCTAGCTCACAAAAAACTACACAGAGACTTATTATTTATGAAAGCTCAGCCTATAGTTTAGGCTTGTCCCACCAGCTCTTATAACCTAAATTAACCTATTTCTATTTATACTTACCTGTTTTGTGACTTTTTCCTCTCCTCCCTCTGGCAGTTCCTCCTTTCTTCTCAGAGCTCTCTGTCCTCAGAGTCCCACCTATACCTCCTGCCTACCTATTGGCCGTTTAGCTTTTTATTGAACCAAGCCATTAAGGTCAAAGTTCAATGCTAGTCTATCCCAGAATAAAGAAATAGTTAATGGTGCAGGAATAGAGTGCTTGCCTTGCAAACTTGAGCTCTTGGGGCAGAAAGAGAGAGAGAGAGAGAGAAAGAAATAGAAATATCCTCAGTTCTACTAAATACATATGTATATACATAGGTAATCATCAATGGCTGTTTTGCCCCTGTACTGAGGTTTCTCTTCCTGTCCTCTGCAGGCTGTGGGTTGGTTATCAGTATGTCATCACTGGGCGGAACCATTCCTTAGAAGGTCGCTGGGAAGTAGCATTCAAAGGTAAGTATTCTTATTTGTTAAGTGTGAAATGGAACCATCCTCAGAAGATATTGCTGAAGTTTCCCCTCCTGCTTCTTTCCATCCAGTGGTTTCTTGATTCGCAGGACCACAGGGGATAAGGCACATGGAAATGGGGGGTGGTTGCAGAGAGGGCACTCTGGGTCGGCATACTGCCTACCAGTCAGGCCCTGTGTGTTTCTAGGACCTCCTCTGGAGCTGCAGCAGTCTCCAGCCCCACTGTTGATGCCCAGTTGACATCAGGACCACCTTGAGGACATGTCTGTCCTCACCTTTATTCTCCCCCACAGGCTCCTCGGAAGTGTTCCTGCCTCCAGATCCCATCTTTGCCTCCGCCATGTCTGAGAGTGACACTGTGTTCTGCGCCCAGCTTCAGTGCTTCCACTTTCCCACGCTGCGGCACCATGACCTCCATAGCTGGCATGCTGAGAGCTGCTCTGAGAAGTCTTCATTTCTGTGTAAAAGAAGTGAGTCCCAGCGGTCAGCCTCCAGTGGGCTCTGACCTCATGGTGCTCTAAAGGGCTTCCACCCAGCTGGCCTCTAACCCTGTGGCCTGGGCAGCCACAGGTGTTCTTGACCCCCTGACCACAGTTCCTGCTTTGCTGGCTTAGTGTTCTTCAGATTGGGTGAGAGCAGTTATTTCAGGATTTGCCAGTCCTGGGCAGCTCTGCAGCATCGAGGGCCTTGGTAACTTTTCAGCTGAATATTCTCTTGGCTCTGTCTGACCTCATGAGTTCTCTTCCCTAGTGTACAAGATCAGGAGTCTCCGCAGCCCTCTACCAATGCATCTACTCAAATGTTACATCACTTGCTGTGTAGACACATCAAACAAAAGTGGGCTCCTCCTCCCCCCACCCCCATCTGGTCCTCTGGGAGGGGCAAGGAGGAAGAATGATCTTGATGACTGCTGAATGGTTCAAGTGTGGTGTGTGCTCATCTCTGGCCTTGTGAACTAGTTCTTTCTCCTATGCTGATGTATGGACACTCCCTCGTCCTGCTTTGTCACAGGCTCTGCTGGCAGGTGTCTGGACCTGTTCTGACCCTTGCTGCTGTCTGTCAGTTTGTGTCAGCACCATGCTGCCAGGGGACAAGGGGTTAGGCTGAACCTCAACATCTGGTGTCCCTGTTTCTCTCTCTCTCTCTCTCTCTCTCTCTCTCTCTCTCTCTCTCTCTCTCTGGCTATTGTTCTAGGACTTTTTCTCTTCTACACAAGTTTTAGAGTTTTTTATTTTTCTTAATTTTTTTTTAGTGTGGAATCCTCTCAGGTATCTCTATGGACAGTTTTGTAACTTTGAAACCTTGCACCCAGATTTCTTGAGCTCTTCTTGCTGGGGTCTCCAGTACAGTGTTGATTAGGAATACCGAGCGTGTGTTTAGTATTCAGCATCAATCTTAATGCTTTCTATAGAATTTTCAAATGTATCCTTGGGAGTAGAGGAATTGTGTTTCTTTTCCTACTTTTCCAAGAACATTCATGGCACAAAAGAAAAAATACTGAGTTTTACTAGAGAATTTTTTTTTCTGATTTTCAGAGTTTTCTTCTTTAATCTTACCACTTTGTTCATTTTTGTTAGACCTTTACTTTGGTCTAGATTACTGTGTTGCCCGTGCTGATTTTGAACACCTGGGCTCAAGTGACTGTTTGGCCACCCTGTTTGGCTTGAGTATCTTACAGTGCTGAATTTCATTTGCTGATACTTAGATTCACTTTTTTTTTTTAATTCATTTTAACTTATAAGAAGTGATCCTGACCTGGTCCATTCCTTTTCTGTACTCTCCTTGGCTCATATGTCTGTTTTTTTTAAATGTAATTCAGTTTTAACTTTATTGCCGCAACTTTTTCTTCATAATTCAGATATCATAAAATGCAAAGAAAATTAACTTTCCACAATATGTCAGTTGTTGGCACTAAAAAATATCCCCAAGGCCAGTGAGATTGAGCCTGGCACTGAGGTCAGTGCCCAGCTGGTGTGAAGAGAGAACTTCCCGCAAGTTGACTTTCAACCCGCACACATGCACCATGGCACATATGCATCCACCACACACATACACAAGCAAATAAGTGTAAGTTGAAATTTTATAAGTTATTCAGATACAAATGACAATCAGAGATCCAGTTTTCAAAATGAAAAGTATTCAACATATTAAAAGTTAACAATAATTTATATAGAACATATAAAAAAGTCATATTCTGCTGGGCCTGGTGGCACACACCTTTAATCTCAGTACTGTGAAAGCAGAGGCAGGTGGATCTCTTGAGTTCTAGGTTCTAGGCCAACCAGGGTTACATTGTGAGACAGATGACAGGTTGATGGATGGATGGATGGACGGACGGATGGGCGGGCGGGCGGGCGGGCAGGTATTTTGCCTTCATTAGAATGATGTTAGGTGGCCGGGTGGTGGTGGCGCATGCCTTTAATCCCAGCACTCAGGAGGCAGAGGCAGGTGGATCTCTGTGAGTTCTAGGCCATCCTGGTCTACCAGATCCAGGACAGACTCCAAAAGCTACAGAGAAACCCTGTCTCAAAAAAACAAAGAAACAACAACAAAAAAAAAGATGTTAGGTTTTGATTATACTAATTTTGGCAGAGAAGCTGTTTTTAAAAAGAAATGCCATTATAGTGCTAGTCTAACAGTGCTAGTCCAAAGCAAGAAACAGTGCAAGGAATCAAGACACATCCAGGAGGGGTGCTTCTTAGCTCCTAAAGCACTTGCAAAATATACCCTTGGTGGGCTTGAGAAAGGAGGTAGCAGCTAGGGAGAGGAGGGGCAGCTGGAGATGACTGAAATGGAGAGTACTCACTGGCCAGGTGTGTCTGTTGAATTCCTTTCCTTGGCCATTTTTTATTCCTCTACTACAGTTTGTCTTTTCCTTTTTTTCCATCAAAATATGAAAAGTATGGAATATAGACTATCCCTGTACTGCCTGCTCAGCAGTGTCCAACTCCAGCATTTTCTAACTATATGCATATTGATAAATCCCATCAAATCTTGGATAATTTACTAATCTACAAAATATCAGGGCACAAAAAGAACTAAAGCACACTTTTTACTTGTTGCACATAAGATTCAAATATTGAATCTGAAGTTAAACATAACATTTTGTCCCTCTTCTACATTAGCATGTTGATATTATCATTAACTGTTCCTGTATGATCGTGTTTGTTTTCACTGTTTTGCAACAGGTTTGAAATCTCAACAGCAACCATCCAGACATAGCAGATTGTTAGAAAGATTGTCTCTCCTCCTGTTTTCCTTACCTTCATAACTATAAAATCAATTTTATGACATGACGCCACACACTAGGTTGTGATGACATGCTAGGTCCAGATTCATTACATACCCTTCATGGTGTGAGTGACATAGTTGGTACAGCCCAAATGTGGATGCCTGCATCAGTCCTCCAAGCAGATTGCACGCCCTGCCTGTGTGTGACAACTTGAACATCAGTCATTTGTAGGCTGTTGCTACTCAGTTCCTCATCCTCTGCTTTGCATCTATAGTTCCATTCAAATCCCTAAGGAGGCAATGTTAAAGTCCCTGAGCGTCTTATAGAGGGGACATCTGAGCCCAGCCAGCAGTTCTGAATTATTTTACACAACCACC